>NC_088791.1:230042127-230345157 GCF_011386835.1 Chrysemys picta bellii
ATTGGTTAATAAATAAGTGCCCCATCAGAGTATTGTGATTAATGTATCAAACTTCCAGGAAGCTGCAAAGAGCGAGCGCAATAAAATCCTGCAAGCATAAGCAAAATCTAGCTAGGAAGCTTTATAGACTAAGATTAAGCAAAAAAGGAAGCTCTGTGAAATTAGATACGGACTTGTAGTTACTATGCACTGCAACCGGATACTTCTTTAGGCTGACTCAAAATTTGAGTCTAGCGAATTGACCACAACTAGCCACATAAAGAAAAGATGAGCTGGGCACAGGTGCACAGTTCATAAGATCAAAACAACCGCAAAATACCACACTAAGACATTTGGCCACCTTAATTGGTTGACCTGCTTTGGAACACAGCCAAAAAACAATGTATAAAGAGGTGCAAAGGCGCAGGTGTCTGTCTCTGTGTGTATTGACCTAAAAGAGATCTCTCTTTGATCAGGCTCACACACACACCTTGAACCGAAGGGACATGTGCTTCACCAATTATCTGTGCCTGGCCAGTGCGGAAAGCGGTTGACTGAAGGGTAACGTATTCTCGGGAAAATGCAGGGTAAGGTTTTGAAGCAAAGAAGTCTGGTTGTGCTTGGCCTGGTTAATCTTAAATCTGTATCGATACTATAGTTTAATTATACTAGTATATTGTTTAGAAGTAAAAGTAAGTTGGGTAATAGTAGTAGTAAATTGCTTAGGAATAGTAGTAGTAAATAGTTACTCAATATATAATAACTGTATAGGTTCTGGTGCCTTGCTGGGAACGGGCACAGCACAGGTAGAGCTAGTAGTTGATAAGTGATAGTAGCTTTGCATGTCACTGTGCCTGTCTTCAGTATAACCTTTTATATTAATCCTAATTCAGTGCTGGTCTTTAATTATTCTCTTCTTATTCTGTCTATGTTGCTTTTATAGTCGTAAATCATTAAAAACCTTCTTTGAGGAATAATTAGTTGTTTTAGTTTCTCTTTTGCGGACACTACTCAACCTCATTACATCTGTGTTGGGTGGTGGGAAGTAGTGATCACCCAGGGTACAATAAGGGCCCTGATTCATGTCTCCCCCTTCCATAATCTCCACAAGTATACCATCCATAAATAAATGAATAAAAATCTGAATCAATATAAATAAAAATCTGACCTAAATAATTTTTGGTTCTAACATTCTTAGGAGAAAATATTCTTAACAGAATTGTTATACCTTCCTGGTTGCGGGTGAGCAGGTAGATATGGCTGAGGTTTTGGGTGGTCGTCTATTGATAATAAATATTATTAGAAGGAAGGAAGGCCAAAGTTTCAAAAGTGCATACAAATGTAAACAAGAAGTGTAAAACTTTGGGATTTTTATAGTCCATTGCTGATTTTTCCTCTAATAGATTCAGAAAAGGTCCTCCTCATTAATTAAAACAGTCGCAAGAAGGGCCAAACATCCTGAGCCTGATTTTCTTGGCACCAGAGAATTCCTGCTGACTACAAAATGTTAGTCAAAAAATTTCAATCTTCAGTGAAAATAAGAAAAAAAACCCACCACAATTTTTGAGAAAAATATTTTGCGTTTTTTAGCCAGCTCCACCATTATGAACATATCAGATACTGACATCAGGGAAGGATTGTGGGATATTATGGGTATCATGCAGGAACCAGAGACCAAAATGTGGATGGAAAATTGTCTGAAGGAACCAAAAGTAAAGAAAAATAATAAACTATAGTGGATTGAATTGGGTATTTTATTTATCTAAAAGAGATATTAAGGCAACACATTAATAAAATTAACCAATAATAATAATAATTTGAAGGCGCTTCAAACACCAATATGAGCAAAAAATAATAATAAAGAAGGCCTTAAAAAGATTAAATAAAATAAGTATGGGGGGGACGGGACAAAACGAGATTCAATTTTGAAAAATATAGACTAACATCTGAGGAAACAGGTATCAAATGGAAGAAAGAAACCTGGAAATGCTAAAAGATGTAGGGATGAGAGAGGATAGTATATCATGCCTGATTTTGAAATGTGTGTTATACGACAGTAAAACAAGCCATGGCAATTTTTTGGCCTACAAATGCAAAGGCATAGTATAACAGAACCGGGAAGTAATAATCCCTCCGTACAGCCCTGATTCAACAACATGTTTAAGCACGTGTGTAATTATAAGCATGAGACTAGTCCCCATTTATTTGGGACTACTCTTATGCTTGAAGTTACAAATATGCTTAAGTACCTTGTTGAACTGGGACCTATGAGATCACAGCTGGATTAACTGCACACAGCTCCAGGCTCCTCACTCTTAGGAAGACATAAACAAACTGAATACAGCTACAGATATAACAAGAGGAATTAAGGGGTTGATTTATGAGAAAAGAATAAGAGTTTGGCTAAGAGATGACTAAATGGGCAAATATTTATAAACATGTAAAGATATGGACTAATATTTTAAAATGTGCCTATGATTTACAATCCTAAATCCTGGTTCAAAAGCAATTAGCTGCTTAGGAGTCTAAACACCTGTATCACTTTAGAAAATGGGACCTTAGGTACTTCTGATAATTTCACCCATGGTTATTATTGTTTTCAATCTCTAATTTCTAGTAGTCTAACCATCTTAAATCTGATGCTGGGGGAATTATTTTCTGAAATGTGAAAGCATGATAAAAAGCAGTCTAACATACTACAAAACTTTTAGGGAATACCACCACCAGGGGCCTCTCTTAAATAAAGGTCTTTGTCTAAAAGAAGACAAAGAAGAGAGTAAACAGAAGGCACTTTGGAGAAGGAGTGAAATGGTAGTTTTAAATAGGAAATGTAAAGCAATTGTTTAAGAAGAGTGGAAATATGTTGGGGCAGGTCATGTGCAAGTGCTTTAGCAACTCACAGAAGATGACTCAGTATTTTGAGAATTTTACCTCCACTGCATTACATGGAAAGAAGGATTATTGCCCACATCATTCTCCAATGCCTTGCTAGCAAAATTTCAAGACAGTTCTGTGTGCTGGGGATATATGGATGAGCTGCATTTCAGTTTACAGTTCAAAGTTTTCTTCACAACCATGAAGGCTCAAAGCATTGTATCTTTTAAAATAAAAGTTTAGATTCCAGACTAGCCATTCAATCTCCAAAATATTTCTCATTAAGCATGACGATGGAGAAAGTAACAGTGATGAAGAATAAGGGGAAAGAACATTTTTTGAAAGCTGTGGTGTTTTAGTTAGGAACAAAAAGGTGAGACATACTGGGACACATGTTTTAAATAGTTAATTTTAAATTAATTTTAACTCAAAGTAATTCACAAATTTACGTGAAGATTCTTATAAAATTTTGTCTTTACCCAGAATTTATGAGCTGTAAATTTGGGGCGCTATACCAAATTCTTTATAAAACTACAAGGAGGTTGAATCTGTGCTGTAAATAAAAAACTCAGTGAAATGTGGTGTCCAGACCAGCATATCTATAATAGATACACAAGCTATATTTTATATGTCAAAAAATAAATTTTAAAATCAGAAATAAACATGTTGATCCCATAAGCATCTAATAAAAATAAATATTTTCATTATCATAGCACAATGTCCAACAACAAATGCAAACCAAAATTAACCAGTTGCAGCCTCATTTATTTTTAATGCACAAAAATATTCTTACCATCATTGCCATAGCTTCCCGGCTGCGGCTTGTGAGGAGGACGTGGGTGAGGTTTTGGATGATCATCTATTAGCAATAAAGATTTCAAGATTTTAATAATCTTTACCTTTTGGTCAAACACTGGACACCTTTGTTCTCAGCCCAGGAGCACATTTTTAGAATGTTTGAGCAAAAACTGTTCAGCTACTTTGAGTAGGAATATAGTGCGTGGGGGGGTGGGGGGAGACACATTTAATCAGAGGACAGAGTCCCCAAGTAGCTCATATGCCTTTCTGGGATCTGGTGAAAATCAGTTTTGCTTTGGACAAGTTGTAAAGATTTTAAAACATGCTTCATGCCTGTGCATTGTTTTTTGTTATACTAACAATCTGCCAGCATTCCATTGGTGCTGCACATGTGTGCACGCAAGTTGAGTGGAATTTTCCATTCAGTAGACAATCTCTCAACTTCTATTGCAGTTGCACATGCACAGAAATGTTGAGTGGAATTTCATTTAGAGTGTGCAGGTCTGTGTGAAATATGGTCTTTGAGGGTGAGTATGGAATGAGGCGGAGCTCTAAAAGGACAGTGACTCCTTCTGAATAATATGTAGAGATACATAAAGGAGGGGCTCCTTAATCTAGAAGAACCCCACCCCATTCACAGAGACATAGAACCCCACCCCTTTCACCAAAGATGTAGTGTAATGAAGCAGGGAAAGTGGGAGAGTACATCTATCTAGATTTTTATGAGTAAATGAGGCAGCGGTCCTGCTCCATGCACTATATTATTTGTTCAGTGTATGGTGTAAGAGACAGAGGTAAGAAAGGACTTTTGGCCTCATGCAATGTGGGGGCTGGGACACTGCAATGTATAAAACATGAAGCCATGCACCGCATAGTGACAATACAAATATTTAACAGCTGCCACATACATAGAACAATGTCCAACTTGTGCACTGAATGAGACAGGATTCCTGAGGGGGAAAAAACTGTGATTGTGTAGTGAAAGACTTTACCATAATTCATAGTCACAAGGGAGCTAAATTAAGATTTCATGGCAACCTTATCCATTTCCTGATTCTGAATGCTTCATTTTAGAACTTTAATTTTCTTTCAGTGTAGTATGTGGAATATCATAATCAAATAAAAGGTATTTTTAAATGGAGAGAATGAGAAAAAAAGATTTACCCTTTTAAAATTAGTTTGTCACATCCAATCTCCTCCAGAGTTTATGGCTTTAAAACTTTCTAGTCCTCCTTTACCATTCACAGCTCTTTTCTGTTCATTGGCATAGCCTGTTGTGGAACTATTAAAAGCCACGCTAACAATGAATGCCAGAAGAGGGGGTCCATCAAATTTTAAAAAGTCCCACGCATATAAGACTTTAGTCTCAACACGAATAACATTTTTTAAAAGTCATTTGTTGTGGACTTGTCTTTTTCCCTGCACAAATGTTTAGTAAGGCAAATACAAAAGCTACAGTTGACTATTTGTATGTTCCTTGGAGATTTCAGGGCAGGTAAGAGATTACCAAAAATTATCAGCCAATACAATTTCAGTGTTGTCCAGTCACTGTCTAAAGCCATATTATACCCATTAAGGAACTCTTATTATTTGGTAAATGTCCAAGAGAGTTCCTTTAATACTTTTTTTTAACCTATACAGTACTTGATACTTAGACAGTTATCGCACAATCTTGATCTCAGATGCTGCACATGGCACACATCACGATGAAACTGGTAGAAACTACAAATGTGAGATCATTGTCATGAACCATTAGCCAATTTAAATTTATTACTCACCAAACACTGGCCTTTTGGTAGCCGGTGGAGGCTTCTTGGTAATTGTTTCCTCTATGAGACACAGTGAGACCATAAAATCAATACAAACTGAAACACTTTTCAATACATCAAAGGGAGGCATCTGTAAATCTTGATAAATATTCTAGATAAAGAAAACTTAAGCATCACTGAGACCACAAATTAAGTGCTAAGGTCTTATGGCCAAGATTCTTTTAAAATAGAACCTGAATATAAGCAAATTTTTAAAAATAGTCTGATTATCAAAAGTGCTATAGCCAGCATTTCCCATTGACTTTTATGCCTTTCCTTTAAATTAAATTAGTTATGTTGTGGTCCAGTTTTCATAAAATGGAAAATGTATTAAAGATGTAGCAATAATATTGAACACAATAGAGGAAACAAACCCCTTTTTTCTTTTTTGCAGTTTTACTTACCAGGATGATCAAGAGCATCAGATAAATCAAAATCACCTTGACCTACCAAAAGAAATCACACATTAATGTCTGTGTGTAGGAACATTTTATACCTATTTCAGTTAGTGTGGTGTTCATTTTTATGTGTGTGAATCACCACCAGAGCTCTGCTGGCAAGGCATAGGATGCAGGCACCTAGTGGTGGAAAGTCCAATAAAGGGGTACATGCCAGAGGAAGCTGTTCATGAGCCCCGCTCTGCCAGGGGGGCCTTTGTGTGATCCCACAAACCAGCCCATTCAATTCAAAAGGGAAACTCACTCCAATAGAACAGGAAGGATTTGGCCCATAATCAAAATGTAAAAATTCCTTTGAAGAGCATGCTTTGGCAAGTACAGCAGCCAGGAACCCACGGTGTGTCCAAAGAAACAGAAACAAGATTTTGCACAGTACTTTCAAACTGTTTGCTCAGAGTGGCACTCTGTCTCCCCCCAGTGGTGGCTAGGCCAGCTAATGATTGATGAGCCTGCTTGGTTAAATGAGATGTGTCTTTTTGCTCCTGGAGTAGAGGCTCGTGCATTAAGCTCCAGAGGTCCCAGGTTTGATCGTCCCTGCCAACAACCCTGGGTGAATCGGTGTCACCAGTGGCATGTTATACCACAGCCAGGAAAAGTGATTTTAATAAATTCATTAGTGTTTTAACAGCTCAACTTTACAGATCTGGTTAAAAGTTTTACTGACACACCTGCCTTAAAATCACTCGTAAATTAAATCTGCCCAGTTTAACTTCTTCCTCTGACATATGGCAACATTTACAACTGTCAAAGTGTGTTTGTTATCTACACCCATTTGCTCTCCACTGCACCCTGAAACATCTGAAAGAAAAACAACATCTTCCTGCTCTGTTTTAGGTGTTAGTGATGTCATTAATTGTTAGAAGAGAAAAAAACACCATCCTGACATGAGGACTTGGCAGGAAAAAAAAGCTGGGAAAGATTTAAAATATTGTCTCCTAACAGCTTGTAACTGAGTCTACTGATCTGTTACTGATTTGGGATTTCCTTTTTGTTGTTGTGGTTGGCATTTTTTGCTTTAACTGAAAAGCTTTTGTAGATCACCTCTTTATGATATAAGCAGCCATTGACTTTCATGCAGAATGCAGCACTATTTGTCTTCATCCACTCCTTAATATCTGTTTAGACCAAACACAAGAACAGCTGGCACAAAGTGAAAAAAAAAGAGTTTCTGGGAGTCAAAGTCATGGCTTTTATTTCCAGCTCTGCCACTGACTTTGTGTGTGACCTCAGGCAAGTCACTTGATCTGTGTCTGTTTATCAGTCTGTCTAAAGGGGATAATAATGCCTAGATCTTATATAGCTAGCACTTTTCATCAGTAGGCCCCAAATGCTTTACTAAGGGAGTATCATTATCCCCCTTTTACAGATGGAGAAATAGAGGCACAGTGAGGGAAATAATTTGTCCAAGGTCACTCCACAAACCAATGGCAGAGTCACGAATAGGCAACACTGCCTCCTATAATAGTAGAGTGGCACTTCGGTAACTCACAAAGCTCTTAGAAGGCTTAATAAACGTTAGTAAAATACTGAGATCCTCAAATGAGAGGGATCACAATGTACAAGTTTAAAACATTTTTATTCTTGTATTATACTTTAATTGAAGTGCATGTTTCGAGGACTTAATTATATAGCCACACACTCTGACAGGAATGATAATATATGGCTGGAATTCCAAAGAATGAGCTATAAAACAAGACTACCCTTGTCCAACAGTATGTTGTTTCTGAAAACCTATACTACGAAGGGGAAAGTAGGTCACAAAACCAGACCATCCAGTTAACATAACTTAGTAATATTTTCTCTTATTTAACTGACTGAATATTTTAGAACATTACACACCATCCAGCTATTACCTCCCCTGCCTTAGGGACTGATCTAATCCTGATTGAAATCAGTGGGTTCTTAGATTTCTAGTCCTAAGCAATAAGACCTAAGGTTTTTCAGTGATGGGCTGCCAATATTTTAACAAAGGTCTCACACAAAAATATTCCCCTTAGTTGCAATTACCATGAAGGTTTATGATGGCAAGAAGGAGGTGTGAGAGCATGGGGAATCTGTTTGTTTCATTAACCATAATAAAGGCAGGGGATACCCCATACATACACATACACTTAAGCATAGTGTAAACTGGTAGCATTCTCCTCTTCTTGCTCCTAACACAATATATAGAAACTGGTTCTGGTCCAAACATCCCCTTCCTGGAGTTTTTCTTTATTGTAAACTTTAACAGCAGTAGCAGCAAAACATAAACCTAAGCCGGATTGTCCTTAGGATTTTTGCTTGTATAAACCTTCTGTTTTGATACCTAGTTTTTATTGTCTCTGAGAGATGCTGAAAAGCCTCAATACACAAAGGTATTTAGGTTCCTAAATTTGGGGTTTAGGTGCCTAAATCCCTATTTTAGGCTCTACTGCAGTCCACACAACTCCTGCCAAACGCTGTTTTATACTACATTTTATACTTGCAGATATTAATCTTCTAGGTAGGCATCTGGGAAATTAGGGCCAAACTCTACCTTCAGTAATATCCAGACAGCTCCACTAACCCCACTGGCTTCAGTTATGGAAGCCTAATGCTATAGATTTGTACTTAGTATGCTTGGTCTGTCCTAGAAATTGCAGTGATTTTTCTTAAAAGCTTCCATACATATTTTTGTTGTGAACATCTGTACTGATTTTTTCCCTCTGACTTTGACGTTGCACCTATTTAACTATATTCTCACAGTGATCCTTGTTCAGACTTGCAGACTGAACTGTTCCAAAGACTCAGACTGACTTAAACGAACTCAACCACTGACTAATAGTCATATAATGAAAATAAATTAGACCAAAATATTCAAATGGCACCCAGTTTAGATATGCAAATCCACCAATGTGTATTCACTAGTTATGGTTGTTCATGCACAAAGAACCTGAAGTGCAAGCACACTAGGGATTTGTGTACCTAAGTCAGGTGACCAGAAAATGCATACAAACTTTTGCTCATATCCATTATTTGCAAATTTGGCCTTATGTAGAGAATAATATTTTACCATATGTTTAATTTAGTTGCCCAATTTAATTTACCTTGTGTCCAAAAGATCCACCAACTTTAACTGTACAATTGGCTGCTTGGATAAAGATCAGCGTATCATAATTTCATAGAAATTTGGGTCTTTAAGGAACCTTGAGAAATCATCAAGTTGAGCCCCTGTGCTCAGGCAGGACCAAGTAAACCTAGACCATCCCTGACAAGTGTTTGTGAAACCTGTTCTTAAAAACTTCCAATGATGGGGATTTCACAATCTCCCTTGCAAGCCTATTCCAGAGCTATAGTTAGAAAGGTTTTCCTAATAGCTAACCTAAATCTCCCTTGCTGCAGATGGAGCCCATTACTTCTTGTCCTACCTCCAGTGGACATGGAGAACAACTGATCACTGTCCTCTTTATAACAGCCCTTAATAGATTTGAAGTCTATCAGGTTGTTCTCTCCCCTCCCCCCATCTTCTTTTCTGAAGACTAAACATAGCCAGTTTTTTAAACCTTTATAAACCTTTTATCATTTTTAATGCTCTCCTTTGGATACTCTCCAATTCGTCCACATCTTTCCTAAAGTGGGACACCCTGAGTTCGACACAGTACTCCCGGTGAGGCATCACCAGTGCCGAGTAGAGCAGGACAATTACCTCCCATGTCTTACATATAACACTCCTGTTATAGACCCCAGCATGATAGTAGTCTTTTTCACAACTGCATCACATTATTGACTCATATTCAATTTGTGATCCACTAGAATCCCCAGATTATTTTCAGCAGTACTAACAACTAGCCAATTATTCTGAATTTTGTAGTTGTGCATTTGATTTTTGCTTTCTAAGTTAAATACTTGCAACATGTCTTTATTGCATTTTATCCTGTTGAATTCAGACCAGTTCTCTCATTTGTCAAGGTCATTTTGAATTCTAATCCAGTCCTCCAAAATACTTCAACCTTTCCCAGCTTGGTTCCATCTGCAAGTTTTATAAGCATACTCTCAATTCCATTATCCAAGTCATTAATGAACATATTGAATAGTACCAAACCCAGAACTAACCCCTGTGGGAAGCCACAGGATACCCCCTTCCCCAGTTTGGGAACAAACTATTGATTACTACTGAGCATGGTCTGTTAACCAGTTTTGCAACTACCTCATAGTAATTTCATCTAGACCACATTTCCATTGCTCATGAGAATGTCATGTGGGACAGTGTCAAAAGCCGTATAAAAATCAAGATGTATCATGTATACTTCTTCTCCCCTATTCTCTAGGCCAGTAACCCTGTCAAAGAAGGAAATTAGGTTGGGTTGGCATGATTTGTTCTTGACAAATCCATGAAGGCTATTACTTATAATTCTACGATCCTCTAGCTGCTTACAGATGGATTGCTCAATAATTTCTTTCAGTATCTTTCTAGGTATCTAAGTTAGGCTGACTGGTCTATAATTCCCTGGGTCCAATTTGTTCCCCTTTTTACAGATAGGTACTATGTTTGCCCTTCTCCAGTCTTCTGGGACCTCACCTGTCCATCATGAGCTCTCAAAGATAATTGCTAACAGCTCCAAGATTGCTTCAGCTAGTTCCTTACAAACCCTGGGAAGAATTTCATCACCCCCTGCCAACTTGAATATATCTAAATTATCTAAATACTCTTTAACCTGTTCTTTCCCTCTTTTGATATGCGTTCCTTCCCCCTTTTTGTTAATATTAATTATATTAAATATCTGGTCACAATTTACCTTTCTAGTGACAACTGAAGCAAAGTAGACATTAAACACCCCAGCCTTCTTGATGTTCTCCATTATTAGCTCTCTTTCTCTAAGTAGTGGGCCTACACTTCCCTTTGTCCTTCTCTTGCTTCTAATTTATTTATAGAACCGCTTCTTATTGCCTTTGATGTCCCTTGCTAAGTGTAACTGATTCTGAATCTTAGCCTTTCTGATTTTGTCCCTACATGCTTGAGCCATTCTTTTGTACTCCTCAGAAATGGTATCCCTGTTTGACTTTTTGTAGGATTCCTTTTTGATTTTCAGCAGAGACATGACTAGTTTCTGCAGACAGCAAACACAGCACATGAAAAAAATATTGCTCGAGCATGCAGGAGTGTAATCAGGAAGGCCAAAGCACAATTAGAGTTGCAGCTAGCAAGGGATGTGAAGGGTAACAAGAAGGGTTTCTCCAGGCACGTTAGCAACAAGAAAGTCAGGGAAAGTGTGGAACCTTTACTGAATGAGGGAAGCAACCTATTGACAGATTATGTGGAAAAAGCTGACATACTCAATACTTTTTTTGCCTTGGTCTTCAGAGACAAGGTCAGCTCCCAGACTTGTGCACTGGTCAGCACAGTATGGCGAGAAGGTGAGCAGCCCTCAGTGGTGAAATAATAGGTTAAGGACTATTTTGAAAAGCTGGACACACAAAATTCTATGGGGCCAGATGCAATGCATCTGAGGGTGCTGAGGGAGTTGGCTGATGTGATTGCAGAGCCATTGGTCATTGTCTTTGAAAACTCGTGGTGATTGGAGTAGGTCCCAGATGTTTGGAAAAAGGCAAATATAGTGTCCATCTTTAAAAAAGGGAAGAAGGAGAATCCAGGGAACTACAGACCGGTCAGCCTCACCTCAGTCCCTGGAAAAATCATGGAGCAGGTCCCTAAGGAATCCATTTTGAAACACTTGAAGGAGAAGAAGGTGATCAGGAACAGTCAGCATGGATTCACCAAGAGCAAGTCATGCCTGACCAATCTGATTGCATTTTATGATGAGATAACTGGTTCTGTGGATATGGGGAAAGCAGTGGATGTGATATATTTTGACTTTAGCAAAGCTTTTGATACAGTCTCCCACAGTATTCTTGCCAGCAAGTTAAAGAAGTATGGATTGGATGACTGGTCTATAAGGTGGATAGAAAGCTGGATAGATCATCAGGCACAATGGGTAGTGATCAACGGCTCGATGTCTAGCTGGCAGCCAGTATCAAGCGGAGTGCCCCTGGGGTTGGTCCTGGGGTTGTTTTTTTCCCCACATCTTCGTTAATGATCTGGATGATGGGATGGATTGCACCCTCAGCAAGTTCGCAGATGACACTAAGCTGGGGGAGAGGTAGATATGCTGGAGGATAGGGATAGGGTCCAGAGAGACCTAGACAAATTGGAGGATTGGGCCAAAAGAAATCTGACGAGGTTCATCAAGGACAAGTGCAGAGTCCAGCACATATGATAGAAAAATCCCATACACCGCTACAGGCTGGGGACTGACTGGCTAAGCAGCAGTTCTGCAGAAAAGGACCTGGGGATTATAGTGGACGAGAAGCTGGATATGAGTCAACAGTGTGCCCTTGTTGCAAGAAGGTTAATGGCATATTGGGCTGCATTAGTAGAAGTGTTACCAGCAGATCGAGGGAAGTGATTATTCCCCTCTATTTGGCACTGGTTAGGCCACATCTGGAGTACTGTGTCTAGTTTTGGGCCCTCCACTACAGAAAGGATGTGGACAAATTGGAGAGGGTCCAGTGGAGGGCAACGGAAATGATTAGGGGGCTGGAGTAGATGACTTATGAGGAGAGGCTGAGGGAACTGGCCTTATTTAAGCTGCAGAAGAGAAGAGTGAGTGGGGATTTGATAGCAGCCTTCAACTACCTAAAGGGGGATTCCAAAGATAATGGAGCTAGGCTGTTCTTAGTGGTGGCAGATGACAGAACAAGGAGAATTGTCTCAAGTTGCAGTGGGGTACGTCTAGGTTGGATATTAGGAAACACTATTTCACTAGAAGGGTGGTGAAGCACTGGAATGGGTTACCTAGGGAGGTGGTGGAAGCTCCATCCTTAGAGGTTTTTAAGGCCTGGCTTGACAAAGCTCTGGCTTGGATGATTTAGTTGGGGTTGGTCCTGCTTTGACCAGGGGATTGAACTAGATGGCCTTCTGAGGTCTCTTCCAACCCTAATCTTCTATGATTCTATGATATACACACAATTACTGGTGAAAACTTCAGTGAAGAACTGAGTTCGTAACTGGAACATTCAGGAATCATCCACATTAGCCACTAATGAAACAAGTTCCATTATCACCATCAGAAACAACCAGTGCTTAATTTGTAATGAAAGTGGTGCTCAAATAATTAGGTGCTGGGGACCAAACAATTCTTTTACTTTCATAACTGACGTGGCGAGTCCAGAGGCGTCGGGTCTATGAACTGCCAAGCCTAGAGGTGCAAGGACTAAGCCCAGTCATAAATTAAGCATGGATCCTCTCCATAACATGCTGGCCAGCAGGCCCATTTCAGATCAGTGTGTAGGAGAGGTAAGAGAACCACTTTCCTTACAAACAGTAGGAGTTCTGAATATGATTCTCTGTGTACTGTGTTGAAGTCATAGCTCAAGGAGCTTAACTAATACTAGCCCACAGATGATTGATCAATTTTGAGGGTAGTAGTCTTCATTTTAGGCTAACATGCTAATAAAGAAGAGATTTCTAGAGCTAATGGGTCTACACTACCTTTGCATATACACAGTTTATTGAATCATTCTGGGCACAGATCTACTTTACTCAATTGTTGGTTTTTTTTAGCTGCTTAGCAGTGGCGTAGGTAGGAGTGGAAATGTGGGTGGGCCCCAACTTTTGGGTGGACGGGTAATGACAGACTGTGCTATCCACTGGCCATGCTGGCTGGCTGTGCAGCCTGCCTGGGGTGGGGAGGGCTGATCTCCTCAGATGTGCCTTGACTCTGCAGCGGGGGAAGAGAGGGAGCCGTTGCCTTGTTGCAGGGTATGGGCTGCTGCCCTTCATCTGGGGGCTCGCGTTTCCTACGGCCCCCGTACGGGGTCGGCTCTGGCTGCACTGCGGGGGCATGAACAGGGGCTTGCCTGTGTTGTGAAAGTTGGCCTGGACTCTGTACTGAATTGCCCAGCAAAATGTATCCTCTCCAGAGAGTGCTGCAAAGAGACTGGCCTTGCCGCTGCCTTCGGCCGTGCAGGGGATGAGCTGTGAGGAGAGCACTGCTGGCCAATGGGCAGCCCCTGAGCACCTGCTAGCTCAGCTTCTCCCCTGACCCACACCCTCTTCCTAGCACTGGTGCACCCAAATGCAGGGCTTCACCTACCGAGCTGGGCACGTGCATGTGGCAGCTCAGAAAATGGCAAGGCAGAGCTGCTGGAGTGTGGCTTTCTGAAGGGCGGATGTGTAGCTTCATCCTGGATTTTGGGTGCTGTAGTGGTGCTCTGGGTCACTGTGGCAGTTCTACACCTACTCAGATTTGGGTGGGCCTGGATGCCAAGTGTGTGGGCCGTGGCCCACCCATGGCTATGGCCCTACTGCTTAAAAATGGCAATGGCAATGTGGCTTTCCAAGTGCCTCTGTGTACTCTGCTGAAAAGCTGTTTTAGACCATTTTACAGCAACACTCCTACAGTCAGTGAATCATAGCCATAACTAGGAATTTTTACAGTAACATAGATGTCTAAGAGGAGGCAAATTGCTTCCATTTATGCTTTCTTTTTGTGGGCTAATTTTATGTGGGGTGGACAGATTTTAAAGTCAACTCAGAATTACTATCACTGTAGTCATTCTAATCACAATGATGTGACCTTTTTTAAAAAAACAAACAAACGTACACACTTTTTACTTTTGTGCTCCATTCATTTCCAGTGAGTGTAAGCTGGCAGAGTGACTCAGCAGACAGAAAGCAGCATAACGAGCAGGAGCCTATCTCTGTCAGTATAATCAAACTAAGTTACCTTAAGCAAACCAACATAAAAGATTCCCTAACTTTGGGCCTATCTGGGCTAGGAGCCCTATGTTCTCACAAGCATTCTCTTCCTTCTGTGACTCCTTCAGCTGCCTGGGCAGAGGAGGGGGCACTTCAGCAAGGTGAAGGGCAAGTGAAGCTAGAGTTAACCCTTTGTATATTGAGAACCAAACCTGTTCACTGTCATAGGAAGCAACAATAATTTTTACACCATAATTATTTTGAACTTTATAGAAGTGTCTTAGGCACGGGTCCAATTACTAGCTATTCCTTTCCATCTCTAGATTTAGACCTTGAGCCTGCATTTGGATCCATATGGGCAGATGCATCTCCCCAGGCAAAGCCTCAGGGACCATACTCTCCAATGGGACTCTGTGCAGGCATAAAGGTCTGCCTGAATGGCTCAGGTTACAGGACTGGTGTCTACAAGAAACAAACATCTCCGTTATTTAAAGTGTGTGTAATTGTTTTAAAAATTAAATATAAACAGAGAGATAAAATCAAAATGATATGCTATAAGCTATGGTAGATAACTCTAGTCACTCTGAGTTAATGCATAAAAATATTTGGATTTGGATTTAAAAAAAAAATAAAAACGCTAACTTGAGACCACTTACGCCAAGACTGGGTTAAGATCTTACAGATAAGCAGAAAAAGGCAATTGATAGTCTTTATGAGGGAGATCAAATTTTGTTATTCCTCCCAAGGGAAAAGCAGCAGAGCTAGCAAATATTTAAAAAAAGATTTCCTGAGCATATCCTATGGCTGGAATATTTTGTTCCTGCCTTTGAAGCTAATAGTTACACAAACATAAAATGCTATCAAACTGGCAAAGCTCCAGGAAGAAAGAGGATTGAGTGACTTGTGGTGAGGATGGAGACAGACTAAAACGTGAAGGAAAATATTGGTTAAGCTGCTTCTTTCAAAGGACAGATAAGGACTTTTTAAAAATGCTTTACCTCTGAAACGAACTTCTAGAAATAGTTATACCACGAGGGAAATATGTATTTAGGTCCTTATCAAGCAAAAATTTAGATACTGCATAATTTTATTAACGTGAGTTATTCTATTCACTTAAATAACACTACTCATATAAGTGAAGTTATGCATGTACATAAGTGATTGCTGGATTGCAGTCTTAGAGGGACAGTTTTAGAAGAATGTCAATGTGATTTTTTTGATGTAAAGCTACTATGGTTTATATTACCTGGTGAAACTATTGTAACTAAACTGTGTTGTGCTCCCCCCCAATATTGCAGATTATTATCAAAATTCATTCACGTAGCACTGTAAAATTAGTGTGCCCTGGAAATATTAATTAAGATCTGTTCTTTGTCGTTGAGAGCAGAGCACTGATACACCTATTAAAAATGTATCAGTTTGAACTACTGTACTTTTGCTAGTGTTTTGGATGAAAAAAATTACTTACAATAAAAAAATAACTGAAAACTACCAAGTAAGAGAGCCGGACAGGACAGGAGAGATGACAGCCACATCCTGTGTCTGTGTGGTATGCTTTGTATCAAGCCTTAAGATAAGAAACTGCCATCAACAAGCATTTTTATGGCATATGATTTTAATGAGGGTGTGAAGAAATAGTAGTTGCTAGTAGGGGTTGCCACCATAATTTACCTTGAAAGAATCACTAACCAACTGGATATGCCAGATAACCATATTGGTATATTACTACTGAAGCAGCTCTGGTCTTTGAGCAAATACTACTTTATCCTATCTGTGGTTGAAGAAAACAGAAGGGTGAGACAAGAACTAACATGTTTTAAATATAGCCTATGCATCAAAGAAATCTACAGTAAAACATATACATTATTTTTGGCTGTGGCATAGCTAGGATAGATTTGAGTAATATTGCTCTTCAGCTAATACCAAGCCAAACTTATACCACAACTTCAAGTAAGTTCAGCACTGTTGCAAAGAGATCATTTTGATCCAGCAGTAAGTACAATTTCAGCGATAGCTCTTTTAACGGTGTACAAAGCGAGAGCTTTTCTTTATATTCTCTGGATAAAGTTCTATGGTGCAACTTCAGTTTTGGCCTTTTGATGTCATAAAAGTAAGGAATAGCCTATCTGTGTGTAGTCATTTATATCTGTCCAAAGTGGGCATATAACACTACCAAATCAGAATGCACAATGGTGGCATTTTACACTCAGGCTATGTTTACACTTAAAATGCTACAGCAGCACAGATGGCTAGGGAGGGGTTCTCTCATCGCTGTAGGTAATCACCTTCCTGACAGGTTGTAGCTAGGTCAATAAAAGAATTCTTCCGTCGACCTAGCACTGTCTACAGTGGTTAGATCAGCCTAGCTACGTCTCTCAGGTGTGTGGATTTTTCATACCCCAGAGAGATGTAGCTATGCTGATGTAAATTTTCAGTGTGGACCTGTCCTCACTCTCTGCTGGAGCAAATTACTACACAAGGAGCATAGCAGCAGAGAATCAAGGCTTATGTCTTCTCTATTTTATGCTACTGAAGCTACATCTACACTACCAACACTACAGCTGCACTGCTGTAGTGTAGACACTTACTATAGCAATAAGGATTTTTTCCCCAATACAGTAGTAAAGTAAATCCATCCTCTTGAGAGGCATCAGCTAAGCTGATGGATGCATTCTTCTGTCAACCTAGAAGCGTCTATACTAGACTTTAGGTCAGTTTAACTATGTCTCGCAGGGGTGTGAATATTTCTTATCCCTGACCAGTATAGCTAGGTCGACATGACTTTTAGGTGTAGACCAGGCCTGAGAAAATGGGCTCTATAAAAAAATGCTACTGTTGTGCTGGAGGGTACTAGTGGCTGCCAGCAAGTGTGTCTTTGATCAATGGGCAATTACACACCTCACTGAATCTGATGGGTATGCTAGCCATCTTTCATTCACGCCTAATGGATGAAGTAATTAAACACTTTTATGGAGTAAGATAGCTGAAACAATAGAAGCCATCAGCCCAGCACTGCATGGGAAGACATGAACAAGAACTAACTCAGGGAAAATAAGAGGGGTTTCCCTGGCACTGACTGCAAACACACAGGCTAAGGCACTGATTGGTGGAACTGTGTGTGTGTGTGCCCAATGTGGACAGGACCAGAAATCCAGCAGAAAGCCTGAGAAGCACTGTAGCATGGCCTGGAGAAGGCACAGAAACAGAGCTCCTTGAAGCACAGGACTGGCTGGGAAGCAGGCTTGGATTTCTGAACAAGGAAATTGCCTCCTGTTTGTTCCTACTGTGTTCAGAGAAAGGACTTTGTGTACATTTTTTGTAAATAAACAAGATTATTTACCAATGAAATACTTGCCTCTATCATCGGTTTCTCCTCCTAACAGAAACAGTCTGGCAAGGCCTTGAATACTAGCTAACTGTTTGGGCCCGGGGCAACACCACCAAGTAAAAAGGAAGTGGAGGTTGCAACAATACTGAAAGAAATTCAACCATAGACTCTTCACTTACCCTGGATGTATGTTTTCAGCATGATGACTTGAGTCCTGATTAACATTACAATAAATTGTGCACATCTTTCTCTGCATTTTACTTAGCACGGCACAAATGGGACAGAGAGCTGATTCTAAACTTTTTTCTTCCCAACCCAGACATAAGGGGCACCCTGAAGAGATTTAGAATTGGCTTTGCCAGCTTCACAAACCTTGGGGTTTCCCCTCCTGGGGTGGAATCCCTGGCTGTCTAGGTAGGGCAGCTCTCTGAGGTGGTGGAGCTGGAGTACACTGAGCTCTGGTGATGTTAAGTTCAACAACAATCATAATAGTCATTAACTCAGGCCCTGCCTCACCCCTTGCTGGTGGCATGGGGTGAGGCATAAAGAAGGACTGCCCTTAGAGTGCATGTAGTCACTAGTGCCTACCCCCAGCCTTCACTTTGACTAATTTATCCTTTGCAAGCATTTTACTGTTTTCCTTCTTTGGCATTATACCTCCACTGACACATACATTGTTTGAAAAGTCAAGACAGCTGGGTCAATGTATGCAGACTAACATCAGAGGAGATGGTGGCAATGCGTTACTCTGAGGATATTTTTCTCTCTGGAGCTTCATAGCTCCCAACCCAGACAGGTTCATTGGTATGTTTTGTTTTGTTTTGTTTTTTGCTCTTGGAGAGAAAGATATTGCATTCAATGCCTGGAATCAACTCATGAGAAATATGGATCAGAAGTTAGTGTGTGTCCCCCCTCCCCCGCCAAGATTCAGTTAACTTGAGACCTCCCTAGAAAAGATAGTAGGAAGTAATCTGTCATTGTTAACAAAGGCTAGGTCTACACTACCCGCCTGAATCGGCGGGTAGAAATCGATCTCTCGGGGATCGAATTATCGCGTCTCGTCGGGACGCGACAATCGATCCCCGAATCGACGCTCTTACTCCACCAGTGGAGGTGGGAGTAAGCACCATCGACGGGGAGCCGCGGAGGTCGATTTTGCCACCGTCCCTACAGCGGGGTAAGTCCTCTCCAATACGTCGAATTCAGCTACGCTATTCGCGTAGCTGAATTTGCGTATCTTAAATCGACCCCCCCCGCGTAGTGAAGACCTGCCCTAAGAAGATCAAATTAACCTGGAATTAAATAATTGCAAAGTATTACCTATTACAGAACCTGATCCAAACTTGAACAATGTCAATGGAAAGGCTTCTACTGACCGCACTCAGCTTTGGATCAGATGTCATAAACTAGTGCGCAATCATGTCACAGGCTGGAGACCCTGAAAAATAAATCTTGGTCTGCCAGTCTCCAAGTAATAGACTTAAGCGAGAGTGCAGAGAGAGGCAATCCTCTTCTCACTTTACCAAAACTGTTAAAAGAATTGTTGGATGAGGAATTCAGTCCCATATTGTCTATACAAAAGATATCTCAGTTGTCTCTCGCTCCGACCATCTTGAGACAAGATGGCATGGAGAGGCAAGAGATGTCTGTTAGCTGCTTTTAATGTTTATTTTTTTCTTGAAAATAGTTATACTTTTGTTTCCATCAGGATGGATGGGTATTAGCTTTCCCTGGTGCGGTTCAGTAGAAAATCCCATAGACTGAGATTTAAATATTACACAAGGACCCTTCATACCTACGTAGATCCCCACTGATGACTACTTGTTTTCTACATAGCACAGAGGCCCTCCCATCCCAGAATTGGCACCTCAGAGAGGTGTTTGATAAAACAGAAGTGTAATTTGCTTTTATTATTGTTATTTTACTCCAGTGAAACTATTTATTCGTGGAACCATGTAACATTTTCTCAAATTACAAAGAGGTCTGTTATTTTGTACTATCAAATTGCTCGTGCAATTACCATCAGGTGCCTGAAGATCCTGTTGGCTTTGAGTCTACAAAACCTTCCTGACCTTCAAATTAGCCAAGATGGAAACACAGTGTATTGGATAACAATAAATGCTCTCCCCCTACCCCCATATACATGCCATGGAGTTAATTTAATGTTTTCTTAATGTAAGGAGGTTTTATGGGTCACCCCTGCAGGCAGCTAATCATTAACAGGAGCCCTCACCCAGTGTCCTTCTGCTTTGGCCGCAGGGGGTTTCAACCATTGGTGCTGACTTTCTAATGTGCTGGGGGGTGCTCCCCTACTCCACCCATTCCCCCAAGGCTCCACACTGCCTCTTCCTGCCCCACCTCTTCCTGCCCTGTTCCGCCCCCTCCCCCTGAACACACCCCACCCGCACACCTCCCCCTCCCCCACCCCAGCACCTCCTGCATGCTGTGGAACAACTGATCCATGGCGGGGGGAGGCACTGATCGATGGGCCGCCGGTGAGTGGGAGGTGCTGGGGGGTGAGGGAGGCACTGATAGGTGGGCTGCCAGTGGGTGCTCAGCACCCACCTTTTTTTCTTCTCTGGGTGCTCCAGCCCTGGAGCACACAAGGAGTCAGCACCTATGGTTTCAACCATCTGCGTTCCTAGCTGCTAACTGATGGTGTCTCCACCTGGCTGATTACCATAGTCAGGAACCCTCCCCTACCTACATATGTGGTTTTGACTGTCACTGACCCGGTACTTATCCCTATAACTAGCCTGATAGCTCACACATGTACTCTTCTGACACCTCCATAATGGATGAAGGTACACTTTATTTACAAGTTGAAATATAGAGGAAGCATATAAAGGGAAGGGGAAGATGGATTTGGATTAGGTACATCAGAAACACTCCATACAATCTGCAAGTAACACTACTCCCAGGGTGGATTTTCCTGGATTCACAAGTTCAGTTTATTCCACACAAGTGGGCTCCATAATGTGGAGGAACCAACTACCTTGATGAGGTGTTGCATGCCTGAAGCTGCTTGAGTGCGGTAAGGTGGTGAGGGCACGGTTTGCCCAAGCTGCTAACCTTGCTGAGGTAGCAGTAAGTGTTACTCGCAGTGGAAAAAGTCCCCACGATATAAGGGACCTCCTTAAGAACATAAGAATGGCCCTACTGGGTCAGACCAAAGGTTCATCTAGCCCAGTATCCTGTCTTCCGACAGTGGCCAGTGCCAGGTGCCCCAGAGGGAATGAACAGAATAGGTACTCATCAAGTGAACCATCCCCTGTCGCTCATTCCCAGCTTCTGGCAAACAGAGGTTAGGGGCACCATTCCTGCCCATCCTGGCTCATAGCCATTGATGGACCTATCCTCCATGAATGTATCTAGTTCTTTTTTGAACCCTATTATGGTCTTGGCCTTCGTTGGTGTTTCTAAGTCCTATGCTTTCTCCCAGCGTAGTTTGGCAAATCCCTTTCAGGGCAAAATAGACAACTCCCACATGCAGGGAGACAGTCAGGAGATCATCCCCATTCCTTCAGGCAGAACTGTCCTCCTCTCAGCCCCCCGCCAGCTGGTTTAGTCAGCCTTCCATCCCCTTGGGTTCACCCAATCACAAGGCTCAACGTGCTCTCCCCGCCTTTATTGGTGAAGTGAGCACACTTCAGTCTTCCAAATCTCTCATTTACCAGGTAACAAGCATGGTTCCCTTTTAGATCAGGCTCATTTACTGAGGTTTCAGTTCTGCTGTTGCATTAATGGATGTTTCATTGACCATCTATTGTCTTTGCATGATGTCTCTTTCTATGTGATTTCTTAGACTAGTGATACTGTTGGCCGTGGAGAGTAAAGCACTCTTAAAATCAACTGTCTTTTAAAAATTATAACTAAAACCAACCAACAACAAAAATAAGTAAAGTGTCAGCCAGTGTGTTGGTTTCTTAACCATATTGGGGCCTGATCCTCAGGTCTGATAGGGCTGCCTTGTGCCTCTCAGCGGGTGGTAGAAAAAGCCCATGAAGTTATATGTGTCATGGGAATCCCCATATAACATATTGTACAGCTTGCGTGGGAATGTAGCCGGGACCATGGCCAACAGGCTGCTGTGCTCCAGCAATCTTTGGGAGCCCGAGCAGCCAGGTGCAATTCAGACCAGCCCCGAGGCTGTATGAAGGGTGAGCTGTCCTGCAGCTATCCACAGCTTCAGGGTTAAGGGCATAAAAGCACATTGGCCATCCTTCCTAGGTCCTTCACCAAACACAACTTGGCTGGATCTGAGGAGTGTCCCCTTGGAACTTTCATCACAGCACGATAAATATGCTGATAATAAAATTCAGTAGATGCTGTCCTACACTTAAAATAGCCAGCCTTGGTTTTCTAAGGTGCCATTTAAGGAAAGCACCCTGATCATTAGGTACAAGCTACCAAAAGAACAGCAAAGTACAGCTACTAATTTGGTACACAGGTGAAGCAAGTAGGTGTTTCTATACTGTGCAAATGAGACTAATGTTAAATCTTGAGCTTCTACATTGTATGTCCAGTGGAAGTGAGGTGTTTATTTCCAGACTTTTTCTCTTCCCCAGAAACACACCTGCTAAATAGAATGGGATAGTTGGGGTTAGAGCAGGGAGCAGCCACAGAATTCCATGCCTTCCAGTTTTTATTTATAAAACACGCTATACACACCAATTCAATGCTCTGTGTGCCTATCCCATAAATTAAAATACACCATGTAATACAGAGGGTATTCATGCATGTGGAAATTAGCTTGCAGATGCCAGTATTACATAAACAGATGACTCCCAGCATAAGATAATACTTGAGAACAAGAAAGTCCGCATGCCAATCTTAGAGAGACTGTGGCTCATCGCTGTTCATATTGCTAGCTTTGTAATACTACTCCCTGATATTTCCTCTTCCCCAGCTGTGATAAGTTCCCCCCCCCCCCCGCACATCCCTTCACTTTAATAGAGCATCATTCCAGTCACTAAAGATAAGGCTGTGTTGCCATCTATCGTTGCACAGTTTTCTAGGGATTATAACTAGGCTTGGAAAGATTTACTATTTTTTGGTAACTGTTGGTTAACCAGTGATTTCAAACACACCCATTAACACTTATTGTTCATCAAAACATAACAAGAATCAAAGTTTGCAAAGGTGTTGTGCACCGGCAGATGCAGGTTGCTCTATATTGCTGTTAGCTCTGATATAACTTATTTCTGAATGTAGCAAATATTGAAGAAATAACAATCAGACTCCTCCTCCCCCCGATGGGCAAAACGTTTTCAGCTGTTTATTAATATTAGGAATGAATATGTAATGTGAATCCGATACTTTTAGAAACAGAGAGCTCTTGAGGTCAATAAAACAGCAACAACATTAAAGCACAGCCATCTTGAAAACACAGCATCTGCTTTTACAATATAAGCCTCAAAATATCAATGAGCAAATATGCTATTAAAAATGTCTATGTGTCCAAATGTATTTATCTGACAAATGTTCTCTTTGTAAATTTGTACATAAGTTTTCATCTTAAACCTACTGTTTAAAAGCAACATTCTAAGTCAAAGCCCAAAGTTTTAAATAATTTGAGGGAAGAAAAAAAAGATCTCCAGTTTAGGTTGTCAGCTCTAACTTCAACTCATGCTTATCCTTATCTCTCAACTCCTCCATTTTTTTCCTTCTGAGTGTACGTGTGTGTCCAAAGAGTTATGTATTTCTTTAGATATATAAAACTACAAGAGCCCACCTGAACACTCTGGGTCAATCTGACAAATACTTTAAAAAAAGTACAATAATAAAAAAAGAAAAGAAACAGCAACTCTTTGTATTGTTACTAAATAACCAAGCAGTGCTAACATTACACAAGTTTTACTGCTTTTCTAACTCTGTCTCACCCCAGAAACTAAGTCCCAGGTATAAGATCACTTACCTTTAACATGGACCAGAAGAAAACCAAAGCCCAAAACAAGAGTCATTCTCAGCCTCATCATGGTCTTATTTACAGTTCACCTGCTGCTTCTCCAAACACTAACAGCAGCAAATGTCGTAACTACAGTGCCACAGATTTTTCCTCTGGAGATTTTTTTAATTGGCCAGATCAGATAAGTCTATTTGCACTATTACTCTCAAAGATGGATGGCTCAGTGGAGAGAGAAGTCCTTACCAACCCACCCACTTCCAAAGCCTCCAGTCCCAATAGCAGAGCTGTTAATAATATTATTCATTATACATATAGGTCATATACCTACATGATACATCCTCCCTGCCAAGAAACCTATCAACTCAGGCCCGCAGCTAATGAGAAGGGAAGGCAACCAACCAATGAGGAGATAGGAACATGAGAACCAACATTCTCCCAACCCACCTCCTTCCCCAGAGCCAAGACACCCTGTTTTTCAACCTTGCCTTCATGAGACACCAGCAGAGTCGGGTGTGGTGCTGCTGCAACTGGACTAACTCACCGTAGGAGAGAAACTTCCCGTACAGCATACCAAGCAAACTATACTATTATTTTCATGGGCATGAGCTATTTCCATGTTCACTTTTTGGAAGCTAAGCAGTAACTAGTGACATCTTGTCAGATTTCTAACCTGTGACTCAATAGCTAGAGGAGAGACAATGCAAAACAAGCACCCGAATTGCACAGACTACATGTAATAGCTGTCACAACTTGCCTTTGCGTCATCTGCTGGGAGCTTTAGCACTTGCAAGATAAACTCTCTCTGCTTCAGATGTTTTAATTCAGTTCAGAAGAACAGTGGAACCTTGTTCATTACACTGCTGCCTGGCAGAGCCATTGCAAATGACTGAAATTCTGTGAATTACTGAGTGCAGCTGGTTAAAAAAAAGAGCAAACATTTATTCTGAAAAAAATCTGATTGACTCTGCTGGTGAGTAAGCAAACAAACGTAACAGGAAAGCAAGAGCACAGGGACCAGTTTGGAGCTTGACATAAGAGGACTGCCTGAGGCCTGAATCCTGATGGGATAACAGGAGCGTGTCTCTATCAACCCCTGAACTTGCATCCCCAGACTAGGCAGAGTGCAAGGTGCAAGTAGTGGAGTATCACAAGAAAATCCCAACATTTAAAGAGCTATTTTTGTGCAGAGGATGGGAGGTTGCAGCGTGAGAAGGAGTCTGTCTGCCAGTGAAGAAATGGCTCCCATAAATAAAAGGCAGTTACCTTTTCCGTAACTGGTGTTCTTCAAGATGTGTTGCTCATGTTTATTCCAGAATAGGTGTGCGTGCTTCCACGTGCACCAGTGCCGGAAGTTTTCCCCCTAGCAGTAGCCGTAGGGGAGCGCCCCTAGTGACCCCTGGAGTGGCGCGGTATAAGGGACGCTGCACGCTCCCCCCACCTTCAGTTCCTTCTTGACCGACAACTCCGACAGTGGGGAAGGAGGGCAGGATGTGGAATGGACATGAGCAACACATCTCCAAGAACACCAATTACGGAAAAGGTAACTGTCTTTTCTTCTTCGAGTGATTGCTCATGTGCATTCCACAGTAGGTGATTCCCGAGCTATATCTGTTGAAGGTAGGTAGGAGTTCACAGACACTCGGGACGGAGCACTGCCCTGCCGAACCTGGCGTCCTCCCTGGTCTGGGAGACGATCGCATAATGCGAGGTGAACGTGTGGACCGATGACCATGTAGCAGCCCTACAAACGTCTTGAATAGGGATGTGAGCCAGCAAGGCGGCCGACAAGGCTTGTGCTCTTCTTGAGTGCGCTCTCACAATCGGTGGCGGGGGAACTCCCGCCAGTCGTAACATGTATGGATACATGAAGTGATCCAGCAGCAGAGCTGCTGAGTGGAGATCGGCCGACCCTTCATTCATTCGGCCATGGCAATAAACAGCTGTGAAGACTTCCTGAATGGTTTTGTTCATTCCAGGTAAAAAGCCAGAGTAAAAAGCCAGGTAAAAAGCCCATCTCACATCCAGCATGTGAAGACAGTGCTCCTCACTAGACACATGGGGGTTGGGACAAAGCACCGGAAGGAAAAAGTCCTGGCTCATATGATAGGCGGAGACCACCTTAGGGAGGAACGAAGGGTGTGGGCAGAGCTGGACCTTATCTTTATGAAATACCTTGTACGGGGACTCGGAGGTCAGGGCCTGGAGATCGAGACCCTCCTAGCAGACGTGATTGCCACAAGAAAGGCTACTTTCCACAAAAGGTGGGACCAAAAGCATGTGGCATGCGGCTCAAATGAAGGCCCTGTCAGCTTGGCCAGAACCAAGTTCAGGACCCACTCTGGGACTGGGGGCCTAACGTAAGGAAAGAGGCGATCCAATTAAGGAATTGACCGGTCATGGTGTGAGAAAATACTGTGTTGCCCTGGACTGGCGGGTGGAAGGACGATATGGCTGCCAGATGCACTTTGACGGACGAGGGCGCTAGGCCTTGGGCTCTGAGATGAAGAAGGTAATCCGGTATAAGCTGGAGTGGGGCAGCCACTGGTGAGACACAGCGATCAGCGGCCTACCAAGAGAACCTTGACCATTTCGCCAGGTAGGCCTGATGCGTGGAGGGCCTCCTGCTTTCCAGGAGGTCTCGCTGGACTCCCTCTGGGCACGTCCTCTCCTCTAGCCATAGAGCAATCACTGTGAGGTGGAGGGCTGCAAGGTTGGGGTGCAGGAGGCAACCCTGGTCCTGAGAGAGAAGGTCCGGGCGGGTTGACAGCAGCCACAGGGGGTGGGGGCAATGGACAGGCTCGTAAGAGTCCCGTACCAGTGCTGCCTGGGCCATGCTAGGGTGATCATGAGGACACGAGCCTTGTCTGCCTTGACTTTTTCCAGGACCTTGCTGATCAGCAGAACTGGGGGAAAGGCATAGAGAAGCTGACCTGACCAGGACATAAGGAAGGCGTCGGAAATCGCGCCCTTGCCCAGGCCCCTCCTGGAGCAGAACCGAGGGCACAGGCGGTTCTGCCTGGTCACGAAGAGGTCCACTTGGAGAGTGCCCCATGTTCGGAAGATCATGTGAGCCACCTCCGGATGCAGCGAACACTCATGCTGGGAGGAGAAGTCCCGGCTCAGGCAATCCGCTCGAGAGTTCCAGATGCCCGGTAAGTGATGGGCTTCCAAGGTGATATTGTGGGTGATGCAGAAGTCCCAGAGCCGGAGGGCTTCCTGGCAGAGGGCTGAGGAGCTGGCCCCGCCTTGCCTGTTGATGTAGAACATCGAGGCCTTGTTGTCCATGAGAACTCTGACTACCCTACCCATAAGGCACGAGTGAAAGACCACGCAGGCCAGACAGATCGCCCAGAGTTCTTTGAAAGGACACCAAAGAGGGAGTCCGAAGGCTCCTCCACCTCTTCAGCCTATCGATTGAGGCTTGAAGCCACCCTTTTCAAGAGTTCTTGCTGGGCTTTTGTATCCTCCTGGGGAACAGGAGGAGGAGGCTCCGTGATGGCCTCATCAGGGGAGGTTCCCACTGGTGCGGCAGATCCCAGCGCTTGGTCCCCTTCTGACCACGGGGTTGGGGAAGAGCATTCCGCTGACCCCTTCCTGGGGGTGTTGAGAGAGGCCTCGGTTTGTCCGAGGCCTCGGCCACTGAGTGAGCCACCACCTTTGGTACCAGGGCATTGGCCAAGGAGCCTGGTGCCACTGCATTTGCTGTGGCACCGTCTGGGCGGGCTGCCACGTCGGACTCACCTGGTCCACTGACTGTCGGCTCCGAGGGGAGGCTGGGCTGGGCTGGCATATGAGCGACTGACGAGTAGTGTTGTCGTGAGCGGTTCCGGGCTCGAGACCTTGAGTCCAGTGTAAAAGAGCAGGAGTACCACCTGTAACAGCTGCTCCATGAACGGCTCCGTCGGGCAGATCCGCGATGGCCGGTTGCCGGCGATCTGTGCCTGGGGCTGCACGAGCGGTGCCATACCAGGGACTTTGACCAGGATGAAGAGTGTGAGCAGTGTTGACGTCAGTACTGTGAGGGGCTACGGTGGCTTCTCAGAGTCCGCGATCTCCGGTACTGTCGGCTCCAGTCCCGGTGGGGCATGCTCTGACCTCGAGCCTGAGCTCCCTCGATATGGAATGGTCTCTCGATTCCCTGCTGCTCGGCACCCAGCCAGACAATCGGGTGGGGGTCGACGGGGACCAATGCGGGCTGCGAGAGGCGTGGTCACTCTGCGGAGAACAGTGTCAGGAACCTTCCGTCGACCATGAGTGGTACCGCCTGGGTGGCAACTGTGGCAGTCCAAGTGCTGGCTTGCCTCTGGACTGGGGAGCCGCTGCAGTCGGTGCAGCTGGTACTGGGAGAGACATTACGTCTTGAGCCACCTGCAGGGCCTCTGGTGTGGAGGGCACCCGTATGTGGCCATTGGCGTCCAGGGAGGTCGGCTCAGAGTGGGCTGGGCTACTCCGCTCTACCTGAGTCAGAGATCGTGAGGCTGAGGGGGATCGAGAGCTGCACAGCACGGGTCTAGTCTCACCCCCAGCCTTGCCTTGGTGCCTTGACAGAGAAGACTGCTTCTTCATCTTCTTAGAGTGCCCTGTGGATGGGGAGTGGTGCTGGCTGGTGGAAGGCACCATTGGGTTGCCTTGCACTGTTACTACGGTGCTCGGTGCCGACTCGGAGAGGCAGAGTGGTGTCGGGGTTAGGGCTGACTCCATCAATATGGCTTGGAGCAGTATGTCCTGCTCCTTCTTAGTCCAAGCTTAAATGATCTGCAAATTTTGCAGTGGTCGCTGACTTGGGTTTCCCCAAGACAGCATAAGCAGCTAGCGTGCGGGTCATAGCCATAGGCCATTATAGGCTTATAGGTGCGGTTTATAGGCCAGTGTGCGGGTTACAGGCATAGGCCATTTACAAGTGTCGCACAACTTAAAGCCTGGGGCGCGGGGCATGCCCCGACCTGGGCGCGGTTCTTCTACTCCAGTGTTTCTCAAACTGGGGTTGCCGCTTGTGTAGAGAAAGCCCCTGGCGGGCCGGGCTGGTTTGTTTACCTGCCCCGTCTGCAGGTCTGGCCGATTGCGGCTCCCACTGGCAGCGGTTCGCCGCTCCGGGCCAATGGGAGCTCCTGGAAGCGGCAGCCAGCACATCCCTCGGCCCGCGCCACTTCCAGCAGCCCCCATTGGCCCGGAGCAGCGAACCGCGGCCAGTAGGAGACGCGATCGGCCAGACCTGCGGACGGGGCAGGTAAACAAACCGGCCCGGCCCTCCAGGGGCTTTCCCTACACAAGCGGCAACCCCAGTTTGAGAAACACTGTTCTACTCTGTCTATATAACTAACTTTTTTTTTTTTTTTAAACTACAGGTACTAACTATCTATGAACTAAACGACAGTCGAAACAGGGAAAGCTACAGCAGAGGGCTGGAGCACAGCAGTTCCAAAGCATCTTCACTGGCGGCAAGAAGGAACTGAGGGTGGAGGGAGCACGCAGCGCCTCTTATACTGCGCCATGGCGGTGCCACTCCAGTGGTCGCTAGGAGCGCTCCCCTACCGGTACTGCTAGGGGAAAACCTTCCGGCACTGGTGCATGTGATGAGCATGCACACCTATTATGGAATGCACATGAGCAATCACTCGAAGAACTGCAAATTAAGTCAAAATTAAAAGCAAAAACAAAAAAAATTGTCTTTTGAGTCTGGGAATGACTTTGTGGAACCTGGGCACTAAGGACTGGCTGAGGAGAAATAAGTTGCTGATTTGGAGGACAGAGTCACTGTGCTGGAAACTGCAGTAGGAGGACCCAGAGGCAGAGGGGACAGTAGCAGTGCTGCAGGATTCAGAGTAGCAGCCGTGTTAGTCTGTATTCACAAAAAGAACAGGAGTACTTGTGCCACCTTAGAGACTAAGAAAGAGAAAAATGGAAAATGAGAGAAAAGAAGCAACATCATAACCCAGAGGTGTCTGAAAATACTGAAAGAGGAGACAGTTTGGTGCATGCAAACCTTGCTTAACAATTTGTTAAGATTGAGGTCTGTGGAAAAGGGGAAACCAGGTAGGACCACACCGGTTACTAACAAGTTCACAGGTGGAATCCTGACCCCTTTGAAGTCAACAGTAGTTTTGCCATTGACTTCAACAGGGTCAAGTTTTCACTCCAAAGATTTAATCCTGAACCTTCATGACTGTCGCCAAAAATATTAGATCAAGGAAAGGGCTACAGATCAGTCAGAACTTGCACTCCAATACCACAAATTTCAATTATTTAAGACCTCTCTGCTCTAACTTTAAAAAAGAGGGAAAGAGAGGGATGAGGTTACATTTAGAAGAGCAGAAATTCACTAGACAGGGATTTCCATTAAATTCACATTCAACTTTCAGATTCATGGAGACACATGATCCATTTAGCCTTTGTTGTTGTTCAAATACCTTTCCAATATTATTGTATATTTGTTCTATTAATATTTGCAGCCAAGTTTGGTGATTTTAATAGTTAATATACTCAGAGGGATATCCAGAACTGCAGCTATGTCTGGAAGGACGCTAGGGTGAGTTTCAATGAGTCTGTCAAAGTCTTTTTTATTATTATGCCACTTCAGTTACTCACAGGAGCATAGGGTTTCTAAAAAAATGAGAGTCAAGGCAGCATTAGCAGTCATCAAAAATCTCCTGGAATGTTTTGCAAAAGTACAGATAGTTAAAGCTTCCTGCTCCAGTTTCAATTCGATCTTAACTTCCTGTCCTCACGTATCCTGGGGTGTTGTGGTGGTGCACAAATGGCTCCATTTCAGAACTGCTTGAGCACTCAACAACCCATTGAAATCAAGGGGTGAGGGGCGGTTCAAGTACATGCACGGAGGAAGCCTGCACCTTTGAAAAATCAGGCTACTGCAGTTCCTGTGATCACGTTCCACTCATGAGAGGGTTAAACTGAAATAGTAAATGAAGATCCCATTAGAATGAAAAGAGGAATCTGTACATAGTAAGACATTTAGTACATTGCTGTGATCTGAGAATGGGAAGAACGAAAGCTTTGGAAACTGAACAAGTAACAAATAGCAAGTTGAATTTAAATAATGTAAATTGATATTGAAACTGTTTTTGCTATGAAGGAAGACACGACAATTGTTGTCATCACTAATTTGGCTAAGGCAGCTAAATATATTCATTCTTGTCTGTCCCAATCATTGAAGCTGAGAAAGTTACTGGCATTTAAGTTTAAGTGGCTGAGGAAATCATTTCTTATTTCAACAACAGGAGTAGGCTATATGACTCAACAGGGAGTCATCATAAGACCTTTGAATGCCTCTCTTCAAACTAACGTATGCCTATGTATATGTGTGCTAAGCCTGATTTCAGTGATGAAACTGTCGACACCCTGAAGTTTAACAGAGCATTTAGTGCAGTTGAATAATACAGAATCTTAGGCAAGGGCAGAACAGCTCATTGAGGTTTAATGGCTTCACTTTACAATAGCTATTTTCTTAGTGGGTGTCTTTTCTGTATGTACCATATCTTCCCTCTCGTTGTCTAGGGGCAAGATTTCTTATGTAAGATCCACATCTCTACTGAACACAAAACACTAACAAATGCAGCATTTGGTATGGCAAAGCATTTTACAAAATGTAGGCTGAAGCAATGAACGGTGTTGGGAGTCAGGATGTCCTGATTACTAATCCCACCTCTGCTACTAATGTACTGGGCACCCGTGGGTAAATCCCCAAGATCCTCAGAAGTTTTTAGGCACCTAAGTCCCATTGAAATCAATGGGAGTTAGGGACCTAAATTCCTTTGAGGATCTGGGCCTTTGTCTTTTTGGCTTCAGTTACCCCTCTGTAAATTGGCGATAAAAGTATGTGACTACCTACCAGGTGTTGTACTTAAAGTACTGCACAGGATCTTTTCAGGGGGAATAAGACAAAACGCCACATTTATTAGTAATACATGTATTCATTAACTCTGTATTATATGCATATAATATATTACACTTACACACACACACAAACACACTCCGTCTTGTTGTTACCAATTAGTTGCTCCCCTTAACTTCACTGGCCAGGTGAGTTAGATGGGGGAGGGGGTGGAGCCGGGCTTCTGCCGATCCGGATCGATGCTCCCATGTTGACAAGACGAGACCCGGGGTCCTCTGCAAGACACCTCACTTTTATAGCAGCTTTCCTCTTATGCAAATCTATACCAGATTCAAACTCTGTGTCTGTGTCCATTGGTCCTTTGTGCTGCTTTCTTTTGAGTGTTGTCCCAATGCTGCAAAGAGGGTGTTTCCAAAAGAAGGTGCTTGCTTCTAACCCCCCAGGCCGTCGGTATGTCTGCTTGTCTTTAATGAGCTTGACACGTTTTATTGTCCTTGGGTCTGGCTCCCAGCCCCTCTCCAACAGTTGAGGCTGTCTGGAGGTGCTGCCTTCCATGCCTTGCTCATCCACACCTCATTCATTCAACAGGGCAATTGATTAGGAGTGGGGGGGAGAGCTCTTGTTTTACTGCTAGCAAAAAGAAATTTTCTTCTATCTTATTTTATCCTTAGGGGCTATAATATTATACCAAGGGCAATGCAAAGTTTTTAAATGAGGCTTTGATAAAAAGTCCCATGAAAACAGAGGTCACACGTGGGTAGACCCACCACAAGGTTATATGAAGAGGCACAATGTAAAGTCATATGAAAATTATCAGAGATTGATCTACACAGGGGGATTAATCGCTGTACAGTGCTTTGAACATATAAAGCATCACAAAAATCTAAGTATTTTCTTTTAAAAAAATTAAATAAAAACATTTAACCATTTTTCTTTTCCAAATCTTAGCCCAAGAGCAGACAATGAATAAATGGGAGAATAAAAGTAGATTCCCTGTAAACCTTGTTTTCTAACTCAATAAGATGTGGACAGATTGGAAAAAGTCCAGAGAAGAGCAACAAAAATTATTAAAGATCTAGAAAACATGACCTATGAGAGAAGATTGAAAAAATTGGGTTTGTTTAGTCTGGAGAAGAAAAGTCTGCAAGAGGACATGATAACAGTTTTCAAGTACATAAAAAGTTGTTACAAGAAGGCGGGAGAAAAATTGTTCTCTTTAACCTCTGAGGATAGGACAAGAAGCAATGGGCTTAAATTGCAGCAAGGCAGGTTTAGGTTGGACATTAGGAAAAATTTCCTGTCATGGTAGTGAAACACTAGAATAAATTGCTTAGGGAGGTTGTGGAATCTCTGTCATTGGAGATTTTTAAGAGCAAGTTAGACAAACACCTGTCAGGGATGATCTAGATCAGGGATCGGCAACCTTTGGCACATGGCCCATCAGGGAAATCCGCTGGCGGGTCAGGACGGTTTGTTTACCTGCAGCATCTGTAGGTTCAGCCGATCGCAGCTCCCACTGGCCGCAGTTCACTGTTCCAAGCCAATGGGGGCTGCAGGAAGTGGCATGGACTGAGGAATGTGCTGGTCGCCGCTTCTCGCAGCCCCCATTGGCCTGGAACGGCGAACCACGGCCAGTGGCAGCTGCGATTGGCCGAACCTGCGGATGCTGCAGGTAAAAAACCGGCCCGGCCCGCCAGCGGATATCCCTGAGAAGCCGCGTGCCAAAGGTTGCCGATCCCTGGTCTAGATAATACTTAGTCCTGCCATGAGTGCACGGGACTGGACTAGATAGACCTGTCGAGGTCCCTTCTAGTCCTACGATTCTATGAATAACTGATGTGCATGTACATGTAGTGTACATTGTGGCCCACTGCATTTTTGTATGTACTCTCTTTTCTCGATATAATTTTTAAATGGTTCCCACATTTCATTTAAATCTCTTTGTGTTCTCCATATCATACCAGTTATTTCGTAAATAATCGTGTTAGATCTGAGAAGCTTGAAGTGGGGAGAGTGGCAGTCACACCCTTGTCACAGTCATATCTTTCTCCTGAGGGCAAGTTAGGCCTTACCCAACTAGAGCCAGATACCTATTTTATTGCTCTATCTGCATTGTTCAATGGACCCCTATCAGAATTCTGGGGAGAGCAATTGGGCCATTCTGCCAATTGCTTCCTATGATGCAATGAACATTTTTGGTCATAAAAACTGCAGTATTTTCACAATACCTTGATACATCCTCCTGTTTTTCTTGCTCTCTCTGTCTCTCTCTCTCTCATGTGGCCACCCAGTTGGTAGATTAATCCTCTTCAGAGATGATTCAATGGTATAAATCAGTACAAAGGGAGATTAACAGATCCAATTTACAAGCTGAAGGGATTGGAAGGTATGAGAGTATATTGAATTTGGCCCACTGGCGTATGCATGTGCACACACACAGACTATAATAGGAGCTACCATACCTGGACCATATATAGTTCCACAGAGTTTAAGGCCAAAAGGGGGCATTAGATCATCTAATCTGATCTTGCAGGCCATTAACTCTCACGCAGTTACCCTGAGGTTGAGCCTGTCTTTGGGTAAAGCATCCAGTCTTGATCTGAAGATAACAGATGGAATATCCATCGCTTACTTTGGTAGTTTGTTCCACCTTCCCTATTAAAAAATTGTGCCTTACTTCTACTTTGTTTCGTTGGCTTCAACTTCCAGCCATCGGTTCTTGTTAGGGGCTTTATCCACTAGGTTCTCTGCCCATGAAGATACTTAAACACCTTAAACATATCACCTCTCAATATTCTTCTTGGTAAACTAAACAGATTGAGCTCTTTAAATCTCACTGTAAACCATTTTTTGCAGCCCTCGAGTCATTTTTGTTGCTCTTTTCTGCACCCTCTCCAATTTTTCAACATCCTGCCTTCTGGTATACAGTGCCCCCATTCTGTAAGCATGGCCTACCTTCCTTGTTTCTAGCTGTATAAATATTTCGCTGTATTAAAAACACAATTTGTTTGAATGGGCCCAATTTACCAAGAAATGCTAATCATTCTGTATGACTGCCCTCTCATCATTTACCACTCTGCCAGTCTTTGTGTCCTCCACAAAATTTATCAGCAGCGATTTTATATTTACTTCCAGATCATTTTGAATAGCATCAGGCCTAATACCACTCCCTGTGGAATCCCTCTATATCCTCATTCACTATTTCCCCATTGACTACTTTTTGAGATTAGTTAACCAGTTCTTAATCCATTTAGCATGTGCTCTATTGATATGTATAATTTCTTATTTTTTAAATCAGAATGTCTTTGGATACTAAGTCAAACACCTTATAAAGGTTTAAGTATATTACATCCACGCAATTACCTTTATCAACCAAACTTACAGTCTTAAAGAATGAAGTCAGGTTTGCATGACAAGATCCATTTTTCATAAAACTGTGTGCACTGGCATTAATTATATTCCTATTCTTTATCAACTGAATCCCTCAGATTTGGGAAGTTAGCCCTTTTGAAGCACCAAGTATATACATTACTGGTTGGACTGTGCTCAATTTGCCCATATTGAACGTAATCAGGTCATGATAATTGGTCCCTAGGCAACCTACCAATTTCCATTTCTGTCACTAATCTTTCTCCATCATAAAGAGGTGCAACGGAGACACATCATCATGGTGCAATACCTTTTGTGTTCGACAATTATATATTTTTAAAAAAAAACTAAACAAGAAACAGAGTCTGATATTTTACTACTGGCTACATGAGTCCTCCAGCATGTCTCCCAAACTGAAGTCCTCCATAATAGTTTTTCTTTCTACATTGTCTGTAATGCATTAAAAAAATAACATCCTTCTTTAAGAAGTTATACTTAATAAGTAATGTTGCTTGGCCCTATTAGCCTTTTTACAATAGTGCAACAATACACAGCTCTTATAAACATTTTCCATCAGTAGATCTCAAAGTATTTTTTCAAATGCTAAGGGCTGAACTTGGCATGCATTTTCAAACTCTTTTCAAATTCTCTTTTCTTCCTTTTCCCATTTGTCTTTTCATCAACTTCCTTCTGTAATATTGTCACCAGCATTATTTTCTCCTTCCTTCACAGCTATCTTTCCTTTCCTCTAAATTTCGTTCAGTTACTTACCTCCTTCCTATTGTTGCTCTCCTTTTTTTCCATCTTGATGTCTCTCCCATGGCATACAGAGTTTAGTTAGCACCTAGGCAGCTGCCTAAGGGATTTGACAGCAGGGATGAAAACTGACTTTAAAAAATAAAATGTAATTCAGTTCAAAGTGGTTGCACTGACCCATGTTATATCTCAAAGTTTTACATTAAAAGCGATGTTCAGAAACATTTAAACGAGGCATAGTTTTTAAAATAGCCAATAGTGGGAGTTATGGGTAAAAAAAAAAAAAGTAGTCATGGGTCAAAAATACTATTTTCCAAAAGTTTCCGTGCCCTTCAAATTGTCATGCTGTTCAGCTCTCGTGGATTCTAATGGGATAAAAGCACTAGGCATCAATGCCAGTGTGTGAAAACCCTGTTAAATTATTATCCTAAAGTGCTTCTTTGACTAGATGGGCCAACTGGGCTTTCCTGTTTGATATTACAATAGGCTGGTGATAACTGATCACAAACTCATGCTAGTAAAGCAAGAGAGATTTAGGGATAATATCTTCATGTAAGAGAAGGATTGGGCATATTAAGATAACATGAAATAATGCAGCCAGAAGGTTAGTCAGAGTGAAACAGTAAGAGGGTGAATACTTGGGGGAGGTCAGAGAGATAGATCATATAGTTTCTTGCATCCCAAAAGTTTTTTCATCTCTGGATAGTTTAATGATAATTAAAACTTTTGTTGCAGTATTGAAGATCTCTTGCAAGGTTAAACTGGCAATTGCTTTGGCTAGGAGAGGAGATGCTTGAGGGAGCTGAAAACTGGTACTCCATCCTCAGGTCCCAGACTGATTAAAACCCAATATAGAAATTAGGTAGGGATTTAAAGTAGGGAATGAGACAAGCCATTAAGCAGGGAAACAAATGGTCAAGTGTGAAGCATTCTGAAGGACAGGCGGGTGGTGTTTAATGATAGTTTTACTCTTTTTGATGTTAAAAGCTTTGCCTGCAGAAATAGTGGGAAATTTAAGCACTATGGCTAAAATTTGCAAAACCAAGTGACTATATTTAGGTGCCTTCCTTCAGCCACTCAAGTTTGAAAATTTTGACCTAATAGCTTTATGGGGACCATGTAGGAACACTTGTTCCCACAGTCACCTTGTGGCTGACAGGGACCTCTATCATGACATCAGCTCCTTGCTCACACATTACAGAATGGCATCAGGGAGTTTTCAAGCCTTCAAGGGTTTGGGGTTTTTTTTGCCTTTCCTCTCTGGCTGTCAATAGTGACACTGAGATATTCCAGTAGTATCACAAATATGCAATGTGCCACATTTCTTCCCTATCCCATACTTCTAGTCCGTAAAGCCACAAACCAAACAAGCACACAGAAGTGTGTGAGATGGAGCAGGGTGCAAAAAAATAAAAAACAGCTTTAAGACAGTCACAGACTTTCCACTCAAATAGTGCTATATGATGCAGATGAAATTGTGATGGAATAGTCTTCTCTGTGCTTGAATTTCACATATCAGTTTGCAGCCCCAAAGCTGAGGTATTCAGTAAGTTTACTATTGTTAAAACAATATTACTTGGAACCCCTATCATGTTGTTTTCACTCATTTCAGTTTCAATGAACAACTCACTCAGAGGCTGGGATTAAAAGTGGTACAGGTATCATTGCAGTAACTACTGCTAGGAGGAGCTGCAATGGCATTAGGATGGAGAACATCTTCAACTTGTATAGGCAAAACTGACATAATCCACTTGTCTTTGTTTGCCTAACTGGAAACACAGAAACAATGTCATTCCATGTTGGATGTTTTAATAATTGCTCTATAATATAAACAAACCTACCAAAATTTGAGTGCATATGAATCAGACGTTGTATCAAAAAAGGAAACCACAAATCAAATCCTGCAGTCTGTTCTCCAATACATTGCACACTAGACAGTAAAAACAGGCTAGTACTTTTTTTCACTGTTTACTTAAAATTACACACATGTATTCTAGTACGTTTAGATGTTTTCAAAATAAATCTAAACTCTTTAGGACAAAAGGTAAACTAACAAGTTTGTAGACCACTCCCATCTTGCCTCCAACTTCTTTTTTTTCTAGACCATCCAAACACAGAAGTAGAGTTAACATTGTTTTCAGCTCAAAGAAATAAATGGGAGTCCATTTTAAGATACTTAACCAAAGTAACTTTACAAATGTTTATTTAAAAAAGGCACAATGTTAATAGTCTGAGGTTTCAATGACTAATTCTTAAGAGGTTGAGAAATCTAAAGAAGGATCCACAATCCTAATTAATTGAAAGCTTGTTTAAAGAACCCCCAAACAGCTATTGGCATGTTTCAGAGTGCTTGACACTTGACAATGATACATATGAAATACATTTGTTGGTGAAGGTAAGCAAGGCATTTCATTAGTTTAATGATTACAGTCAAAGAATCTCATCTACAATATAGTAACTTTTCCATCAATAACACACTTGCATGTTTTAACATTTTAATCCAGGAAAAAAATAGAGTAATGGGGCAAACTGGTTTACCAATGATTTTCATAATTAAAAAAAAATCCATTTAAAGCTCTTTGTCATCAACTTCCTAAAATAAACATGTACATGTTCTCTTTAAAATGAGTTCTCATTAGATACATTAATATGTGAATGCACAGAGATTTGCAGGTTTTGGCAGGAAAAAAGTCTGCGCTAGTCCAAATGATAACCTTATGTAAAAAGGTTCATTTGTTTACTATATGAATTACTGTAATTCTCCAGATTCTCACCTATGCACTTACCAGATGCACTTTTAAGTAAAATTGTCACATAGTGTTTTGTAAAATTGCACAAAAACTGAAGTTATATTACAAACAAAATCTCCTTGGTACAGCTGGTCAAACTATTCATTGTAACCAGTATTAGTTACAAACCTAAGCCCCAGTCCTTCAATTGACAGCATATAAGCAGACTGCTGTGCTTGAATGGAGCACCACTGACTTTCCTGGGGCTCCCTACAAGTACAGCAGCCCCTGTGTGCTATTAGCTGCAGGACTGAGGCTTTTTTCTGCTGTCAGTCCTTCATGAACCCAACAGAGGTCCTCGAATGCGTTTGTTATTCCCAAGCATTTGCTGAATCGTGTGGAGAGTAATTTTTAGGAACTCAGTTCAGAGTAGGATGACCAGATGTCCCATTTTTAAAGGGACAGTCCCATTTTTGGGGACTTTTTCTTATATAGGTGCCTATTACCCCCCCACCCCCTGTCCCATTTTTTCACAGTTGCTATCTGGTCACCCTAGTTTAGAGTGCTCTTGATTATCCACGTTGCAGATTGTTTCTGCTTTCTGACTGGATGACAAAACTTTTCAAAACTGAAAGTATATATAATGACCTTCTGTTAAAACTTTCAGGTGAGCAGTCATGGAAATGTCCGTCAGTCCCAAATTGCATACAAATTAATTCTTGGCAGCTGTTTGAATTCTCACGAACACCAGAAAGACACACCCAGCCAAATGAAAAGCAGCCAATGTAGGGTTCTGATTTGTAAGTCAGGCTTTTCCTTTTTTGATCAACTCTATTTTAGTTAATCGGTATAAAAAGCAACTTTGAGACTCTGGGGGATGCACTGAAGCACCTTGGGGCTTTCTGGATCTGTACCAGACAGACATAGTGAAGAAAAACGATAAAAAGAAACACTTTTTTTTCCTTAGAGGACAGATATAAGTACTTCCTTCCTGCTAAGCTGACCCATGCAGCTGCACAGACAACATCATTGTCAAATACACACACACACACACACACTCATTTGGTCAAATATTTCAGATGACATGGCTACTTTTTTAAGCTAACAGTTTGCATTCAGGTGCCCACAAAATGTAACATTTACTAGAATTTTTTGTTTTTAAACTTCACTTTCACTTTTGAACTGTGCGGGTGTCTTCACTAGTACGATTACCCAATTTAGGGTAAGTATACGCAGCACACAGCAGCGAGCCTCTCAATTCAGGTTAACAGAGTTGGGCTCCTGGGACTTGCGCTGCCGCACTAAAAATAGCTGGGTAGACGTCGCAGCGTGGGCTGGAGCTCCTGCTTTGGAGCCCACCCACTTCTCTAAGCTTCAGAGCCCGCCCACTAGCCTGGGCTGCAACTTCAAAGCACAGCCTCCACTGCTATTTTTAAGAGCACTAGCGTGAGCCTTGCTAGCCCAAGTCTGTCAGCCCAGAGTGGGAGGCTCCCTGTTGTGGGTGCTGTAGATGTACCCATACAATGGTACAATGTTAGAGCTGCGTCTAAGTAATGGTACATTAACAGATCTACTGATGTTTTTTTTTTAAGGGGTAAGGAAAAGGGGCTAGCCAGAATAGTAGTCAGTTCAGATATACACCAGCGATAGTTCTTGCCACAAGAGCAGAGTTGAGAATTAAAAGGCACAAGTTGTTTCAGACCATCACTATTTTAAGGCCAATTGTCAGTGGGCAACACTGCGCTTCACAGGGCTAACCACAGAAAAACGCTCAGGTATTTGAAAACATCCCTCCCATCCTTTCTGAGGATATTTCAACAGGACTACATTTTTTTTTCATGCAATTTTGAAACTCAAGCCCCTGCTGTTTACATTGTGTTTTTTTTCAGGCAGATATGCAGGTTTTCTATCCAGTTTTGCTCATCTTTTCTTCACCTTGAGTTTCCCTGGATTATTTCTGCAGAAGTGTTCGCTGAACTGAAAAAAAGAAAAAAGGAAAAGAAACAAATATACAAACAAAATAACCAAATCAAGCTTAGTACAATTCTCTATCAATATATGAGAATCCGACTTGTAGAACAGCGCTTCTTTTAAAAGTGTGAACACTCTAATCTTAGCAAATAAATGGGCATTTGATATTGTGGGGTGGGCGGAGGCCCGATCTGTCTGTAAGCAGAATTCTGCTTGCAAAAAAAGGGGTGGCTACATGTTTTTGCACCCACGAGTAACTTGAAGACATACATTTTAGTGACATATATGGCTACCTAATTTACATCTGCAGTCAAGTATTCAGACATACAACTTCTAAGAACTGCCCCTTCAATTCACTGTGGATGCAGCAAAAAAGGGATACTTTTGCAGGCACAAATTGTGTCTACAAGAGTGATTTTGGGTCATGGGAAGTTTAGCCTTATCTATGCAATATACAGTTATAGTAAACTCAGACTGGAATGTAACATGCTTGCATATGCATCTAGGAGAAAATGGTTAAATTTCAATGTATACAAAATTTTTTGGTTTTGTGGGGTTTTATTAAACCCCTAAAAAAATCACTAATTGTATAACAATTGTGGTACATCACGACTAAGTCCAGGAATCCTAAACTAAGTTTAAACTTTCAACCTACTCTGTCTATAACTCATATATGAAGCTGAATTTTGCAGAGCTCTTACAGTATTATATTTATCTATATTACAATGGTAACCTAATCCAGGACCTTATAAAGGTATATTTCACTATGGGGAAAGGGATAGGATACAGTGTTAAACTAAAATCTAATGAATATCTAGACATTTTAAATCTGCTCTTCTCTTGAGCTAATATAACCAGATTAATTTTACAAGAACTAGAATTAATATCTGTATTTAAACTATTTGTCTGAATATCTCAGGTTTGAGGTGAATATTCAGAACTATCTGCACTCTCGACTTCAGGAAGCAGTTGGAGAGAAAGGTACTTGCTTTATAGTTTTATAAAATAATTGATAATATATTACAGAAAAGTTTATACAAGAGATCTTGAACCAGATAAGTCTGTGGGGACAAACTGACTGCATTGAAGTAATAAGGCAGGTAACTCTTTGCTCAGATTTAAAAGGTAGAAAAGGTTCTGCTCTGACGCTGGTTTTAAACTAAGCACACAGGAGGACATATAGTTACTCATAACCTACACTCTTGTGAGAGGCTCAACTTTATTTTGTTAAACATATCGTACATTCAGAAGCCTCTCCAAAACTTCAGTGCCTTGCTGAGTACTCCCATTCATCCCTTCATTAGCCAGTCAGAAGGGGTGAAACTGACACAAGCCAAGTTTGTTTTCTGGCTGTCACCTATAACACTTCAACAATTCCCGTATCCAAATTTGTCTAGGGCTTCCTAGAGCCAGGTTTCCTACTCTGGCAATACATCATCAATTTCCCTAGCCAATCATTTTAAACAGCCATGTCTGCATTGCACTACGGAGTTGGAGCTAATTGAAAAAACTCCTAGCAGTCATGATCAGACAAAAAAAAAAAAAAAAAGAGTTTGCTATTTTATGCTTCTCTTTTATAAAAGATTCTTTGTGGTGCACAACAGTATGCTACTCAGTTTAATTTTCCCTGCCTCCAGCTTGCTTTTATGTAACTGCATCTTTGTTCAAATACCGTTAACCTTTTATTAATGCCAACTCTGGCAGAGCTTTATTGGTCTAGTGTCACACAGCACAGCTATGGCTCCAGTCAGACTCCCAACACATCCCACTAAACACACCAGCCAGCTACCATTCCATATCATTTTTCAAATAATTGATTTAAAGTAGCAGCTTTGTGTTCTTTTGGTTCACAATTATACCCATTTACATTCCCACTACTTCCTTACACATTTTAATATTTCACCATGAAGAAAAAATGCAAAAAAAAGTGTTATTAATTTGCTTTAGTTCCACATTTTTACCATCTAATATAAATGAAACAAATTTGAAACTTGTTTCGGTCCAAATTTAGTTTCTCTTGCAGTTATAAACACTTGGCTACAAGAATGTATAGTGCAAGTGATAAGTCTCTTTAGGAGATTAATTTCTGTGATGCAAGTCCACAGAGATTCCTGCCAAAAATTTTGCTCTTCCCTCCAGATCCTTTTCTTACCAGGTGGCTCTGCATGTGCTCCTTGCTGACTTTCCATATTAACATTTTCTTGATCTCCTGAGATACAAACACAAACATTGTAAGACATCAGGCATTTGTATTACCTGCATTTCCCTAAGACCGGTAATGGCAGATACAAGAGCAAACATGAGAGAGGCTGGGAATGCTCTGTAGCAAAGCAACTTAAAAAGGCCTGTGAAACCACTGATGGATGGGTATAGTCTCCTTACACTGACTAGGCGGCAAAGTGATCATCCTCTGGAGAAGCTTCTCTAGATGATGGCCACTGGAAGCATAGGGTACGTAATTCAGAGCTCCTACAATAGCCTAGACCAGGGATCGGCAACCTTTGGCAGGCAGCCCGTCAGGGAAAGCCGCTGGCAGGCCAGGACGGTTTGTTTACCTGCAGCATTCGCAGGTTCGGCCGATCGCAGCTCCCACTGGCCGCGGTTCACCTTTCCAGGCTAATGGGGGCTGTGGGAAATGGCACAGGCCAAGGGATGTGCTGGCCGCCCCTTTCTGCAGCCCCCATTGGCCTGGAACGGTGAACCCCGGCCAGTGGGAGCTGAGGTCGGCTGAACCTGTGGATGCTGCAGGTAAACAAACCGTTCTGGCCCGCCAGCGGATTTCCCTGATGGGCTGCAGGCCAAAGGTTGCTGATCCCTGGCCTAGACAACTAAAAGAAAGAAGAATGCCACCAAGAGCAAATGAAGCATTAAGTTGTATCCAGTAAACATGTTATTGCCCTTGCAAGTTATTTGGGGGAAAGTTTTGTGCTGTGTGACATTTCACGTAGTGGTCCTGGCCTTCATATCCTTGGTTTAGGAAGACAGTGGGGGAGAAGAGAGGAATAGAAACCAATGGTGGGAAGATGAATATCTCAAAAAGGAATAAACTCTCCTGTGCTGTTATTAGAAGCCTAATGTGTGGGAAACAACTGTGTACTTAGTCTTCATAATTCACAAAGTGTGGGTTAGCCTGGGCCCACTAGTGACATTACAGAGCCAAGATAGTGACTCTATTGTTAAAGTTGCAAGGCAGTTTCCACTGTAAACATTCCGCTTCCCACTCCCCATTTCCTCTAATTTTTTTATTTCCCCTCCAAAAGTGTTGCTTAAACTCTCTCATACTTGCTCTTTGGCAAGTAGAGATTTTTTGGAAACATTTGAGAGTCCTCAGTCCAGGTTTTTCTGAGCTATGGGATTGGGGGAGGGGGGAAGTACCCTCTTATATCTTTTTTTTTTAATCTATTTTTTTTGCCAAAGCATCTCTCAAACAGCTTAGTTTTAAGCCTGACTTAAAATATATTATTCCTTCATGATGACTGCTAATGCATTGGGCCACTAAGACTGGCTGATATGTTTTATATTCATTACTAAATTCCATATAAACTTTCTAATTAAGAGCCTCAACAGATCACAAAGGAAAAAAAACTAGTTAAAATCTTACCACTTGCTTTGAAACAGAGTTTCTTCTTATGGTAAGCAATGAAGCTAGATACTGCTCCAACAACTGCTACAGCCACAGCACTTATAATTCCAGGTATCACTCCTGGAGAGGCTATAAACAAGACATTTTTTTTTCTAGATATAAATGAGGACAGACTTGGATTCTTTCTCAAAAGATATACAAACTCTGAATGTTTCGAAACAGCACTAACACTTGAAGTAATCTTAGACATTGATTCTGCCTTCTTTTCATGGATTTTGAAGAGTCAAGCATAGATTTAGAACAGTTAATTTTTCAAGTAGTACATATTATTAAGCAGCATGAGAGCATTCCATTATGGTGATTGGCATGGTATGAAGTATATTCATACAAAAATGAGTGGGCACTATGAAGTCTGGATCTAAACCTTGTGAAATGCTGTGTGCAAGGTTCACATTTTCTACTCTAATAACTCACAGTTTTTGACCCATCAGAAGTGAAGTATTTAAAAAAAGGTGACAGGAACAAAGCTGTTTGAAATAAAAATGCTAGATTTTGTATAATATTTTGAAGCTGAAAAGCACTGTCAGTGCTTATTGGCACTATTAAAATTCTAAACCTGCAGGCAATAAAAGGAATGCCTAATGTTAGATGTTTAACTTTTTAAAGATGATGTACAGATACAATAGATATATGAAAATCCATGCATTTACCTTCCTCATCTCCTCCACTCTTGGGATTGGTATCACCTTCTCCTGTAAGAACAAATAATTTCATTACTAGAAGAATCTTTTGTAGAGAACAGTCTTATCACAATGAGAATCTGCGCTCTATGTCAATGCATCATGCAAAATGACCCACTATCTCCGGATGCTACATTAACAAAGTCAATTCAATGGAAACAGACTTCAAGTTTAAATAATAAAGAAATTACACAAAATATGTTAAAAGAATACTCAGGTTGCAAAGTCAAGCATTCAAAAATAGGAAATGCCAGACCTAGGGTTGCCTGTGCAAACTTAATTCAGTCCCATTGGGTGTATTTATTGTGATACACTCTTTAATTACATGATCACAGACCCTGTTTTTCTACAGGACCCTGTACCAAATGCATAGGATGGATGGTTCCCAGGGAATGAGTAGCTAATTCAATATTTTATCTTATTCTCATGGTTCAATAGAGAGTCCCAAGGCCTAATTTACTGCACACCATTAAAACTCTGCTTTAAATACAAAATTATTAGATTTCCTCATGGAGTTTTCTATGGTGATTATCACCAAATTATCTAAGTGTTTTACAAACATTAACTTAGTTTCACAACTGCTCTGTGTGGTAAGGTAGCATTAGCATCTTCATTGTACAGATGGGAAACGGAGGCTCAGAGATTAAGGATACTAATGTTGAGTGCCAGAGTATTTAGCATTATATAGCACTCTCTGTGCTCAAAGCTCCACAGCTCCCACTGACTTCAGTTGCAGCTGTAAGTGCTCAGCACCTCTCCAAGTCAGGCCCTGGGGTCTCAAGCTGGGAATCTAAGAAATGAATACAATTAGTGGCCACCTGTGAAAAGTGTGGTTTAACTCTGTGGCAGAGGCAGCAATAGAATCCAGTTCTCCTTTCCAGCATTCAACTGCCTTAACCATAGGGGACTTTTCTTTCCGTTCTTGCAGTCCCCTGCCTCATTCACTACACACCTTCCAACTTCTGCAACAAGTGAGGCAGGGGTGCTATAAGTAACAGCCTTACTCATTGGGAACTCTGATTCATTCCCAGAGTGCCACCTGTCCTCTGCACTGAATGATGCAGGGATCCTATGTGATCGTGCAATTGAAGTCTATCACAGTGCACAGGCAACCTTGGTTCTGGTATTTCTTAACTTTTAAATGGTTGACTTTGCAACCTTAATATTCTTTTAACATGGTTGTGTGTATAATTTTCTAGGCATTTGAAAAGCAAGCTGAAATGTGAATTCCATCAGGTGACGCCACAGTAGGGTGACCAGATGACAGGAAGAAAATATCGGGACACAAGGGGGGGGGAGGGGGGGGGGTCACTGGCGGAGCAAAAAAACCCAAAAAACCGAGTGCTGCCGGTGTAAGGACACAAACAGCTCCCTCTCCCAATTCCCTACTGTGACCCAGTGCTGCCGGCAGTCGGGGGCGGGAGCTGAGAACAGCCCAGGGCTGCGGGCAGTCAGAGGAGATTATGCACCCTTCCTTAGGTATGCATACCTTCAGCCTCTGGTTTTTAGGGGGGGGGGGGGGGGGGAGAAACCAACAGAGAACAGCTGAGTGCTGCCAGCAGTCAGAGGAGAAGAAAAAAAAAAAGCCGAGAACAGCTGAGTGCTGCCCGCAGGCCAGCAGAGAAAAAAAAAAAAAAAAGCGGAGTGCAGCGTCCCGACCGAAGATCAATCGGGACGCGGGACAAATGCCTAAATATCGGGACGGTCCCGATTTTATCGGGACGTCTGGTCACCCTACGCCACAGAGGCTGGAACCTTTAAATCCACCACACGGACCTCTGCCATTTGAGTTAATGGAGTACTGGTAGCAGTAGTACCCTGTTTCCCCGAAAATAAGACAGTGTCTTATATTAATTTTTGCTCCCAAAGATGCGCTAGGTCTTATTTTCAGGGGATGTCTTATTTTTCAGAAATGAAAAATGCCTTATTATCGGTGGATGCCTTATTATCGGGGAGGTCTTATTATCGGGGGGATGCCTTATATTACAACGAGAGGCAAAACTGTAAGTAGGCCTTATTTTCGGAGGATGTCTTATTTTCGGGGAAACAGGGTAAGTTGCCATCCTCTCTCTGGATGAATCATCAGATGGTGAGGAGACACTCTTTGTCAGTGCATTTCACAGATACCTTCTGACAGCTGGGAATGCTGACACTGAGGAATCTCAGGTGCTGAAGGTATGTGCTCTAGTGGGCACAGACCCTTCTGCCCCACCCTCTCTAACATGTCCCAGTCCTGTCTCTTCCCCACACCTGACTTCTCCTCCTACCCTCAAGTTCCTAGTCTCCATAGCTTGTTGTCCCAATCTATTCTTTCCCACCCCCACTCCAGCTCTTGTCCCCTCTGTTCAAGTCAGGTGGCTTCGTCATCCTTGCTGCCTGGTGCCAGCACAGAGAGGATAGGAGAGAGTCTCCCTGTTCTCCGTTCTGATACCTGGCAAATGGTCTGTGATCACGTAATTAAAGAGTGTTTCACAATACAAAGCAGCATGTAGCAATTGGGAGCAGTAATCACAGGGAAAGTCCTGCTTACCCGCTGAAGACCTTGGCTGGTGCATGTTCTGTGCAGACGGGATTCTCAAGAAAATTTAACTGAGTGTTTGCAAACAGATTTTTCAAAGGTTTATAACTTGGCCAAATACCAGTGCGCTTTTTCCCCATGGGAACAGCAAGATGCACATTACTGGCACCCGGGATATTCCTATGCCAAATTTCAAGTCTCTGTTCCAAAGTAAGGCACTAGAGCTTCTCAACAGAATGGCTGGGGGATTTTTTTCCCAAAAGCACCTAAGTCCTATTTTCAGAAGAGACTTAGGCTTTTAGTAACCTAAATCTCACTGAAAGTCAATGGGACGTAAGCTCCTAAGTCACTAGACATGGTGCTGAGGTGCATTTGGAAATTTTACCCACTGTGAATGCTGAAACAAGTACCACTTTCATATCATTGTAGTTTTAAACCTATTGTTTAGGATTCCTGAATCAATTCCACTCCCTTGGATCACCAATTTTTCTGAATGAACAAAGTACATAATGGTTAAATTGGAAGATATCAATGCCCGTGCCTCAAAGAGACCAGGACAAAATCTAGCATTCCTAACTCATTTTAACCAGCTTGTGACACACAAGTCTTAGGCAAAAACTAGATAGCAGTGGGTTTTACTGTGAAGTGTTGGACATTATCTTACCCCTTTTTTCTGGTGGAAGTTTACCATCAACTAAGTCTTCATCCTTAAAGCTGCCTGTAAGAGTAAATAAAATGGTTATCCTTCCTTTTTAAGTGTTTATAACTGATATTGACTCTTCCTTTAAACTACCATGACATGTTCATCCTTGATCTCTTAACCCCTTTTTAGCTTCTATAAGCTGATAGGAAACTTGAGCCATCTGAAAAATAACTATTGGAACACGTGTTTATTCATGACATGCTGAAAACTATGTTTTACTTCATACATGACAAAATCCAAGGTTTAAGGCAGACTCTTAAGAACAAACTTAGTGCAATGCCATAACTACTCTCCACCACTGGTTTGTCTCTCACCCACAAAGGTCTATTAAAAATTCAGCTAGTTTATTTGTGATTTCCATAGAGCAGATTCCATATTAACACAAAGTAGAGCAGACTCCAGGTTAACACAAAGTAGATTCAAAATGTGCATATGAGATACTAAAAACAACCTTTCTACCAATTAGCAAGTTTGGTTGGAACAGCACTAGGACTTGCAGTTCCCATTGACTTGAATGAAATCTGTGGGAGCTCATCTTGTCAAGGTGGGGAGAGGATAAATCAGATCACTTATTTAGGTGCTTTGCTTTAGGCACTCAAATGCAAATATTGACCTATGCACACCTTTTCTCTTTTTTAAAAATGAAAACAAAGGAAACTGACTCTCTGCCATCTATTACCTTGCATGATTTGTTTGCAAAATCAAGCATCAAGCATTTTCTCTTAGTTCTCAACTGTTCTTTCATCACGTCTAAGTTAATCAAGTTCATTATTTGCATAGTCAGAAGTAAATGCCTTGATGTACCAAATAATTTAAAAATGAATGGTTCATTTGAAAAGAAAAGTCAATAGAATGGTCTGAGTATGATGGCTGACAAATGCTATTTAAAACATTTACAAAATTCTTACCACCAGTATTGTCCTTGCTTCCAGGCTGAGGTTTTGGGTGGTCATCTATTGACAAATATTGTTAGGGGGGAAAAAAAGAGTTAAAATTGCAAATGAGTAAAGTGCAGAAACAAGCTGAATAATCTATACCCACCTTTCCCATGTTTCTCTGTCTTCCTCCCCTCACCCCCCAAAAGCCCCTCCATAACTTATGTTTACTAATATTATGGCAGCTGACTTCATCCACTGTGTTCAAGATTGTAAATAAGAATCTCTTGAGAACCCTTCTATTTCCAACTATCACACCTCATTTCGATTTGTGTGTCTGAAGTTTAGGGCCTGCTCCCGCTCCCACTGAAGTCAATAGCAAAACTCCCATTGAATAGAATGGGGAGCAGGCCTGGGCACTAACGTGGAATTTTTAAAACTAGGTAGCTAGCATCAAGTATGCATCAACTTTAACACTATGGAACTGAATTTATTTCAGACTGCCAGCTTTGTAGGTCTCAGTCTCAAAAAAAAAAAAATCAATACATGTGAAGAAGAAAATCGGTTCATTTTGAGTTAATTCTAGTTATGAACATTTAAAATTAGCAAGACCCCAAGACAACCTCATCTCATTTTATTTATATATACACACAGCAATAAATGCACATGGAAGTGTGTACTATGCATACAACTTACACACACAGTTGATTCTACAAACATGCAATTAACTAATAAAGGCCACCAGTTCATCTGTTCTGACTGGCAATTCTATAAAAATGAAGACTTTTTTTTTTCCATTTACAAGAAACAGTAAAAGAAAAAAGGAAACAAATAAACATGGTGATTTACTTTGCCACTCCAATGCCCTAAAATGTCATGAAATTTGAACAGTAAGGTTGAACATTTTGATGTACTGATAATTAAAGATTTAAAGTCACAAGTGTATCCAATGTCCTAGAAAACCATGATTATAACCTGAGCAACTTTTCACATAAAGAGCCTGCATCCTAACCAGGCAATAACTTTACAGATTTCAATACTTGCATATAATTGACCAAGATCCTTCTAACAGAGGCATTCATGGCCTTTTATAACACCATGCCTCTTCTATGACTAAATGAACTAAAGGACCAAACATTGTTACAGTTCTGGAATTCTGTGCCCTTTGTTAGTTCCCACAGACAAGCTTCCCCCTTCCCAACAGTTGCCAGTAATGCTGAAGCACAGCAATGCTAGTGTGATACCACTTTTACGGGTGTTGTCCAGCAATTTAAAGAGTTAACAGACACTACCTGCCAAACTATGTTCCACTTCACTAGTGAGAGAGTGGCAAGGATATTGCAGTTTGCTCATGTGACTTAGCTGAAATACATTAAAGACTTTGCAAAGAGATTATCCCAGAGGAAAGGAAAAGGCTCCCTTTCTGACAACAGACTCCCACTTCCTGTCATAAAGAGCATATTATCCCTCCTCCCCCTTCTTTCTAGGGAGTGATTAGAAAGGTAATATTTTCAAATTACAACCACTTCTAGGAATGGTATATTAGTCAATTAGTGCTATCTAGTGAAAATAAGGTGATGAAACATACCCAAAGCCAACTAATCAAAAAAGACATTTGGAAAAACAAAAAAACCCAAAGCCATTAATGCACTCAAACGAGGCCTCTAACTCAACAGCAGAAACTCATGGATCCTCAATACCAAATTCTACTACATCAATTTCTGTGCGTGGCACAGACCTCATTTTAATCAAATCCCTCTTGATATTCACTTCTTCCAGTAGTCTTACAAGCTCTAACTCACCTCAATCTAATGCCATCATCACCCCTATTTTAAAAAGCCATGAAGTTGTTCCTTGGATATCTTTTAGACCTGATCTTGCAATGAGCTCTGCCCAGGCAACCCCCAGGGCCCACTGCAGGACACTCTAATTATGAAGGCTTCAGTATACAAAATATACAGGTTAACATTCCATGGTTCTACTTAGTAGGATTCCCTACTTACCTCTGAGGATCCCCCTTCCATTTAGCAAAATGGGATGAGCAGGGTGGTCACAGCCACAAGGTTTGCCCGCAACCCAGGTACTAGGCTCTAACAACTCAGAATAATAATACCCAGCTCTTATATAGCATTTTTCATGAGAAGATCTCAAAGTGCTTAGCAAGCTTGCAGCTTCCCCATCTGTAGAATGGGGATAATGACACAGATGTCCTTTGCAAGGCACTTTTGAGGTCTACTGATGACAAGTGATATACAAGAGCTACATATTTATTATGCATTGTTATAGTCTAATTCATGGGTTGCGAGCAAATCTTAGGGCTGTGACCATCCTGCTCGTCCCATTTTGCTAGCTAGTACAAAACCCCAATGAGGCTGCATGTGCATTTGTTTTTAAGAGACTGCTTTTAATGGAGTTTTTTTTAATTCACTGATAAATCTAAATGCACATTCTGAAGGCTCTAATTATTGTTTTCCTGATTATGGACTAGATCATGACTAACATCTAGTCCTGAGCAAGGGACAGCGTGTTGTTGCACTGTCCCCAAAGAAGCAAAAGAGGGAGATTGTGACTCAGTCTCAGTATCCCTCCTCCTGGTTTCCCCCCTTGACTCCAGGGAGGCAGTAACTGCACTGTATTTGTTGCAGCATATATCCCCAGCACAGCTATGCCACCAAGCAGACTGAGAGGGTGAAGCCTATGTTCTGCCCCTCTCACCCACCTTTGTTAGGGGGGAGAAGTAGTAGCTCTGTGTAGCCTGCTTTCCCTATTATCTGCAAAGCATGTAGCCAGCAAAAGGGTGCTAGGGTGTCCTTATGCTCTTATTCCACCATGCTAGTTAAGACACAATTTAACCCTGAGATATAGTAAAATACAATTTCAATGTGGTGGTTCAGCAACTGTCAGAGACAAATGTGTTCCCTGCAGACTGAGGTATGTATGACATCACCAAAAGATTTGCCAGCCAATAACTCAGTTTTGCCATGCCACTGCCTAAAGCCTAAAAAAGTCATTATTACAGTAACTCCTCGCTTAACGTGTAATTATGTTCCTGAAAAATGCTACTTTTAAGTGAAACGATGTTAAGCGAAACCAATTTCCCCATAAGAATTAATGTAAATGGGGGGGTTAGGTTTCAGGGAAAAATTTGTCATATATATATTTATACACTCACACACACACGCACACACAGTGTAAGTTTTAAACAAACAATTTAATACTGTACACAGCAATGATGACTGTGAAGCTTGGTTGAGGTGGTGGAGTCAGAGGGTGGAAGAGGGAGGGATATTTCCCAGGGAATGCCTTACTGCTAAATGATGAACTAGCACTCGGCTGAGCCCTCAAGGGTTAAAACATTGTTGTTAATGTAGCCTCACACTCTACAAGGCAGCACAAATGGAGGGAGGAGACATAATAGACGCATGGCAATGCCCGCAAACATTGCCTGCGGAAACGGAACATGATGATGAACCCACGCTATCCCACTGGAGCGCACCACTCCCTCTACTTTCCAAAGTGCTGGGGGGTGCATGTGTGTGTGAGAGAGACAGACAGACAGAGACACATACCATATGTGTGTGTGTGAGAGAGAGAGAGAGTGAGACACACATTGCACCTTTAAGTATGTTGACACCACTCTAAGTACACTGCCTTTTTAAGTAGATCAGCAAGTTGAGACAGCAGTTCCCTCTGTCCTGAGCCCTGTAGTGTCCCCCATCCCTGCTTTGTGGAGATGGGGTACAGGAGTGGGTGAAGGGGGACTCCCTGACATTAGCCCCCCTCTTTCCCCCCCCACTCCCTGCACAGCAAGCAGGAGGCTCCTGGGAGCAGCTCCAAGACAGAGGGCGGGAGCAGCACATGGAAGTGGGGGGTGGGACACCTGAACTGCCCGGCAACTGATCGTCTGCTGGGCGGCTGCCACACAGGGAACTTAGGGAAGCTGATGGGGGGTTTCTGGTCCATCCTGGTTCCAAGCCCTCACCAGCTAGCTCCAATGGACTGCTCTTCCTGCAAGCAGTGGACAAAGCAGGCGGCTGCCAAACATGATAAGGGAGCATTGCGCAACTTTAAACGAGCATGTTCTTTAATAGATCAGAGATGTAACAACGAAACAATATTAACCGGGACGACGTTAAGTGAGGAGTCACTGTATTATTAAAGACAGCTTGGTTCTATTATTTGATCCTCAGCTTGTCCCCAAAGAGGCCTGAAATGTGCACTTTAAAAAAAAAAAGACACACTGGGATAATTTATCTCAGATATACAGCAATGTGTAACCATGATTCTTTGTCAGTAACTGCACATCTAAAATCACAATAAAGCATTTACTGTAAGATGCATTATGTGCCAACTTAATCACTACTCACCCAACTCCGGCTTTTTGGTAGCTGAACCAGGCTTCTTTGTAGGCTCTGGTATGTCAAGGACATAGACGTTAATACAAATTGAAACGTTGCTGATGAATACATTGCACAAAGATACTTAGAGAACAAGTTTAAACAGACTTCCTTTTAAAATAAGTGAAAGTATTAGACCAATAATTTTTCAAGTTTTCTACAGTTGTATGAGTTGCCCTTAAACATCGAAGTATTGCCACCAGACCACTTCTATGTGGTCCAGGTTCTGGTACACTCTTAGTCATACTAACTAGCACCTTATACCTTAAATTGTGCCAGAGAAGTTAATACAGCTACTCATGGAGAAAGGTTTTAAGCATGTTCAGTACGGATGTCAGAATCTGCTCCTAAGTGTTTAAATTATGTTTTAACGTTAATGCTAAACACTATATATAGAAAAATCGCACAAGAAGGGATTTTTGCAAGAACATATTACTTACCGGGGCCTAATGCATCTTCTAAGTTAAAGTCGTCTTCACCTATCAACACACACACACACACACAAAAAAGCCAGAAATTAGCAGCAGAATGAGGAGAGATCTTTCTCACTCTGAAATACACCATTCTGATCCTGGTCAATGTTGCCCCACATGCAGCTAAAATAGAGGGAGTTTCTCAGTACTGTGGGCAGGAAGCAAAAGTGCTTCCCCCCAAACACTCCTTTAGAAGAGAAGGGATATGGGATTATTATAAGGGCCCTATTTGCAGACAATCTCAGTAAGGTCAGACAGTCTTCCATGGAGTAAATGCATTCTTCCCCGTGAGGGGCAGACACCCCATCACTGGCAGAAAAGGGTTTAAAGTCAACCTAGGGAAGTTGTGCCAGAGGCAGCCAATCAGAAAAGGGCTGAAGGGAGCAGCCCATCAGTGCCAAGCAGGCCCATATTAAAAGGGAGCTGTAGGGCAGAGGAGGGCAGTTCTCTGCTGGGAGCCCTGGGAGAAAGGACTGTGTCTCTGGAGGGCTGAGAGAACTGCCAGCATCCTGGACAGAGCAGTGCTGTGAGCAGAGACTGGGGGAGCGAGAGACAACTCCGGTGTTTGTAACTCTGAAGTTCTACTGTAGTAGTGTAGCACAGACAGCAGCAAGGAGTGGCATAGGCTAGCTGCCCTGAACCCTGGGAGTATGTACTTGGCGCACCACTCCCTGCTGCTGTACTATCGCAGCTAGGCTACTATTTTTAGCATGCTAGCTTGATGAGAGCTAGCACGAGTATGTCTATGCAAGCTGGAAATCACACCCCCAGCTCCTAGTGCAGACGTAGCCTTAGAACAGAAGACATTTGAAACAGACAAAAATAGGCAATCTGAAGGGGTGGAAGAAAAAAGCTCTTAATTGTAGTTGCTCTCTGAAGATAACCATCATAATGAATGCACTGGGTTTGTGGCTGGGCTCTTGCACAGCCAAGGCAGGTATTCCAAGTCTCCACAGGTGTGAGAGGCAGAGAGAGGAGAGGATCTTCTCACTACCCACTTTCCTTTACTCCACTCCTGAAAAATGCTATGGGACCTTTTAAACACCCAGCTCATGGAAAAACTACTTCATAGGAGTGGGCGTGCACATGAGACATATTGCCAGAATGATTCAGCGGGAACTCACACCACCTTAGAAAGGTATGCAAGATGCATCCATACCATCTTAGGAATTCAGCATAAAAGTAGATCACAAAGGCTGAAGCTTATCCATCTTGCAAAGAGAATCTCTTCCGTTTAGGATCTGCAGATAAACTGGCCTGTTTCCAACGGGCATGCAAAAAGTCAAAATAGCCAGAAAATGGGACCTAACCCAGACAGGCAAAAAACTTAAAACACTTTATGTGAAGCACAAAAAGCATCACATGAGGAATAGTTAAATTAAATCTAGGCTTTGGTGGAGTAAAAGGTATATTTGGAGGGGAGATACCAATTGCAGAGAAGAGGACTATTCACTGGTAGCTCCCTGCCTCCGCCATCACCTGACATTTAACACAAAGGAACTGTTCGTTTGAGCATCTCAGCTCATTGCCTCTGCCGTGGTGCGCCCATGAGGGGGAGACACAGTCTAAGAGAGCCAAGATCCAAAAAAGTACTGTAATGCTAAGGTTTTATCATTTTCACTTGTAAACATCACCCACAAATAAGACTGAAGCCTCTTTTTGACTGCTGGGCATGTATGATATGATCTGGGTAACCACTTAAAGCAGGAAGTCTTATCTTGTACTGACTGAAGTTACTGAGAGGTCTTCAGATATAGTCCTGTTTAGGGCCAGATTTTCAATAGCTCAGGATCCCCAGATGTCAAACTTTTTTCAAAATGAAAATCTGGCCCCAGTGGTGAATGCACTGCAATAATACAATTCTGAGCTGAGAGTTATGAATGATTGGGATGAGGTTCAGATACTAAGGAGAAGATTGCAAGCTTCTTTCCCAGCACAAATGGAGGAAAAAAAGGTTATTTTATAATTGTCCATGGATAGCATTTCATGGAATTTCCTCTGAAGCAACTAGTACTGGAAACCATAAGGGATCAAGAATGCATCAATATGTCTGTCTATGAGAGGCATAGTGCAGCATTAGAGCACTTTTTGAAACTGCTGTGCTACCTCCTCTCCATACACACAATATACAAATCCATGAGTTGCAAGTGTTCTCAAGCATATGAGCAGAAAGCTAGGGGGAAAAAACCTAGCCCCTCTAACAGAGCAGTAGCTGCCAGCCTTGATGCCCTGACTGACACAGGCTATGCCAATTGCTGGAGATAGCTGGGAAAATAAATTTAAAAATATAACATCTGAAGCACTAGGTAGGCAAAAGCTATTTCTGAGCAAATATAAAGCTTTGAAGGGCTGATGAATTGAAGGCCACTGAAGAGGGACAGACATTGAAATGGAACTCTGTTGCTGTGACTCATGGAAGCTTCTTCACTGAACGGGGTGGGAAAGGAAATGATAGCTAGAGCTAGTGGTAACTACATTCCACTGCAGAAGCTGGCACGAGACAACTGATTTAGAGGAGCTCCTGCTTTGGTCGTGAGCAAGAATACAGGCTGAGATTGAGGATTTATTATGATGCATCTCCACAGAGGGTAAAACAGCTTGTCCCAAGCAGGTTGCACAATTCCCTATAGTTATATTTAATACCACTCCTATTCTCCTGTAGCTTTTTTTAAATTTAAATTGAATTTAGTAATTTTGTATTAAGCTACCATGAGTTCAGCTGCTGTTGCTACAGTTTCAAGCTCAATGGCGTGAAAATCACCTCTGGTGTTTTTCTCAAATTTGGAACACACAAAGTCCAAGGATAGTGACCACAAACACAATCACAAGTTTGAAGTCTTATCTTTACTACAAGTTTTATTAAAGCAATAAAGTTACAATTACCCATACATATATAAATCCTACAAAAACCCATGCAATGACTAAGGCTGTAGTCATACTCACATCCTCAAAGATATCCTAGGGTCCTCGATGGACCTCTCAACAGATTATTGTCAATAGAGGGATGGTTCCTGCTGGGGTTTCCGGTGGGAGTCTTCCCACTTTTACCCAACCAGGGAACCTCTTTTATATTGTTATTCTGATCACACCCAACACCTTATGCAGATGCATGAGGGTTTCCCTTATATCCCATGAATATTGGAGTGCCCCATTTTTCATAGGCTGTTTCTTACTTTCGCTTATTCTTATTAGCATCTATGCACAACATGTATGCTGCAGTCACGACAGGACATTCCATGATCTAACACTCCGGTGTCTCATGATCTTGAACAATACCCTGCAGTGTATTGCAATCTAGTTTTTTGTAACATCGAGCACATCTTTTATAGTGATCTTGTGACCTTCCTGGCATAAGATTATTCCTAGATCACCCACTAATGTCAAGCATTCTTAAACCTGGCCTAGTATGACTAAGCTAAAAATTTACAGGTCTCAGCTTATAGGTCTTGTATTCCTGCCATGCTTTACTTATATACCTAACACACATTCATCTCTCCTAAATACACCTCTACCTCAATATAACACTGTCACCGGGAGCCAAAAAATCTTACCACGTTATAGGTGAAACCACATTATATCAAACTTGCTTTGATCCCCCGGAGCACTGCTTTACTGCGTTATATCAGAATTCGTGTTATATCGGGTCACGTTATATCGGGGTAGAGGTGTAATAGTCAGTCTTACACTTCTATTATCCTACAATTTAAATCTATTTAGCATACATTGACTATCTGTGAAATAGCATATGAATTAACCATAACGCCAAATAACACAATGATAAATGGATGATAAAATGAACTAATTGGCTAAATTCTATACCCCACCAGTAATTCCATTTTTTCCCCCTCCTTCAGTGGACCTATAAGAAGGATGGGAATATCTGCTACCCAGCCATGAGGGACTAGTGCCATGGTAGGTAGGTCTGCACATATGCAATTAGTAAAAGCAACACTTTAAAGTATTTTGCACAATTTTATTTTTATTTGAAGTTTAAACCTAGGAACTGCTGTTCTGAGCTCACTGGCATTTGTTTCCAATTCAGTTATTTGCCTCCTGTCAACATACAGTGATCCAAGACTAAAAACATCTACTGCATATCCCACATTCTGACAGTCCTTTTTTTTTTTCCAAAACAGTGAATGTCACAAACAGCTAGAACCAAAAAAGAAAAACAATTTACTAACAAGCAGCGCAGGAGAAAGTGAAAACTTTTTTATTCCTCTTAAATCTCTGTTCCCTTTATACCTCTGCAAAAACTTCTTTTTTTAAGTTTTAAGCAGAGAAACTTGAATGTGATGATGACTCACTGCGGAAGGAGCAGAACTTGCAGCTGTATTAGTCATCTCATTCTGGGCAGAGTTGTGGGCACCAGTCCTGATCAGGCAAAAACTGTGACAAGATGTTTACAGACGTTGCCAAGCAGCAGCTTATAATTAGCTCTGCAGCAGCATACCATGAAATCTTCAGAACTGAAATCCTGTACTGTAGTTTTCAGTCTGCAACCCTCGTACAAGACTTCACCTATCAAAACTTTGCTCATATATCAAATCTCTACGTTTATTTTCTATTAATTATTTGCACTGTGGTAGCACCTAGGAACTTCAGTCATGAACTGGGACCCTACTGTGCTAGGTACTATACAAAAAGAAGACTGACCCTACCTCAAAGAGCTTAAATTCTAAGTATGAGACAATGATACAGACAGAATATGAAGTGAAGATTTTCTAAATACAAAAAAGGCAGCTATTTGCTGCATATTCAGTCCTGTTGGATTTAGCATGTTTACAGTCAGAAAACATTGGTGACCATGACAGTTAAGCTTCCGCTAGGACCAGTAAAAAAGAGAAACCTACATTTCTTTCATATTGCTCAAGATGTATTTGACTTACCAAGGTTATTTGTTCACATACAAAAGTCTCCCAACAGGCCTTTATGCAAAAAGAATGGTTTCTAGACACCCCTTCCAAGGTAGCAATGACATTTTTTTAAGTGATGGGATACCTAAACAAGGAGCAAATAAGCAGTTGTCCATTATCACTTTTCAGCTCCTGAAGCTGAATTTCAGAACAGACCATTCCTTCCTCTGAACAGAAGTGAAAATGTACAGAGGATCCTTTGACAGACGTGAACATCCATTCAAGAGGCCACCTTTCTCCCACACATACCCTAGTTTGAATTTCATGTTTCCACGTGTCTGTGGTGCATGCTGGAACTCAGGGGATGCATCACAAATTATGTCGATCTGCGTTAATATCCATTCAAGACTGGATAGAGAAATTAGGAATTGTGGCACATTTTGTAACAAGAGAAACCTATTCACTGAGGGCTTGCATCACAAACAAAACAAGCTCTGGTGCTGATAATGTGGATGGCTTGACAGAAGCATTTAGTTTAGGAATGGAGAGTTAGAGTGCTTTGAATCACCAGATGAACATCTGAGAGTACATAAGAGTAGGGTAAACAGGAGGTTACAGAATCTGGCACAAGGAGCTCAGCATTTAGTAAGACTAATGACAGCTGTTATCCAGAAACCAAAACCAGTCCTGCTGCGTAGCAACAACAAATCTGGGCGCCGCCTCTGAAGCCATTCAGTTAGCAGGACCGGCTCCAGGGTTTTTGCCGCCCCAAGTGGCGGGGGAAAAAAAAAAAAAAAGCCGCGATCGCAGTTGCGATCGGCGGCACTCCGGCGGCAGCTCCACCGCGCCACTTTGTTCTTTGGCAGGAATTCTTCCCTCCAAGAGGGACCCGCCGAACAGCCCGACATGCCACTCCTTCCCCTTGACCACCCCAAGCACCTGCTTGCTGGGCTGGTGCCTGGAGCCAGCCCTGTCAGTTGGGCTGGGTAGATTAAGGCCCAAAATCCAGTGTTCAACCTTCAAATCACTATCCAAATGCCAGAACTAATTCTATACCACAGTTTAGTTCCACAAGGTTAGGGTCAGTAAGGACATAGGTTCAGAACTGAGGTGACTATTTTCCCCTAGGGACCTCAGTATGGTCTCAGAGCACACAGTCAGCTAGCATAGGGTTAAAATGTTTGCCATGTTTGTTTCTGGGAAAGTTATTCCTCCCAAAGGTGAGCTTACCACACTTGATTCTATTCTACATAAATTCTTATACTCAGTGAAGGCTTGGGGTTGACGCTACTGTATAATGTACTCATTGCCATGGCATCTGAGCACCTGACACAATCAGGACATTCTCAACGGCAAAACATCTCACTTGCTTACTGAAACGGACAACTTTTAATAAAGCCTTTCAAAGCTTAAGGAATGTATTTTTCACAATGGCCTCACCCCAGTTTCTTTTTGTGTGAACACAAAACTGCAGACACAAAGTGCACTTTGCAGATGCAAACATGAGTGTGTACACTTTACATAGCAGGGTGGATAAAAATCAATGGGTTTTTTTTTATTTTTTTGATAAAATGCTTTTTGAGTAAAAACCTATCTAAAGATAGCTTTAATTAAGATACCTTTGAGCTATAATGTATCTCATCATGGAATAGGGATTATAAATTCTAATTCTATAGTATGAGACAATATATTCATGTAATATTTAAGAAAAGTTTTGTAAATGAGTTCCACTAGTTCATGGATTAGGAACCCAATTTTATGGGGTTCCAAGGGCTTCTGTATAGATTATTTAGGTTAATCTTTCTATCTACCCAATGGGACTCAATGCTCAGTCTAGAACAGGGATCGGCAACGTTTGGCAAGTGGCTCGACAGGGTAAGCCCCCTTGTGGGCCGGGAAGGTTTGTTTACTTGCCGCCTCTGCAGGTTCGGCCCATCACAGGTCCCACTTGCCATGGTTCCCCACTCCAGGCCAATGGGGGCTGCGGGAAGCAGCGGCCAGCACATCCCTCGTCCCGCGCCACTTCCCAGGCCAATGGGAGCCGCGATCAGCCGAACCTGCAGACGTGGCAAGTAAACAAACAGGCTCGGCCCACCAGGGGGCTTACCCTGGCTAGCTGCGTGCCAAACGTTGCCAATCCCTGGTCTAGAAGATACCATCAGAGGTACTTAGTTTTGCAGTTCTCAAACTGTGGATTGGTGTCTCTAGAGGCAACATGCTTGTTAACAGCAAAAATGTTTTAAATAAATAAATAATATATAAAGGTGATAAATAACAGACCTCAACTCTATTGTCCCTCTGCAATTTGTGTGCACAGAGTCAATTCCTTACATCTCTCTAAAAGTGCAAAGTTTCAAAAAGTTCAATGAATAGAAGATTGTTCGGGGTGAAATAGAGCTGGACAAGGAGAAGTCTGGAGATAAATGTGAGAAGTGAGGGACATATGCTTGTTTTGTTAAAATATGATAGGTTTGCTGTTGAAGAAAAAAATCCAGAATACTTAACTTTGTTGTTCTATTTAAATAAAACAATTTAAATGTCTGTCTGGTGATGTTCTCCTCCTAATACAGCATGGCAAGAAAATCCTCCAAATATTAATGATTAACCTGTTGAATTGGAGATAGTTCACCTCCCAATGACTTCATAAATATCTGCTTCAATTACCTTTGGTAAATGAAATAACCGAACAATCATTCATTTTCTGATATAGCTATAAAACTAATCTGAAAAATTTTCAAAATAAATGTTTAAAAATGTATAATATAGTGTGCACCTTCTAAAAATGAAGCCTACATCTATCTCTGAGTTGTGAAGAATATGTATTAAAGTTATAACAACCAACAAGAATGCACTTTTATGTAGAAAACCATGATTAAAATCGAGTCTTCCTGACCAGTGATTTAAATCACGATTTAAAACAAATCCATCCTGTTACATAGTGTAAAATCAGAGAGCATATACAACTATTACATCCCACAATGAATACCACAGGGGACATTCCAACACTGTCTAATGTAAGACTATTTAAAGAGCACATGTAGGTATTTGCATGTGCAAAAAGCAGGCACACTGGAAGTTCACTCCTTCCAGAGAAGCACTACCCAGCTCTTAGTATCCCCTAGCAATAAAGTTAGGTCACAACCACAATGCAGTCAGGATAAAGCTATGTCTTCACTGAAGAGTTTTGTTGCCAAAAGTTATGCTGTTTTAATTAAAGCGCTGTTGCATGCCCACACTATGCTCCTGGTGTTGGTGGAGCGCATCCACACTAGCAGCTCTTGCATCAACACAGAGAGTAGTGCATTGTGAGTAGCTATCCCACTGTGTAACTGGTTGCAGGATGTTTTGGGAAGGGTTTGCAGTGCCTCATGGGACAGGTACAATATCACATGATGCAGATTTCTCAATCCCATTGTTTCATGAGCATCCTATTAGATTGCCAGCCACTTTTCAAATGAAGTGTGTGGGGAGAGAGAAGGGAGAGTGTGTGACAAGGAGCATGTGTGTCACAGTTACCAATTTTCACGTGGTAAATAAGCACCCCGACTTTCAAAATAAGCCAAAAATCAAGCTAATCCCATTTCAAAACAAGGCCAAAACAAGCTAATCCCTAAGAACCCCAACACTCTCTGTGACTAGATCCCCCTGGCGTGCAGTCTGGAACTTTGGTGGGCCGACTATGCACCCCTGACTCTCTCCCCCCATTGCCCCTGCTTGCCCCCAGCCTCCTTGCCCCAGCTTGCTGGAAGCAGATCAAAAAAATGAAGCAACAAGCTACAAACCAAACAAGCAACAAGCCAAAAATTAGCCAACAAGAAACTCACAAGCCAATTAAGCCAAAAACAAGCCCAATTTCTACGTTTTTTTCACAGGTTTGGCATGTTGGGTGGGGGGGGGGGGAGAAGAGACAGTGTGTGTTGGGGGAGAGTGTCCGCATGCTGTCTTGTAAATTCAGACAGCAGCAGGAAGCAATCAGTCCTGAGGCAGTGGGAGGGAGACACCCCTGGCTTCAGCCCCCGCCTCCCTCCAGGGCTCTTCACAGCAGTCTCTCTCTCTCTCTCTCTCTCTCACACACACACACACACACACACACACACACACACACACACACACACACACACACACGCCCCTGCCTGCCTGCCTCTGTGTTTGGAGTGTGGGAAAGAGCAGCATTCCACCTTAGTGATTTGCTCTTTGTTGCCCAGAGCAGTGCTGCACGCTCAGCTGTCAGAACAGAGCTTTGAAAGGGGAGGGGCACATGCCTGCAGATTTCAAAACAGTGAGCAGAACAGTCACCGCAGGCATTGTGGGATACTGGGGGAGGCCAGTTCTGGCGATGTCATGAATGGCAGTATCTACACTGACACTTCGTCATTTTAACTTTGCCACAAAAAGCTTTATGACTCTCATCAAGGTGGTTTTATTTTGTTGTTGAAACAGAAGATTTTTGTCACCAAAAGTAGCATTGCAGTGTGCACACCTCCACATTTTGTCGCCAAAAGCTGCCTTTTAGCGACAAAACTCTGCAGTGTAAAAAAGGCCTAAATTGAATCTAAGGTTAAGTCAGCTTACTATTTTAGAACAAAAACAAATACTTTCATCTCCACAACAAATGTAACATTCAGCTTTCCTTTAAAAAGCTCAAGTATCAGAGGGGAGCCATGTTATTCTGGATCTGTAAAAAGCAACAGAGAGTCCTATGGCACCTTTAAGACTAACAGATGTATTGGAGCATAAGCTTTCATGGGTGAATGCCCACTTCATCGGATGCATGACATGCATCTGATGAAGTGGGCATTCACCCACAAAAGCTTATGCTCCAATACATCTGTTAGTCTTAAAGGTGCCATAGGACTCTCTGTTGCTTTAAAAAGTTGAATGTTGTCATTTGACCCTCCTCCCCCAAGAAAAAGTTAGCTTTACATTTAGAAAGTGGTTCAAATTCAAGTACTGGCTACAGCTGATGTACAGGGAATGATCCCCAATTTCTGCAGGGAAGAGTTAAATATAGTGGAAAGATTTTTTCCAAGAAGTTACCACATGTTGCTAATAAGTAGGAAAATACTAGCAACAATGATAAGTCCACAAAACCAAGTGCTTTTATAATGCATCCAAGTCACAGGATTTGCAAGAGCAAGAGACTTTCAAATCTAGAGCTTTTTGGAAATCCCTATATTCTTTTATATTGGTTTTGCATCATTTATAAACACATTCAAAAACCTCAGGGAATTCAGCACCCAAATCCCAATGAAATTAAATGGAAATTGGGCATCTAATTCCCTTAGTTTCCTTTGAAAATTCCACCCCTGGCATTTTAAAATCCAGCTATTGAAAGTCTATAATAGCTTCATTCATTTTCCATGATCAAAAGGCATACAAACAAACCTTCACAGTATTTATATCATCTACAGCACACAGCTTCCAAGTTTAACTTGTCCAAGGACTGTTATTTTAAACTTTTACAAACCTAGCAAAGACTTGTGATAAACAATGAACAGGATTTGCTACAATCAGGTTTCCTTAACCGGTGATACACTTATCAGAAAGTTCTCATTCCTCCACACATCCCATCACCACCAAAGAAGAAACTGTCAATGTCAATTCATTGTTCATTCTGCCCTTTCCAAAGCTAAATTATCAGTAGCCTCCTTTATTATGCTACTCATTGACGATTTCTGGCTTTAAGGCAACAAGAACCTTGTCAGTTACAGCAATACTCTTTTCCATTTCTATTTAGGAAAACTATACAAATATCTGGAACTACAGAGCTTCCAGGACCATTACCCATTCCTCAAGGAATGTTAATGTGTTGTATTCCTCATGTCGGGATCACAAGCAGACAACATTATTCCCATGAGATTTTCATGGCAACAGAGCACGTATCTCAAACCAGGACAGAGAAGTTTAGGGGCAAGTTTCAGTGTTCTCACAAGTACTTCGTGCGTATCTAGCCCTATGCATCTCAGGCATCAGCAGTTTCCTCACATGAATGTTAAAGCTACTCATAAGAATTCTACAACTTGACAAATTGTGACAATTACAAAGGAAATTAACAGATAAACAGTTCCGAAATCAGTTTCATTCAGGTTCGTTAAAAGAAGAATGTTTGGCCCAAGCAGACAGTTAACTTCCTGACACCATACAACAGAATGAGACTGTCAAATACTGTTGCAGATAGGAAAATAAAACTCACACTGAGTGGTTTATGCCAATTTTTCTTCACTAGAGAGCTAACTACTGGGATGGCCTATCATTACACTAAAGAATATTTTATACTCCTGTACACTTCAGTGTCTTTCCCATGTTTCAGAGTAGCAGCCGTGTTAGTCTGTATCCGCAAAAAGAAGAACAGGAGGACTTGTGGCACCTTAGAGACTAACAAATTTATTAGAGCATAAGCTTTCGTGGACTACAGCCCACTTCTTCGGATGCATATGCATATGCATCCGAAGAAGTGGGCTGTAGTCCACGAAAGCTTATGCTCTAATAAATTTGTTAGTCTCTAAGGTGCCACAAGTCCTCCTGTTCTTCTTTTTCCCATGTTTGCTAGGGAGAGGGAACAGAACATCATATGTTTTAAAGACCAAGTGGTAAGAAGTCATAAACCATGACTTAATGTAAATCATGGTTCATGATAACAAAGGACAGCACCCAGATCCTGATAGTTTAATTTCCATATTCATAAAGATTTTATCTGTGTAGCTATGAAGTGTCTTGTGATTAGTAAACACACATCCCACCCCAAAGAAAGTGACTGCAACATTTTAACACTTACAAGGGAACTGCACCTTGAATACTGGCTCTTGCCCAGAAATTACAGCAATTGTGTGTTTAAATCTTCCATCCTTATCTCTGAAAGCCACTTCTGATTTCTTCAGGAGCAACCATCCCACACTCTGACTACTATTCCACTAAAACAATCAAAAGTTACAATGAACTACTAAAATACACGGCAAGTCACTCAGACAATCCTAACTCATTTCCACTCCATTATACCACAATTAATAAGTTGACAATCCATTCCCCAGTCTCTTCCTCTGACTCCATCAATAGGTTCAGTGTGGCCAGATGCTTGCATGTACCCAGAAACTCAATGAAGTTGAGTGTCTCCATACAGGTATAAGCATCCACTCTCAAAGATCAATTTGCATGATCTGGTTGCAAGCGTAGCGGTTAAACTATACAGTGTGATACAGCCTGCAGCCACCAGGGGATTCATTGTGGCCCTGAAAATGCCCTAGCCCTCTAGTGAACAGGGGCGGCTCTATGTTTTTTGCCGCCCCAAGCACGGCAGTCAGGCGGCCTTTGGCAGCACGCCTGCAGGCGATCCGCTGGTCACGCGGATTCGGCGGCATTTCTGCGGGTGATCTGCCGGTCCTGCGTCTTCAGTGTATCCGCCGCCGAATTGCCGCCAAAGCCACGGGACCGGCAGACCTCCCGCAGGCATGCCGCAGAAGGCTGCCTGACTGACGCCCTCATGGCGACCGGCACGCCGCCCCCCGCAGCTTGCCGTCCCAGGCACGCGCTTGCTGCGCTGGTGCCTGAAGCCGCCTCTGCCTGTGAAATATGGCATACATGTTGATCAAGGCAACGTGATGAAATTTCAAGCCTCTGACATGATAATTTCATTAGTCACCAAAGGCAAAGCAACTCCCACCACAAATTTCACCATTGTTGGTTGAAGACATGGGACATTCAAAAGGGCTTGCTGCAATCCCTTGCCTTCCTGGTCATAGCCATGTGGGTGGTAGTGAAGTGGAAGACAGAGATGGTAGCAAGAGGAAACCAGGGATTTGCTGTAGGGAGTGGTTGTAGGAAGAAGTGGGGGTTCCCAGGTGCATTGTGGGAAAGGCAGGAAGACAAATGGAATGACAGGGGGTTGCAGAGGGGAGAAGGCTGCTGCAGGGGAGAATGATAGTGGGCTGTAGTATATGTGAGAAGGGAAACCTTGGTGCAGAGTTGCTGTGGGGAGGGAATCATGGAGCGGTTTGCTTCAAGCAGTGACGGCTATGTATGTGTGGGAGTTAGCAGGGAGGATGATGGAAGAGGGACTGGGATGCAGGATTGCTGCACAGGATTTGGAGATGTGGGTGACAGTGTTGTGTTGGGGCTGGGCAGTGAGGGTGCATAGATTTGGGGATTGGTGGAAGAGGGAGAATGTGGATGAGTGGTGTTAGGAGGAAAGGATATATAATACTGAAGGAGTGTAATAGAAAAGAGGAATAAACAAAAGGAAAAAAAGTAAAACTGAGAACGTGGGTCTGAGCAAAGACTCTTCTTCACCAGCTTCGAAGAGCCATTTGCACAAGATTCGCAGAACCCTTCACCAAGAACCTTTCACCAAAACCCTACTCTGCTACCCACCTCTTAAGCATGCTATCTCCCTTGCCCCCAAATGTAGGTTACCCCAAATGTGAGGCAGGGAGTAGGAAGACAAAATAAGGGTTGATATCTGGCACTTCCATTCCTTCAACTTGTTTTGTGCACTAGGCGCCACAGATTGAAAGAGTAATTCTTTGGAGTGGGCATCTTTAAGATTAAACTCTACTAACAATTGTATCATTACCATCAAGCCTATTAGATATGCTCTGTTTTAAAACTGCAGACACAGCTTTAGGTAGAGAACTTTGTATTAAATAACTTTTGTATCCCCACAGTTTAATTTCTATTTGTGAAACAATTCACTAGTTTAGAGCAAAAATTAAATAAAGAAAAAGTTGAAATGAATGTCTATGGTCTAGCTTAAAATTAAAATAAAAAGGACCAGCATGAGAAGAGAATGTTATAACTAAAACACCAACAGATCAAATCCAGACAATATAAGCTCTGGAGTTTACAAACAGCTTTTGTGTAATAAAAATACCAACTTGGAACCTTTTATTCAGACAAATAACTAAGATTTAGTAGACAACAAAAAAGACAATGGATATCCTGTGTGAGAGGGGAAAAGCAACAAACAAACCAAAAAACACACCCCAAAATTTATTTTTACCTAGACCAAAATTCTATTATTCAAAAGAAAAGACCTGGGATTAAAAAGATTTCTTGTGAACAGATCTTGTGGATGAAGTATTCTCACCCGCCATCCTGCACAAAGCTGAAAGTTATAGAACCTCAGAGTTACAAACATCTTGGGAATGGAGGTTTTTTGTAACTCTGAAATAGCCCACAAAAGCTTATACTCAAATAAATCTGTTAGTCTCTAAAGTGCCACAAGGACGCCTCATTGTTTTTTCTGAAATGTTCATAACTTTGAACAAAATGTTATGGTGGTTCTTTCAAACGTTTACAACTGAACATTGACTTAATTCAGCTTTGAAACTTTACTATGTAGAAGAAAAATGCTGCTTTCCCTTTATTTTTTGTAGTAATGTACATTTAACACAGTTAGTTTACTGCATTTGCCTTTATCTCTCTCTCTCATTTTTTTTTTAGTCTCTTCTGCTGCCTGATTGCATACTTCCAGTTCCAAATGAGGTGTGTGGTTGACTGATCAGTTCATAACTCAGGTGTTCATAACTCTGAGGTTCTACTGTACACAATAAGCATACATTTGGGGTCGGGTGAGGAATAGCTATAAAACTGCTGGCAGAGACCCAAGAAGAAAGACTATTAACAGACTCAAAATGTGAGAAGGCTAGAGACCAGTTAACATGTGGAGTGAATTACCAGTTGAATTACTAATGACTTTTGCCTTTTAACAAGTACAGCTAAAGATGTTTCTTTATAAGTGTCCATTTGACATTTTGTATATTGATGATAGAAACCTACTTAGGGGAAGAGAATTAAGACTGGATATTTGAGAAGTGTCAATGTACCAGTTTTTACATAATTTCTGCTTTCATTAGCCATCTCCTTATGATTGCAAAGAACCTTCCAAATGTTAACTGTTGTGGTGCTGTCTGAGTCTGCAGACAGAGCACTTCAATGCTGCTGCTGCTACCACTTGCTCCTTTCCCAACAAGTAGCCCTGGGATTTCAAATGTATCAAACACTAGTCAGAGATTCATATGGAAGATGAAGTGTTGTTCCCCTTTCCCACATTCTAAGGAAAAAGTAAATGCAACCAGGTACAAACCCATGTACCCTCCCCTTTTCTACCAGCTGAAAATGAACCCTGGCCCCTGGAACTCCCTGGTGACTTGCCCTCCTCCTCCCTCCCTTCATATGCTTTACACACTCTTGACCTATTGGTCTCTGGCTAGTAGATTTCTGGGTGCACTTTCAGCTTCTTAAAAAGAACAGGAGTACTTGTGGCACCTTAGAGACTAACTACTGTAGCCCACGAAAGCTTATGCTCTAATAAATTTGTTAGTCTCTCAGGTGCCACAAGTACTCCTGTTCTTTTTGCGGATACAGACTAACACGGCTGCTACTCTGAAACCTTTCATCTTCTTGCAATACTAAATGAATAAAGGACATGGCAATTACAGTAGCTTTGTACTAAACTGTATCCTCCAAACAAATAATGCCTTCCCCAGTACGTGGATCACAGTAACAAGAATCAAACAAGGACAAACATTTTAAGTATAGCTGCCACCCCATGTGACATGTTAAAGTAGTAACAGCAAACATTAATATCTAGAAATTGTTTCTGGCTGTGCAGTGTAGAGCTAAGGAGTGTTCAACAGTTGCCAAGCTACACTGTCATGACTTCAAAGAACTTCTGCACTGCCGCAATGAAGTCATTTTGATTTAGCATGCACAGTTGTCCTTTTATGTAAATTATCAGTGTAAAAAGTAAAAGCCTTCAGAGTCTGAGTCACAGAACTGGACTCTTTTCAGTGACAGTGGTAAAGAATAGCCTGCTGCACATTTTCAGCTTCATAGTACAGTATGTGTGGCTCTATAAAATGATACCCCCACCAGAAATTGGCGAACAGCAATAGTACCCAAAGGAAATACAATCATTAACTGCTCATTTAATATGGAATTACATTTTCAGAATGATGCATGGGGGAATTTGATCCACATACTCTCAATATTAAAATGCATAATTTAACTGTATTTTGACCATTTTTTTCAAAGTCTGAATTTAAACCAACTAAAGAAGTGTACAGTTGAAGCCAGGGTGGTTAAAATCACAATTTTTATTCATAAATTTCTAGTTCTTTACATTCTTTCTATTTTATAGTCTTAAAGTGATGAGATAGTTGTTTTGTATTTATTTCTTTAATTTTCTAATTGTTAGTAAAATTTCAGCTACTACATAGAGATTTTTTTCTGCTATGAAGTTATAAATAAAATAAATTAATGGAGATATCCTAGAACTGGAAGGGACCTTGAAAGGTCATTGAGTCCAGCCCCCTGCCTTCACTAGCAGGACCACATACTGATTTTGCCCCAGATGGCTAAGTGGCCCCCTCAAGGACTGAACTCACAACCCTAGGTTTAGCAGGCCAGTGCTCAAACCACTGAGCTATCCCTCCCCCTGCCTCACACTTTGAAAATCTTACCTGCATGTGTCTAAATGCGAGCTTAACTTTAGGCTCTTATTTTAAAACAAATTTGGCCTGTGTTTATAACATTGTTAACACTAAAGCAATTTTGTTTTGGAATGACAAAGATTTTATGCCATTTAGAGCAACATTGAATAAAAAAAATACAGTGCTAGCCCGGATGCTGCAAACTCTCATGCTTAACTTTAAGAACAGGAGCAGTCCCCACTGAAGTTAATGGGACTGTTCATGTGAGTAAAGTTACACAACTGCTTAAGCGTTTGCAGGATCAGAGCCTTACATTTACAGAACTGATACTGACAAAGTAGTGAAGCTTCAAAAAAGATACCTTACAGACAGTGGCATTTTAAAAACCATTTCAAAATTTAGGATATATTTTTAGCCTAATGTTGTAAGAGCAGAAGTTTTCAAATTAGTTTTGCCAAACCTCCACCTGATTTAGACTGATGATATTTTAAAATCAAGTGATGTAGATAATTGATGTAAACTGCTTTATTTAAAGTAGCTTCACACTGGTTAAAACTGAAGCTTTCTTCATACCATGCATGAATGCATACAAATATTGTTTAAAAAAAATAGGATCTTATTTGTGTCTTTTTTCATTTGGTTGGGATAATGCATTCACATTATGAACTGTAACCCTGGACACAACAAGCTGAGTTAAGGTTACTGATCATGTCAGAACAATTTACCTTCTTGCAAAGATTTGTCAAACACTTAACATCCTCCTCTCCCTCTATGACACGGGTGGCCAACGTGAGCCTGAGAAGGAGCCAGAATTTACAAATGTACATTGCCAAAGAGCCACAGTAATAGGTCAGCAGCCCCCCACTAGCTCCCCCACCCCCCCTCCCAACGCCTCCAACCCACCGCGCCTCCCCCTCCCTCCCAATCAGCTGTTTTGTGGCGAGGCTCAGGGGGGAGGGGGGAGAAGTGAGGGCACTGCAGGCTCAGAGGAGGGGGCGGGAAGGAGTGGAGTGGGGGCAGGGCCTGTGGCAGAGCCAGGGATTGAGCAGTGAGCACCCCCCGGCACACTGGAAAGTTGGCGCCTATAGCTCCAGCCCCGGAGTTAGTGCCTATACAAGGAGCCGCATATTAAACTTCTCAAGAGCCACATGTGGCTCCAGAGCCACAGATTGGCCACCCCTGCTCTACTGCATGTCCTCTGAAGCTCTGAGGCAACATGTGATTTTAAACTAACAGTTTTGCTAAATATTTGACAGGAAAAATATATGACTACGTAGCATCAACTAGCCTTCTTTGGTGCGGCAAAAATAATACCATCCTTGCAAGAAGTAATTAAGTGACAAATTGTGCAAAGTAAGTGACAATTTGTGTCACATATCCTTGTATCACATCAGACCTTAGCCAACAGAGATTACATAAGTTCTTATTGGATAGAGTAGTTTTAGCTACGGTAGCTGCATTTCTCCAAATAATGCATCAGAATCCTAGCATTCAACCTATTGTTTTTAAATAAATATTCTGTGCAAAAAAAATGGGCAAAAGTTTCAAGGCTAAAAAAAAGTCTGCTCATAAGAATATTAAAATCAAAGGGAAATTGTCAGCAAAGTTTTTGTTTGTTTACCTTGAAGTTTCCCATAGTATAGTAATTGTGCTGATAACTCAAAGCTAACTTGCAAGTGGATAACTGTTGCTCCGACTTAAAGTAACTCCTCTTTCTTTCCTAAAATGGAAGCTGTTTTAGAGCTCTGACTGTGCCAAAACTCCCGGTGGCATTCAAGAAAAGCCCCCTCCTTCTACGCACAAACTAATGAAAACACAGCAACTAATTTGGTACATACAATATATAAAGTGAGAGGTGAAAAAAATAAACATTTCCATACTGTACAAGTTTTTTTTAAAAGGGCAACATCACCTCCTCTGTAAGTGACCACAGTACCCCTGCTGTATCTATGGTTCAACGGGCAAATGTGAAGAGGACCACTCTGTGCAGATCTAGTGGGAGAATGATGTGCACTTCAGTCATCCCACCTCCCCTGAAAGACGTCCGCTAGATACTCCACGCTGTTGGGGTGGGGCAGGAAGGCAGCTAAGGATTCCCTAGCCTTACAAGTATGTAGCATTTCTCCTCCCCAGGCTAGCAATACACAAAGAGACAACTCCCAGATCCTTTCCGTTCTCCCAAACCAGACAATGAGCAAGCCAACCGGTCCAACGTAATATACCTGGCTTATTTCCATGTCCCAGCCCTGTGGTCAATCCTCCCCCATCACCCTCTGCCTCATTTCCAGTAGCGCCAGGTTCAGTGCCCACAGTAAAGGCGATTTCCCCGCCATCACTGCAAATCCCATTTTCCCAGGAATTAAATTCCACCGCAAAAAAATAAAATAAAAGAGAGTCGCCAACTAAAACGTGGCAGCCCCCGATCGCAGAAAAGGAAGTTTTTCCAATCCGGCTGCCTCCTCCGAGGGCTTCTCGGGTGGCTGTCACTGGGGGAGCAGAGGCAGACCACCAGGCTCATCCCACCTAGGGGGTGGTGGACCAGCCATTTATGGACCCGGGGCGCGCACCCACGCGCGGGGCTCACCCCGCAGCGCCGCTCTTTGTTCGCTCTCGCCTAGCGGCGGCCAGCCCGTGCAGACAGCGAGAGGGGTCCCCGCACAGGCCACCCCCCTGGGCGCGCACCGCTGTATGGACAAAGGGGAGCTCCGGGCACTGCCCCGTCTGCGCTACAACCCCGCCCTGAGAGCCACACAGTCATGCGGATCTCCCGTCTGGGCGCCCCACCATCCTCCTGCCCGCCCCCAATACAGCCGCTCCTTTGTTCAGTCTATGCTGGCAGCGGGCCACAGCTCCCAGCACCCAACCCCAGGTGGCAAGAGGGAGGGAGGGCTGCGTAGGGGAGCGCAGCCCCACAGCAAAACCCCCGCCACAGATCCCCGTCGCAGCAAAGGGAAAGAAGGGCGAGGTGCACTGCAGCGACCTTCTTCCCCCAGCGTCTGCTCCACCTTCTTACCTCTCACGTGGAGCAGAAGAAAAGCCAGAGACACTAGGAGGGTGAGTCTCCCCCGCTGCATGATCCGCTGCTGCCGCTCCGGAGACTAAGGGGCAAACTTTCCCCACAGGTTTCCCGCCCACCGACACACACACACACTTCTAACTTTCTTTCCAACAAGCCACTAACTCCACTCCCGCCAGCAGCGGGTCCCGGGTGCGCCACAGGCAGCAGCCACAGCCCTCCCCGCGCACAGGATCTGCTGCACAAACAGCAATTACAGCGCGAGCCCCGCAGCCAAAAAAGGGGTGTAGTTGTCCCCTCTCTCCAAGAATCCTACCTACCAGAGGCAGGCAGCCAATCCGCAGGGAGAGCTGGCCCCCGGCAGCCAATGAGACAAAGGGGCCAACCTCCACTCCGGCCGCTGGGTGGGAGAAGGGACAGTGCGTGCCTGCCAGGGCATGCCACGCCTTAGGTCACGGGAGACTAGCGGGTGGGGTGCGGTGCAGATGGGGAGAGGCTGTCCCCGAGCTGCGGAAAATAGCGTGGGAGTGCACCCGGCACGTTAGGCTGCTAACGGGCACCGGGGGGGGTTGCAGTGCGAGGGCAGGAAGGTTGTCAGAGTGTAGATCTGAGCCAGAAACTGGTGCAGAGAGAGAGAGAGAGAGCAATGACTCAACGCAATAGGTGCCAAAACCGGTTTTTTACTTTGCTGTCTGGCAAAAGCGGCAGCAGGGAGTTCTTTTCTGGACCTGCAAAGAAACTGACGTCCTCCCTGGATGGTATGCAGTGTAGTTATAGCCATGTGGGTCCCAGGATATTACTAAGAGACAACATGGGTGAGGCAATATCTTTTATTTGTCCAATAAAATATATTATCTTTCTAATCCTTCCAGATTCAGATGACTCTGCTAGGTATAAGTTTCTTGCCTCCACAAAGTGAATTGGCAGGGGTTGGTCTCTTTCAGGTTAGCATGGTATGGGAAACACCTTTCCTTTTGTCTCCATACCTGTTGAAAAGAGATAGCCGTGTCAGTCTGTATCTACAAAAACAATCCGAAGAAGTGAGGTTTTTACCCATGAAAGCTTATGCCCAAATAAATCTGTTAGTCTTTAAGGTGCCACCAGACGCCTTGTTGTTTTTGTTGAAAAGAGAGAGGATCTCTTGAATCACAGACATTGTAGGAAGTGGAAGGGGAGAGGGGTCAAAAGCCAGATTCAGATTTCATGCTGTCTCGGGGGATGGGTGGAATCCAACAACAAAAAGCACTCAAACTTTTATGGAGGGAGGATGTTGGACATCGGGACTTGTGTTTTGCAGTTCTAAAACCTCTCACTAGTATCTAGCTCTCACAGGCCTACCTGCAGACATGGGAGATATTTAAAATAAATCCCAAAAGGCGATGAACTAGGTGAATCAAATCCTCTCTTAGCCTTGGCTACACTGGTGCTGTACAGTGCTGCAACTTGCTGCGCTCAGGGGTGTGAAAATGCCCCCCCCCCAAGCGCAGCGAGTGCAGCGCTGTAAAGCGCCAGTGTAATCAGCGCCTGCAGCGCTGCAAGCTATTCCCCTCGGAGAGGTGGAGTACTTGCAGCGCTGTGAGAGAGCTCTCGCAGCGCTGGCGGCACGACTACACTCGTGCTTCACAGCGCTGCTGCGGCAGCACTGTGAATTCTCAAGTGTAACCGAGGCCTCAGGCTTTGATAGTTGAAATGCAGGGTCTGCTAGGCTAGGCCACACCTTCATCCAACCACAGAAACTCTCCTTGACGTTGCAGAGAATTTGGGATGCACAAACAATGCAAGATTGGACTTCTTAAAACTAAATTAAAAGGACACAAATCTAAATTAAAATTCTCTTGTGCAACATGTCATGGTATGTAAGTGCCATATTTGGTTTTTATGTGAATTATTCAGATGTGGGAGGACTGTTTACAAATATAAGACTTTTTTTTTTTATTTAAACACAGCTAAATAACCCACATTTCTTCATGGAAGTTACAATTTAGAGGTTTTACATCTTTGCCACAAAGGATATAGTCCTTTACCTCTGCCTGCTTCCCCAGATATTATACAATATTAAAAGCCTATCCTATAATCTGCACTGCCATACACCAGTAATCCCACTCATCACTTGCAGGACTGAACCCTTGGTACTAGACTGAACCATACCTCTCTCCCTGGGGACCAGGTAGAGCTAATGAACAATATGAAAGTCTTTGTGCCAAAATACATACAAAATAATTATATCAAGATAAATATCAATGTATAAAGATTACGTTCAAATAAGAACATAAGAACAGCCATACTGGGTCAGACCAAAGGTCCATCTAGCCCAATCATCCTGTCTTCCAACAGTGGCCAATGTCAGGTACGCCAGAGGGAAAGAACAGAACAGGTAAGCATCAAGTGATCCATCCCCTTTCGCCCATGCCCGGTTTCTGGCAAACAGAGGGTAGGGACACCATCCCTGCCCATCCTGGCTAATAGCCATTGATGGACCTATCCTCCATGAATTTGTTTAGTTCTTTTTTGAACCATGTTATAGTCTTGGCCTTCACAACATCCTCTGAGAAGGAGTTCCACAGGTTGGCTGTGCATTGTGTTGAAAAATAATTCCTTTTGTTTTCTTTAAATCCACTGCCTATTAATTTCATTTGCTGACCCCTAGTTCTTGTGTCATGAGAAGGAGTAAATAACACTTCCTTCTTTACTTTCTCCACACCAGTCATGATTTTACAGACCTCTATCATATCCCCCCTTAGTCGTCTCTTTTCCAAGCTGAAGAGTCCTAGCCTTATTAATCTCTCCTCATATGGCAGTTGTTCCATACCGTTCATCATTTTTGTTGCCCTTTTCTGAACCTTTTCTAATTCCAATCTATCTTTTTTGAGATGGGGCGACCACACCTTCACGCGGTGTTCAAGATGTAGGCATACCATGGATTTATATAGAGGCAATAAGATATTTTCTGTCTTCTTATCTATCCCTTTCTTAATGATTCCTAACATTCTGTTTGCTTTTTTGACTGCCGCTGCACATTGAGTGGATGTTTTCAGAGAACTATCCACAATGACTCCAGGATCTCTTTCTTGAGTGGCAACAGGTAATTTAGACCCCATAATTGTATATGTATAGTTGGGATTATGTTTTCCAATGTGCATTACTTTGCATTCATCAACATTGAATTTCATCTGCCACTTTGTTGTCCAGTTACCCAGTTTTGAGAGATCCTTTTGTAGCTCTTCACAGTCTGCCTAGGACTTATCTTGAGTAGTTTTGTATCATCTGCAAATTTTGCCACCTCACTGTTTACCCCTTTTTTTCCAGATTATTTATGAATATGTTGAATAGGACTGGTCCCAGTACAGACACCTGGAGGACACCACTATTTACCTTTCTCCATTCTGAAAACTGACCATTTATTTCTACCCTTTGTTTCCTATCTTTTAACCAGTTACCAATCCATGAGAGGACCTTCCCTCTTATTTCATGGCAGCTTACTTTGTTTAAGAGCCTTTGGTGAGGGACTTCGTCAAAGGCTTTCTGAAAATCTAAGTACACTATATCCACTGAATCCCCCTTGTCCACATGCTTGTTGACCCCCTCAAAGAATTCTAGTAGACCGATGAGGCATAATTTCTCTTTACAAAAACCATGTTGACTCTTCTGCAACAAACTATGTTAATCTATGTTTCTGACATTTTTGTTCTTTACTAGTTTCAACCAGTTTGTCTGGTACTGAAGTCAGGCTTACCGGCCTGTAACTGCTGGGATCCCCTCTGCAGCCCTTTTTAAAAATTGGAGTCACATTAGCTATCCTCCAGTCATTTGGTACAGAAGATGGTTTAAATGATAGATTACAGACTACAGTTAGTAGTTTTGAGTTCCTTCAGAACTCTTGGGTGAATATCATCTGGTCTTGGTGACTTGTTACTATTTAGTTTATCAGTATGTTCCAAAACCTCCTCTAATGACACTTCAATCTGGGTCAGTTTCTAAAAAGAATGGCTCAGGTTTGTGAATCTCCCTCACATCCTCAACCATGAAGACCAATGCGAATAATTAAATTAGTTTCTCCACTCTGGCCTTATCGTCCTTGAGTATTCCTTAATCTGGGACAGTTCCTCAGATTTGTCACCTAAATAGTACCTTTAATTGGGAAGTATCTTCACCATTACCAAAATGCAGCCACTTCTGGGGTGGAACTTGCACCAGCTTAATGATACAGAGCAACACTATACAATAGTTTGAGAGAGGGAGTGAATACTTTCTCCAAATGAAATTATATTCTGCCACCTTATATTTTCCATGTAGTTTATCAAATTAGAATTTTGCCAGGCCATAGACTATTATAATATTAGTTCAAGTACTCAGGAGCTTAGTTTAAAGCAGGGGTTGGGAACCTTTCAGAAGTGGTGTGCCGAGTCTTCATTTATTCACTCTAATTTAAGGTTTCGCGTGCCAGTAATACATGTTAACCTTTTTAGAAGGTCTCTTTCTATAAGTCTATAATATATAACTAAACTATTGTTGTATGTAAAGTAAATAACATTTTTAAAATGTTTAAGAAGCTTCATTTAAAATTAAATTAAAATGCAGAGCCCCCCCGGACCGGTGACCAGGACCTGGGCAGAGTGAGTGCCACTGAAAATCAGCTCATGTGCCGCCTTCGGCATGCATGCCATAGGTTGCCTACCCCTGTTCTAATTAATCAGAATCATCACCCACTTCATAAACTGTCTGATTCCCCCCCCTTATGCCCCCTTCATGTCCATTAGCCAAATACTAATCTGATCCAATCTTGTTTAACTGATGAAAGCAGAGAGAGGAGCTTACCTGCTAACGGAGTTTGGCTACAGTTTATTAAATGGCTCTTGAAGTAAGTTTAATACATGAAAATAATGCCCATATATGGTTTTACATCAAACGATCAAACGGATTAATCCTTCTTTAACAACAACAACAAAAAACCCAGAAAGCTGAATTTTGTAGAATAAATATTGTAAATTGCCTATTTTCATCAAGAGAAAGGTGCCTGAATGGCAGAAGATGGGTCTTTCAACTATTAACACTCTTACCAAGTTAATTTAAAGGAATGTTTAAAAGCTTTCTTTGCTCTAGACACCAAGGTCTAGAAGATGGGATGAATGAATTACAAATATGCACATTCACGTTATAATCCAAAACAGTGCTACGGCGTGCTTAGCAAAAATACGTACAGTGCATACATACCAAATTATTCATGTTGCTTATCAAAGCAAATCTTTTGCTTAATGGGATGTTTTTTTTCATAGCAATTATTAATCACTGGTCATTCAAAGAAGCTTCTCAACTGACAAAATAATTGTTTAACAGGAATTTCAGTGCACTATACCCTAAAAAAGTATTTATGACATTCCCAATTAATCATGTTTTAGAGTAAGATAGCATTTTATGCATTTGATTATTTGATTTAGGACTGATTTCCTGGCTGTCTAATTGATAGGAGAAAATTAATCTAGTTTACTATTGGAAAAATATATTTGTTGCCATACAACATCAGATCCATAGTCCATGTAGCCCAGTATTCTATTTGTAAAAGAGGACAGTATCAGAGGAAGTGCAATCTTCAGAGAAGGTGAAAGTAACCTCACATTAGGCAGATGTGGAATAATCAGCCTTCACACTAGGTCTTCTCATAATCCTGGATAGCAATTAGTTTAAACTTTGAAGCATGAGGTTTAATATCTGTTACAGAATTTATGTTAGCGTTAATTATAACTAGATATTCTTGTTATGCATATAAATGTCCAATCCCTTTCTGAATCTTACTAAATTGTTGGCCTCAATGTCATCCAGTGACACTGTGTTCCACTGTCTAATTAGGAATTATGTGAAAATGTATTTTATCAGTTTTGAATTTTCCACTTTTTAGTTTCATTGAATGTCCCATTGTTCTTGTCTTAGAGACAGGTAGAATAGACACGCCTGATCTACCTTCTCTAGACCCATTCATTATTTTATTTACTTTCATCATGTTCTCTTATTTGTCTCCTTTATAAAGATAAACAACCCCAATCTTTTTCAATCTTTTTTCATATGTAAGTTTTTCATTGTTGTCACCCTTCTCTGAACCCTTCTGCAATATCCTTTTTGACATAGGCTGATTCTGTGATCAATACTGCACATGCTATTCTATATGAGGCCACACCATTTAGAATTACCTGCTGTACCATGTCTTGAAACTTTTGAATGGAAAGAATGCAGGTGAAACATTGATTTTCCATGTAATTCAAACAGGCTTAGAAGAAATGGTTAATACTTTAACTTGTGTGGTGTTCCCATAGACTGGAAGATGGAAGGTGAGCAGGGCTTGAAGAGAGCTATTCCAGAGAGGGAAGAAGGCTGCTTTTACAGGTAGCCTTGAGCTGCTGAGATGAAGGCTTATTCTCCCCAGTTTCCTCCCATTGTACCTCTTCTGAAGTACATGTGGTCATCTACACTCTTTTCCTTTTTCCACTCTGTTTAACCTTGTGCCCTCTCATTTCCACATACCTGGTGGATTTAAGTCTTCCCAGAAGCAGTAAGGCTCTGTGGGTGCTCCTCAAAACTGGCTTCTTACACAGAGAGACAGTGGAAAGACAAATATTTATTTTTTTCTTTGCAAGCAACATCTTAGTAGAGCAGTTGGGACTTTACCCGTCTGTTCCCTAATGCTGACCCTAGGTGATATAGGAGTGCCAGCAGCCCCTGCCTCCAGCAAGGTGATGTAGGAGCTAAAGCCAGACATTGAAAAAAAATTGTTATTCAACTCAATGAAAGGGAGAGACCATAAAGATTATTCTTCCTTCAGTCTATGCACTCAGTTCCTGTGAATGTTAATGGGAACTGCATACCCATATGGAGAGGAGATCAGAGCCCTTTGATTAATTAAAAAATGGTGATAATTACCTAGAACTTGACATAATGAGGTCTGGAAAATATGATCCAGAAACTGTTTTTCCTTAAGTTATTTGAATGTGCCATTAATGGCACATTTCCTCCACCAGCATCTAGTGATATACATCTCTTGATGAATATTACTTGAAGGCACAAACTTTTGTTTATGTCAACCCCATCCATATCTAAGGAATATAACAATGTGTAGATGTTATGAAATAGAGGCACCACCTCAAGGTGCATACTGCATCTGCACAATATCTGCATCGCTTTTATACTGTATTCAACTACTAAAATGCATTTGAAAATGAATCAAAGTACTGGAGACACTAGTAGACCTACCACCATGAAAACATGAATGTCAGATAAAACTGGAACTCTTTGTTTCAGGTCAAGCCATGGCCTCTGCTGAAACTACTTCTGGCACAGATTCAGGCCTCTAATTATATTTATTCCTATGTGCAACTAGGCCGTAGGGACTTCCATGTTTGTAGGTTACTGTAAGTAAATTTTAAAATAAAGACAAAGCTGGACCACAATAATTTTCTCTTTTTTTAAAATGTATTTATTTAGGAGTGGAGAGAAAGGGGATAGACACAGATTCTGCATTTAGATCCACTAGCAGAGACCCCATGTGCATGTGCAGAATCTTGTTGACTTCAGCGAGACTCCCCAGCAGTGGATCCAAATGTTAGAGCCATGAAGTAGCTGTGACACTTCAGTCAGTATATGCACCCAGGATTTTTAAGGTCAGATCAGCAGCCTGTCCTTAAGGGCAGGACATAAAACATACATTGCAACGTAACTTACTTGTAAACAATCCCCCTCCCTCACTTTGGTGACAAAAAGATTGTGACAATTGTATTATCTTGTCAGACAATTGTACTGTGGAAAAACTATTGCCAGTTCTAGGGGTGCATACAGAATGGAACCCCTGGCCAAATTTTGGACTGATTGTTCCAACCTTGCTAATGTCTTCTGTCGTGTGATTTCTTCTAATGGTCTCTGCTCATGACCTCAGACATATTAAGACACTACAGCTCAAATATAGTTCACAAAGTAAGCAGATCTGATCTCTCTACAAAAGCCAGGACTTTGTAACTACATAGTCAAAGTTCTATTAGGAAAAATATATGCATAAAAGTTATAGAAAAAGAGTAACCTACCTATGTGAATGCAGAATATCAAGCCTACAGAAAGTTTCCCACTGTTGCTACCAATTGTTCCACTCCCCCAGGGGTAACAACAGCAGGAACACTATTGTACACAAGGCGCCAGTGTAGATAATGCAATAGAAAAAACATCTGTGGCCACAGAAAGCTTGTCTTCGTTAGTCTTCCTACTGTTGCTATATCTGTTCCTAAGGCTGTGTCTATGCTAGGGGAAAAGGGTATATTTGAAAGTGGTGTTAGTTAATGTGCTTTCTCCACTAGGATTTTAACATGTAAGCTAAATGTCTTTACAATACATCTTTCATCCTACTGCACACAGCCTTAGTGTTTGTCCCCTTTGTTACCTTCTCCACCTAAAGCCTATATGCTTTTTTTCCATGCTGACCCTTACAACAGAAATGTACTCTCCGATTCTGAACACCACAAAAACATCTTCAGATTCCTTCTTGAGACCAAGTTTTTTACACAGCTTTATAAATGATCCCTGAGTTCCCTATAAAAAAGTGTAATCTTTTCTTCTGTATGTTGTCCTTTTATGATCCCATTGTATTGGCGTAAGTGATCTATCATTTAAAAAAACACCGAGAACACATCTAGGTGCACTATATACAATAGGAATTTTATTAAGGACTCAGTTACCATACTGCACTATGAATTGCAGTGTTAATTAAATGAAATAGCTTGCAAACACTTTTCTCACAAGAAATATATCTCCATACCACAATGTCACTTTATCGGAAGGAAGAAGGTTGTTCTTATAGGAATTGCTTTTCACTTTGCTTCCTGTTGTATTGAACTGTACTTTCAACGCTGCAAGCAATTTAAGCTGCTCTGAGATATGTCTCTCTGAAAACAAAATACACTGGGCTAGATCCTCGGTGGATGCAAATTGCCATAGCTCCATTGACAGCAATGGCGTTTTATACTAGCTGAAAATTGGACCCTTTTTAGCTAAGAGCGCCATGATGGCGCGATAATACGCTGCTCTCTTTTGCCCTCTGTTTTAGTACATAACATGACCTCAAGTATTATTTGTCAAACCACAGTACATATTTAAATAGTGATTCACTTGCTATTCCTACATTCAGGGTATGATAAACTTCTGGGGATTACTAAAGTCAGGCGCTCAATTAAATTATTTCTTTACCATTCCAATTAAACTGCCAGTTGCTGTTGGCTCCTTTAATATACAAGACAAGTAAATAAATAACAGAGGCAGAAAGATCTAGCATACCTCTATAAGGTGCATCACCAGTCTCATTTTAGCATTCTCTATTTCTGTGAGCTACTGTAATTCAATTTCCATTAATTCACTGTAGGGATGTTGAAACCTGCAGCCCATACATCCTACTCTGCCACAAAGTATTATTTTTAATGTAATAAATCATTTCTATTTGAATGTAATTAAATATCTGAGAGTGACTAATATAAGAGCAAGAAAGAATTTGGAGTTGCTTTTGTTTTTGGCATGGTGCTCTTTCTTCAGTAACAGGGTATGTTCCCGATTTTGCAAATCTGTAATGGGCACCAGAATTAGAAATATATAGTATAGCTATATAATAGAATTTTAACATGAAACAAATTGCTAACTTAGCTTACTGTGCATGTGTCTCTTCTCTCCAACTCTGCTGTTAAATTATATCTTTCTTCTTCTTTCCTTCCTACTTAAACACTGACATGTTGCTTAAAAAGAAACCTTTACATAGAATTTGAGTCTTGGCACCTGCCTGTGGTAAGGTGCCAAGACTCAAAGTCTGTGTGAAAGTTGCAAGTGTTTAAGTAGAAAGGAAGGAAGAAGAAAAATAACCATCACCAGAGAGAGAGAGGCAGAGAATACACTGTGTAAAAGAGAACCACCTGAGTATATATTCTATCTGCTTAGGTACTTATCTGGCTCCCATCACCATAATATCAGAGCAACTCCTGATTCCTTAAAAATACAAGCAACAATAACAATCTCTAAGTTCTGTGCCAGCCTGTAAGAGAAATTGCTTGATTTTATAATTTGTGTGTGGGGAGAACTTACTGAGAGAAAACTGAGTCAGAAAGAAGAGTTCTGCATGTATTTCTGAGAATGGTGAAGCCCTTACTCATTCTTAACTTCTCTCTCTGTGCCTCTCTTTACTGGTTGACATTGATTGATTTTGTGATTCACCTGCCACACATGCTGCTTATGGGGTAAGATTTTTCAGAAGTGCTGAAGGCCCTTGACTTTCACTGGCACTTAGGTGTTATTGAAAAATTTCCCCCCTCAGCTGTTTCTTTGTGGGTTTTTTGATTGATTGGTTTTTGTTTTTTAATCTTAATGTCCTAGGGTAAAGTTATCTGGAAATTTCTCACCTGTAAAAACTGGGCTACAGAAGTCTTAAATCTCCCACTGGCAGCCACTCCACCCGTGCAATCACTGCAGTTCATTACTAGCTTCCAAAGTCACTTTTGAATCACACCACAGAGAAAGCTTCCAGTAAATCATGCAACAAGTTAGCCTGAGGCCCACTGCAGCATGCTTCTCCAGATGTGTGGTGACAAGGAGATACAATCTAATTTGAACTGTATGCAGAACATCTTGGTTTATGACCAGGGGTCTGAACTGTTGATCCAGTTAGGCATCCTAAGTACCAGAAAGTGGTGCTGAGAGAAGAAAAGCAGTCTCAGGCCTAGGCCACAAACAGTCACTCCAGTGCAGGGAGGAAGGCCTGATCTTTTTATAATGTCTAATGAGAGCTGATTTTCAGTGCACGGGATCCAGTCTTGATTGTGGCAATCTGTACCATATAGCAGAGAGAACAGGAGGCAGAAGGCACTACCACTGAGTGCCAGAAACAGAACTAGGATGCAGCTGAGATTATGACAAATGTCCCCAGATCTCTTCTCACAGATATGGTGAGGAATGAGTTGGGGAGGAGAAGGACTGGGGAGATATGGAGCTTTTTACATACGTCATTTTACTATTATTTTTACTGATTTTCTCTGTGTACTTAGAGGTGGGGGAACAAAGTTCCAGGTTTCCATGAATGGCGCTGTAATTGTTAGATGGGCATTTGCACATCACATGAGGGCATAATCCCCTGCTTCTCTTCGTCTGCATTGCTGTAACAAAAAACAGTGGCACTTTCCCCCTCAAATCTCCCATATAGCAACTCCTCCCTATGGTGCCCTGGCACAGGACACTACCAGTGTCAAGCCCACAGCATTCCCGCGATGCCCTAACCAGGAAAAGAACACAGTTCACTGCATAGCCTGGTAATGAGCCATGTTTTGGTCTGTGTGTGATTTTTTTTTATTGCCGTGCTCCAGTCACTCCAGATATGATTATATATGGCAGTTGGCCTGCACATTGTGTATTAAATAAACTTGGTTTTCACCATTCATCTCTGTCAAGATGTCATTAGGCAGAATACCATTAACCTTCCAAACTTTGTCATATTAAATTCTGCTGGGTCCTTGACTACTTCACTATCTCATAAACTTTCTCCCCAAAGTCATGTACAATCAGATTATTACTTCATAAGAGACATGCATAAATACTACCTAATATCAAACCTGTCATCTGCAAGTAACATAAATCATAAGCAGCAACAACCAATGAAAAAAAAATACAGCCTTCTGCATTCAGGGACCTCCCACATTTACACTCCCCTGCATTTGTGTAAGGGGTTATCCCCTTACTAACATTCAGTGGGGGTGTTTTGGTTGCTAGCTCCCAGCACTAAAAGGGGAAGGGTCAATGGGAAATCAGGACCCTGAGACTGACAGTCCCCAGGGGCAATGGGGAGAGGTCAACGCTCCAGATCAGCCTGATTGATAGGGCGGGCAGGCTAGTCAGAGAGTCAGGAGGCCAGGGGGGTCCCATCCTCCGTGTGAACTGGAATTGCCTGAGTCAGACAGAGTGGGGCTGAGCTAAGGAGAGAGCAGGGGCCCAAGCTGAACTGGGGAGCAGAGCTGCAGCCCCAAAGCCAGAGCACAGCCCAGAGAGAGACCAGACCTGCCCTGGGAGCAAAGCTGCAGCAACCAGAGCCGGAGAGGCCAGAAAAGCAGCCCAGGGAGCTGGAGGCAGAGCAGCAGCGGCAGCAGCAGCCGTGCTGAGGCAGAGTGGAGCTGGAGCTGGAGCTGGAGCAGTCCGGAGCTGGGTGCGGTGAGCAGCTGGGGAAAGTGAGGGGGATCTTGGGTAGCGGGCCCAGCGCAGGGAGACGCCTCAGCCAAGAGGCTCTGCAGGCCAGACTTGGAGGGGAATCATAACCCCGACCGGGCAGGGGCGACGCTGGGAAAAAGGGTTCTGCCACCTAGAGCCTGAGAGCATGTGGCCACCGCCAGAGCAAGTGTCCAACCCGCAGCGTCTCTGCAGCACAGCCAGAGCCTGAGAAGGAGCCTGGGACCTACAAGAAACAGACTGTGAACTACCCTGACTTTCCAGAGACACTGTTTGTGATGTTCCCTGCCACAGAGCGGGGTGATGTTTCCTTTAATCTTTCCCATTTTTCCTTATTCCTTTTTAAACTAATTGTTAATTAAATAAACTGTATTGCTTTAAATCGTATGTAATAATCAGTGGGTCAGGAAAGCTTCCAGTGCAGAGAGAGTACCCCAGAGTGGGGACACCCTAGCCCCTGACCTAGGTGACCACAGCAAGGTTGGGGATCAAGCCCTCCAGGAATCCTGGGCCCAGCCTTGTTGGGGTTACGAGGACTCTGCCAGCCAGAGAGTGCAAGGGGAGTGCTCAAGGGCAGGGAGGCCTCTGGGTAAAGGAAGTGGGAGCGAGGACTGAGATCCTTCCGCTAGCCCATTTCACCAGGGTAGTGCAGAAGCCAGGAAAGTTCCCCACAATAGCGGGATCATTCCCCCACTTACATTTGCAAAGTAACTGCAAATAGGTGAGCACTACTGGTGCTGGCAGTATTTGGCTGCTTGCAGCATCCTTACTCTGTACTCTATACTCTGTTAAACATCCCACCTTTGCTTCCACTAGTGTTCTGCAGAATACAACAAGCAGCTGTTGTGATACCTGCATTATGAAGTGCACTGTCATTGCAAATCAGATGGCATCTCTGTGACATTCTGTTCAGGACTCCCAGAATTGTAAACCACTGTGTTACCCCACTGCCTCAGCAAGAGTAAGCTTTGCTGGAGATTAGATTGTGTGTCAGCTCCCTGCCACCTCAGTCTGTCTGCTTCACCAGCAAACGTCCTCGAGATTCTGCCAGTCTAAACCTTGCCTTGCTGGTAACAGTCAATGAACCCGAGTTCTCCAGACACATGTCTCTGCAGTGTCCAGTCCCTCTTCACAGGACATTCACAGAAATTAAGTTCGCTGCCTCCAAAGAGATGGAGCACACCCCGCCTGTTATTTCAGCTGAGGATTCACATTTTAATTCAACATAAAAGCACAGACGGTTTATAGTAAAATTAAAATAAATTTATTAACAAAGTGACCATCAGATGGTCAAGTTCAGGATCCTGACAAAAGGAAGAAAGGTGAACAGCAGAATACGAACCCTGGACTTCACAAGCAGACGTTGATTCCCTAAGGGAACTGATGGGCAGGATCGCCTGTAAGGCTGATATGAGGGGGAAAGGAGTCCAGGAGAGCTGGCTGTAGTTAAAAGAAGCCTTGTTGAGGGACCAGGAACAAACCATCCCGATGTGCAGAAAGAATAGCAAATATGGCAGGCGATCAGCTTGGCTTAACAGAGAAATCTTGCGTGAGCTTAAACATAAAAAGGAAGCTTACAAGAAGTGGAAACTTGGACAGATGACTAGGGAGGAGTATAAAAATATTGCTTGTGCATACAGGGTTGTAATCAGGAAGGCCAAAGCATACTTGGAGTTGCAGCTAGCAAGGCATGTGAAGGGTAACAAAAAGGGTTTCTGCAGATATGTTAGCAACAAGAAGGTCAGGGGAAGTGTGGGACCCTTACTGAATGGGGGAGGCAACCTAGAGACAGATGATGTGGAAAAAGCTGAAGAACTCAGTGCATTTTTTGCCTCAGTCTTCACAGACAAGGTCAGCTCCCAGACTGCTGCACTGGGTAGCACAGTACAGGGAGGAGGTGAGCAGCCCTCAGTGGTGAAAGAACAGGTTAAGGACTATTTAGAAAAGCTGGACATGCACAAGTCTATAGGGCCGAATGCAATGCATCCGAGGGTGCTGAGGGAGTTGGTTGATGTGATTGCAGAGCCATTGGCCATTATCTTTGAAAATTTGTGGCAATCAGGGGAGGTCACGGACGATTGGTAAAAGGCAAATATAGTGCCCATCTTTAAAAAAGGGAAGGAGAAGAATCCGGGGAACTACAGACTTGTCAGCCTCACCTCAGTCCCCAGAAAAATCATGGATGAGGTCTCCAAGGAATCTGTTTTGAAGCACTTGGAGGAGAGGAAGGTGATCAGGAACAGTCAACATGGATTCACCAAGGGCAAGTCATGTCTGACCACAGTAGCGTAGCTGGGGGGGAGCAGGGCAGTGGCCACTCCCCCAGTGAGCACAAGTGGCGTCTTGTCAATTTCTTGGCGCCTTTTTACTCACCCAGGTGAGTGATTGAAAAAAAAAGGGGCCACTCGCTATGGTGCTTTTATTTTACTCACCCGGCGGTGCTCCGGGTCTTTGGCGGCACTTCGGCAGCGGGACCTTCACTTCCTCTGTGCGTGTTTGGTGGCATTTCAGTGGTGGGTCCTTCAGTGCCACTGAAGACACCCAGAGTGAGTGAAGGGCCCCCCCACCGCCAAAGACCCGGAGCGCCGCCAGGTGAATAAAAGCGCCGCAGCGAGTGGCGCCTTTTTTTTTTATCGCTCCCCCTTTTCCCTCCACCTGGCTATGCCACTGCCTGACCAACTTGATTGCCTTCTATGATGAAATAACTGGCTCCGTGGATATGGGGAAAGCGGTGGATGTGATATACCTTGACTTTAGCAAAGCTTTTGATATGGTCTCCCACTGTATTCTTGCCAATAAGTTAAAGAAGTATGGATTGGATGAATGGACTATAAGGTGAATAGAAATCTGGCTAGATTGTTGGGCTCAATGGGTAGTGATCAACGGTTCAATGTCTAGTTGGCAGCCGGTATCAAGCGGAGTGCCACAGGGTTGGTCTTGGGGCCGGTTTTGTTCAACATCTTCATTAGTGATCTGGATGATGGGATGGATTGCATCCTCAGCAAGTTTGCAGATGACACTAACCTGGGGAGAGAGGTAGATATGCTGGAGGGGAGGGATAGGGTCCAGAGTGACCTAAACAAATTGGAGGATTGGGCCAAAAGAAATCTGATGGGGTTCAACAAGTACAAGTGCAGAGTCCTGCACTTAGGATGGAAGAATCCCATACACTGCTACAGGCTGGGGACCTACTGGCTAAGCAGCAGTTCTGTGGAAAAGGACCTGGGGATTACAGTGGACGAGAAGCTGGATATGAGGTGGTGGAATCTCCATCCTTAGAGGTTTTTAAGGCCCGGCTTGACAAAGCTCTGGCTGGGATGATTTAGTTGGGGTTGGTCCTGCTTTGAGCAGAGGGTTGGACTAGATGACCTCCTGAGGTCTCTTCCAACCCTAATCTTCTATGATTCTATGAAAGAACATAAATTTAAGTGATACTATGGAAGAGAGAAAAAAGACAGGTACAAGCAAAATAAAACAAAATGTGGTTTCTAGTATCTAAATCTTAAGAGATTACAATATTCGTCTCATGCAGTTTCTCACCTATAATTAGTTTCCAGAAATTTCCACCTCCAAGGTTGAAGGATCTATCTTTCACAGATTCCTAGGGCTCTGGCCTCTTCTGTCCCTTAAGTGATGGATAACTAAAATGTCTTTTTGTTCCTATATATTTCCCAAAGTCCATTTTCTCTGCCTCCAGAGCCAGGAAGGCTTCATGGGTTGCGGACTTTGTTCCCTGGTGTGCTTGTCTCCTCCACCGCTCATTACCTTGATGACTGTTTACCTTGTGTGTAAATATACTTTCAGTGTCCTCTGCCTGTAATCAAGCCAGGCAGACAGGTAAATCTACATTCCTGTGTATAGGTTTTGTCAGGATGGTGAATGCACTGCCTCCAAAACACATTTTAGGAACGTATTTTCAGTACACATATATAACTTTGTACACAACCTATATTTACATCACACAATGATTTTTGGGACCAGCATGTCACCAGTTTAAATATGATACCATACATGATGCTCTTTATATACATATTGTGACAACAGTGTGTTGCGGCAGTGAGTGTGTCAGGCCTGATAGAAGTTACAATATAGTGGGCCCTCTGCCAGTTGTCATTGAGGGGCTCTTAGGGTTACAATCTCCACCTCACTTTAAGTCCACCAAATGAACACTTCAGTCCCAGAAGGTAAAGATGGTGGCATTAAGGTTTGTATAGTTTGGGTATAGGCTTTATAACCAAGAAGAGCAGTGCATATGCAGGGACTCCAAATTATCACAGTAGGTGATGGAGAGCCCATTCTGTGTCTATGTTGTGAGGTAGAAAGATTGTGTCCCTCTGTTCACTCCTGAATATTTCAGAGTTGGTTAAAAAAAAAATCTGGCATCAGGCACTTAGCAATTCTATCGTATGTAAATATCTAGACGTTGGCCTCAGTGATTCACCAGTGCTTACACGGAGTGATAGTATTTGCTGTTAAAATATTCCTTGGCTTGATTGCAGGTACTTTCTATAGCCCCAGTAGGGTTCAGGAAGCTCAACTGCCCAAATCCCTCAATTTGCCACTGAACAAATGCCACTGCAGCAGTTGATGTATTGTCATCTACACCTCCAGCACAACAGAACCCATGTGGACTTCCAAGACCCTCCAGCTGCTACTTATATGAGGAAGCCAGACTTCCAGGCATTCACCTCTCTTTGTCACAGGAAGTGCAACTATACCTGCCTCTGGAGATTTCCATTACTTGCATCTGAAGAAGTGAGGTTCTTACCCACGAAAGCTTATGCTTCCAATACTTCTGTTAGTCTTAAAGGTGCCACAGGACCCTCTGTTGCTTTTTACAGATTCAGACTAACACGGCTACCCCTCTGATCCTTGGAGGGGTGGCACTGCACTGATGGGATCAACTCCCCACAGAGAGAGATAAAGGTCTCCTTCCACATTGAGAAGTTCTGCACACTGCTGCTCATCCCAGGTCTCAGGAACCACTCTCTCCCACTATTCTGTGATTGTGGTTCAGACCCCAAAGTAGCATTTCCCCTGGTATAGTTTGTCATCAGGTATTTCAAAGAGCCCAATCTGCATAGGTGTGTTTGTGTGGATACAGAGGCAATAGAGCCCCATCTCTGAGCTGCTGCATGAATGCCATTAACTGCCGGTCTCCAGCTGCTAGTCCTGGAGGGGCTAGGGAGGGACAGAATTTCAGCTCCCCCAGCTGCAGGAAACTCTGCGGTTGCTAGCTTGGAGCCCAGCTCTGAAGGCAGTGTTGCTTCCAGCAGCAGCGCAAAAGTGAGGGTGACATGGAATTGCCACCTTTACTTCTGCACTGATGCTGGCAGTGGCACTGTCTTCAGAGCTGGGCACTTGGCCAGCAGCTGCCCTCTGGCTGCCCAGCTCTGAAGTCAGCAGTACAGAAGTAAGGGTGGCAATACCATGATCCTCCTACAAGAGCCTTGCAACACTGCCCCATGACCCATTTTGGGTCAGGACCCCCATGGTTACAATACATGAAATTCAGATTGAAATATCTGAAACCGTGAAATTTATGTTTTTTAAAATCCTATAGCCATGAAATTGACCCAAATGGATCGTGAATTTGGTAGGGCCCTACACATAGGAGGCTCTCCTAATTGGCCTAGTCTGCTCTAGTGTTGGTAGACACAAGAAGAAGCTAGCAGGTGAGGTAGTGGAATTTTTAATCTAGAATAGTTGAGGTATATTTAACAGAATGGATTAACAGTAAGAGTTGAGTGGCTGTTGATCTTGATATCATAATTCAGTGTAGAAGAAGTCAAGCAAATACAATTTTTAGATTACCCCATAATAAATTTATACTGAGCAATGATATACATGAACATAGATAGACTAATGGGAAACCTTGGGCCCCAGTTTTATTTTGCGAGAAAAGTGCTGCCTACAGATGAAAAGTCAACTAAAGAAAGGAAGGGGGACTAAGCTTCCTGTCACATTTTTCAGTCTATTAATACTAGGAAAGGAAAATAGTTTTCCTCCAATTCACAGCTAATGATGGCTTCTTTGTGTTTCAGCCTGGGCCCTCCCAGTTTGATTTGGAAAATGCATTCATTTGTAATAATCGCAGCTAGATCCGTAATTTTTTACTTTACTTTACATGTATGCAAGTAAAATTTTTTACCTGTTTTGTATGTGGACTTGTGGCTAATACTGGGGTTGAATAAGACAAATCTGCAGTAATCTGCTCAGCAAAAGAGTCACAATGCCGTATTCTTTTAATGTTGTATTCTGGTGTGTTCATTCTTCTCTCTTCTCCCACCCAAAAAAACAACACAAAAAACAAAAACAAAAAACCAGAAACTTAATTCCAACTTATTAAGAAGTTACTATCCAGACTAGACCACCCCTAGCTTCTGGTAGGCACAAAAGTAACTGCTGTGATAAGACAGAAAACAAAGCTATGTATGTGAAATATAAGTTATATATCAGGAGCAGGAACACGTACTTTTCCTGTTTTCAAGTTCATAAGAGTGGGGTGGAAAAGGTGAGTAAGGCAAACAATACCATTAAAGTTATCACAGAATTTGTGAAAAGAAATACAGACTATTATTATTTTGGCTCTGTTTCTAGCTGCCTGGGGACAACAATTTGAACAATTTCCCCTAGGAATAAAAAGGGTGCAAAGTAAGTGTCATCCAAGAACCAATGATGCAAAGAAAAATCTAGCAGAATTGAAGGGCTTGCCTCATCCCCACACCCATTTTCCTGCCCTTTTTAAATGTTGTTGTGGTGTATCCCACAGTACTGTTAAAATTAGTTAACGAGGGTGTGGGGGGACGATTTATTGCTTTGAAATCACATTAGCTACAAGATATTTTGATAACAATGGGGCCAGATTTTCACCCATAGTTCTTAGTACTGCCTTGTCTTATTGTTGTTTCTCTCTACTAGTCTCTGTCCCTTTCCTTTCCCTTATCAGCCATCTGTCCTCTTCTTCCTTTCCTTTCTCCCCACTCCTTTTTTTTCCTTCCTCTCTTCTTTTTTCCATTGTGTTGGTCTGGCTCAGTAGCAACATTAGGGTTAGGGTTAGGAAGTAGCCCAGGGAAGTGGGTCTTGACTCCCTGCCAGGAGGGAGACTCCATCTTCCCTGTTTGGGGGGTGGGGGTCAATCTGTATAGGACCCTGGGCTGGGACTCGGTAGAGAGGGAGGGTCTGGGTCCCCCTGACTCCCCCACAGACTGATAGAACAGCAATCTAGCAACGAGGTTGACCAGCCACAGAAGACAATATTACACTTGATGAATTTGCACTAATTTTCCGGCGTATCTGCTTTTTATTTTTACACTTTTATAAGCCACTATTGATCTTTTGGACTAAGGTGTGATTTTTGTGCATTGCATTAAGAGTACATGTAATGCCCAGGTCCTGCAGAAACCTATGTGCTTGTTTAACTTTATCCATGTAAATAGTCCAAAAAGGTTAAGCATGTTTGTAGACCTCTGCAAGATCAGAGACTAAAACTGACTTTCTACAGAATGTAAAAATGTGAATTAGAAAAAAAAATTGGAAAAGGGTTGGAAGTCTGTTTATAAAGAGAATTACAGAAAACTGGATCTGAAATCAACTCTTTGGAAACCTTTAAAATGGTGTATTAAGGTTTTCCTATGGCAAAATTAATAAAGCAGAAAAAGATTCAGTACGGAGAAATGTAGATAATTTACAACATTTAAAAGAGAGAGAATTATGACAAATAGCAAGGCCTTAAAATGAATAAAAACTGTATTAGAGTTATTTAGGGCCCGATCCAAAGCCTGTTGAAGTCAATGAGGCCCAGATCCTCAAAGCCTGGTATTTAGGCACCTAACTCTCATGGAAATCTATGAGTGTTGGACACCTAAATACCTATGACCGTATGGGCCTGAGAGTCTTTCAATGGACTTCAAGGGGCTTTGGATCAGGCTCATGGATCTCTATATTAATCTAGGGTGTTCTAATCTTTGGACCCTTTGTTCATATAAAGAAATGTCTAATTTTTTCCAATGTGACTTATTGAAAGGAAATAACTGAAGAAAAAATTAGACTGGTAGTCAATGCCATGTGTTTGGGGAAAGCAGTAGGCTTTCCCCAAGCGCTATCCCACAGAATTTTATAAACCATTGGCAGGGAAATTAAACCCTGTTTTGAAAAGACTGTTCAGTTCAACAATCTTTCAGAATCATTTTATGAAGTGAAACATGCAACGCTCTTTTAAGGTCATTTGATGAAAATGATGTAGTTTTAACTTCTACAGAAGGTTGACCTAATGACTAATGTGCTAGTTACTGGCCAAATTCACTGTAAAATAGTTCAAATTGGCCAACAGATTTAAAAATAATCTCAGTGATCTATATAGGTCAATTTAGATTTAAGGGGCATAGTTCTGTGTTTGCCAAGAGCCAAAAGAAGCTAAAATTATTGTAACTGAGGGAAGTTGGATTGTAACTTATACATAGATAATTATATTCCTCTGTTGGACAGGACATCTACAGGGAGGGATAGCTCAGTGGTTTGAGCATTGGCCTGCTAAACCCAGGGTTGTGAGTTTAATCCTTAAGGGGGCAACTTTGGGATCTGGGGCAAAATTAGTACTTGGCCCTGCTAGTGAAGGCAGGGGACTGGACTCAATGACCTTTCAGTTCTATGAGATGGGTATATATCTCCATTATTTATTATTATACTATAACAAGCTTCACAAATGGTCTAAACATCTGAACATAGCTGATTGGGAAAGATCAGTTCAGTAAAAAATATAATTGTAATCAACATTATCTTTTTTTCCTTTTTACCTATTCAGTTACTTAATTAAAAAGAGAAACAAGGTGAATAAAATCATTTAAAAGCTGGCAGGACAAGTACCCTCCTATCAAGTATGGAACCATGCTAAATTTTGAAGATCAAGATGGGCTATCTTGCCTCAATTGCAAGCTTTTATTCTGGGCAATAGCGGAATCAGAAATTTTTAAACTATGTATTTAAACTTTCCAAAAAAATGGAACGCACCACGTTGAATACTTTTGTCAACCTGTCCGAGCTAAGGTTGGTTGTGAGTAGCCTATTCATAGGGTTTTTTCCTCTATTCATAATATATTCTGGCCACAATTCTATTTCATACTCCTGTAGATTTATAAATCATAAGGCAATCTTTTTGAAAGTACCAAGTTTTGTTTTTGGCTTTGTTTTGTTTTTGGTTCAGTTTCCACTCTCCTTTTGTTCATTACGAAGAATTATGACAATTTCTGCCATTTGGGACACAAATGCGCATTTGTCATCACCCTTTGTTCCCTCCAGATGCATCCTGTTACTATAAGTCCAGATGAGAGAACACTATAGAAACAGAAAATTCAAATGACTGTGGCCAATGGGTTACATGGGCTTTAGCAGAAGCGTTGGGAAGGCTGCATTTAGCCAATGTGACATGCTTTGAGTCTAGGCAGTATTCTAAATAAGGTTAAACAAGTGACACAAAGAGACACTGATTTCATTAAAATAATGAGTTAATTCTATAGTGGATGGTAAATAGAGTACAGAGTAGAGTATGCAAAATATTTTTTTCTGTTTTGGTTAAATATTCAAAAGAGGGGTTCCCACAGTATTGGTGAAGTCATGACAGTTAGTGATTAGAGCAGGGGACTTCAGAATCAGAAATCCATAGTTATATTCCTGGCTCTGACAGTGACATGTAGCATTCTCTTGGGCATGTCACTGACTCTCTTCCTTCTATCCCTGTTTCACTAATTGTAAAAAGCGTTTAATAGGGGCCTACCCACCACAATGGGAGAACTTCCTGCAATGCTACTGTGTTTTAATTTACTAAAATACTTATTATACTTAAAAGATATGCTCTAGGGATTATTTTGGGGAAGTTCTATGACCCATGTTACATAGGAGGTCAGACTAGATGATCACAATGGTCCCTTGTGGCCTTGGAATCTATTAGGTCCGGATCCTTGAGGCCAGTCATGTTGCACCCAGTGCAGGACCTGGGGAGGGAGCGCATGTGCTGTAAAGGTGGGTGCCCCCTGATCCTCGGGGCAGCCAGATGCTGGTTCAGACCTTGGCATAAGTTAGAATAGTCTTAAGGTTGGTCTGCTACAATGGCCTTCCTAGGGACTGTTCTGTTAGCTGAGGGTCACTAGAGTGCCACAAATTTCTGCCATGCTCCATCACATTCCTGTGCTGTGGGGCACTATATTCCCTAACTGCCAATCCTGTCAGCCATAGGCTGCTGGCCTGTAGAGAGTGAGTGGCACAGAGCCAGCTCCACCAGCTTTACATCACTTGAGCATTTCCCTACACTAGAGAAATCAAAACATTTTCATGAAATTTTATTTTGTTGAAATTCTATGAAGTGTCAATTTAAAAACTCTTCAGCCAGCCCTACCTTCCAAAAGCCCCCAGCTGGCTTTTTAAGTAAGCTTTCCTGCTCCTTTTATGTTTACAGAGAGGCAGCAATGGGATGGAGTAGGGCTGAGAATATCTCCCTTACTGTCTACAGTTTGGTTAAAAAACATCTGAAGACTGATCCTAGTTCTTTTCTCTGCTTTATACCTCTTTATAACTTAACATTAATGTTAACAACTTACACCTGCCTGAGGAGGAGAATAGACCCCTTAGGATTTTGTTTGTTTGCCTCTTTGTTTTGCAATAATGAATCTTAAGTTTCTGTATATCATTTTTTTCCTCTTTTCAGGAGTGACAGAGGGCGGGGCATTAGGAGTGTAAAATAACAAATAAACATGCATCATAATTGACAATCTATGTTCCAGCAAAATGTTTAAAAGTTCACTGTATAAACTCTACACAATTGAATTAAAAGGAAGCATTGACTCAGCATATAAATACTACTGTCATTTTGTCAGGCTATAATGAATCACTCAATGATGGATAGATTCAATCTCACTATACCCTGATCTTGCCATATATTTGTCACTCTTCAATTACATTTTTAATTTATATTTTATGTAAGAATTAATCAAGCTGTTGGGAGACACTCAGACTGTGTTTTGGTATAGAAAATTAATGTTTTTAATGAATCACTTAATGCTTTTAATCCATTGTCTCCTTATCCATCATCTTCCCTGTTCCTGTTAGATCAAGGACAAGATTCATTACTTTAGTTTACAGTATAATTTGCTAATTATCTTCTCTCCAATTCCTAACATTCCCCCATTGAATCATCATATAATTATGTAACAACATCTGCAAAGTGTTGTGATATTTGTTTGGAATGTTGCATATAAATACAAGTTACTTTTATTCGTATCTATATAAATAGATAACTATAGATATAGTTAGAAACACAAGGCTGAATGCAACTCAGGTTTCTTTTTTCCCCCTAAAACTATTTTACAATATTTCTCTGGTTAAAGATGCTGTAGTATATAGTCTAGACAGTATTTGGTCCTGCCATGCGGGCAGGGGACTGGACTCGATGACCTCTCGAGGTCCCTTCCAGTCCTAGAATCTATGAATCTATGAACTCCACTTGCTAGCATTTTAAAATTATATAATGGTTTAAAACAAACAAAATGTGATCAAGAGTTCTAGCAGTTGAGCCACACTGGAAATTAAAGTGAATTCACATTCACTACCTGCCAAACCTGTCATCTGTTGGCTGCTGGCCCATAGCCCCTTGAGAGATTGTTATTCTGCTTTCACTTGGCAACATTTCTTTATGGTGGAGTTATGTTCAGTCCTAAAAAACTCTGCCTTGCCGGAGAATGAAGAGGAGGAGGAAATGATTAATCACAAAAACCAAGAGAGCTTAAAGTTACCATATATTCCTTCATAAGCCTCAGTGGGCTCCTCCTCTTCCCTTCCCCCCCCCCCCCCCCCGCCCAAGAGACTTAATATCTATGACAGGTTTCAGAGTAGCAGCCGTGTTAGTCTGTATCTGCAAAAAGAACAGGAGTACTTGTGGCACCTTAGAGACTAACAAATTTATTTGAGCATAAGCTTTCGTGGGCTGCAGCCCACTTCTTCGGATGCATAGAATGGAACATATAGTGAGGAGATATATATACATACAGAGAAAATATATATATTAAAAGCTTTTTAAAAGCTTTTGAGCTGCATAATGAAAACTGCTATTTAAAGTAGTACTGATATCGTTGTAGATACAATCTACCTTGAAGCAAAATTAGTTGGTATTGCCTATTGGTTTTACAGTTTGATGAATGTCTCAAGTTTTAAAAATTTGCTTGTATTTCTACACCAGAAATACCAGGTCTTGATTTCTCAGAGCTTGTCTACATGGGAAGTTAAGCCAAATTAACTAAAGGCATGTCTATATGGGGAAATTCAGGCTATGCCTACACTACAAAGGCTATGCCAGCAATTCTATGCTGGCAGAGCACCCTAGTGTAAATGCAGTATACACTGACAGAAGGAGTTCTGCCATTATAGACACACCAATTCCCCAACTGATGTTAGCTATGTCAGCAGAAGCCCTCTGTTTTTGGCACAGCTGAATCTACACCGGGGTTTTTGTCAGTATAGCTATGGCACTCGGGGGTCTGGTTTAATCACAGCCCTGACTGACGTAACTATGCAGACATAAATGAAGACCAGGCCTCAGGAATGCTAACCCTAATTAACGACAAGTGTTAAGTCAACGTGGCTAAATCAAAGCATGTTAAACCCTTGCATGGATGCTCTCATTCAGAAGTAAAGTGACCTTAGATCTGGTGTACACTACAGACCTATATCAGTATAACTCCGTTGCTCAAGGATGCGGAAAATCTACACCTCTGAGTGACATACTTATACGGACCTAAACCCCCATGATAGGCTTCTCCTGCCGACATAGCTACTGCCTCTCACGAAGGTGGATTAAGTATGGCGGTGGGAGAGCTCTCTCTCCTGTCAGCATAGAGTGTCTTCATTAAAACATTACAGCGGCGCAGTTGCATCAGTGTGGCTGTGCCAATGCAGTGTTTCAAGTATAGACCTGCTCTTACTCTCCACAAGGAGTGGAGACAACTGCAGCCCAAGTTTGAATTGAAGATGCATGATACCACGTAAGCAAAACATAACACATTGTATGCATTAGTTTTAGTTATTATTTCTTCCTTTAAATTTCTAAAATAAAACTATAGGTGCCCAATTCAGTGCACTCAGCACCTATTCCATAGATTTAAAAATCACAAAACCAGACCAACACCTCCCATAAATACATCCACCTCGGGTTACATCCCCCTGGATAGCCTTAGAGAAGAGAGAAAAAATGGGATTTGAATCAAGCCCAGAAGGCTAACAGATGTGGGCTCTGGTGGGCTAAGGTGGGGAATGAGTTGCAAAGCAGAGGACCTCTTACAGAGAACAATCTGCCAGTAACTCTGTCTCATTTATACTGAGGAAATTCCAACTTGAGTCCCTCAGCTGATCTCAACTGTGGCACTGTGTCACAGGGGCAGAGACAGTCTCTCAGCTAAAGAATACCTGCATCTGTGCACCTGCACACTTGTAGACTGGCGATTTCTCTATGCAAAGGATATTTTACACCGCTAGGTAAAAGAGGCTATCATAAAACATACAAACAAAAATATCTATGACTCATGAGTTTATGAAACTGATCAATAGGGCTTTAACCACGGTGGCAAGTTTTAGCATGCCGCAATGCATGAACGAGGTCTCAGATAACCCCTTGCACATTGAGCAAATGCGGTGTTCAACTGTGGTTATGCTTGCCCTTCTTCAAACTTTGAAGCATGATGTTCTGGGAATTTACAAGTATCTGTGTTTTTCTTTAAAAATGCTTTTCCAGCTTTAGCCAATGGCTGGGGACAAAAAAATAGAAAGCTGTGGGCTTTTTAATAATGATATCTACTGCTTATCACATCTGCCTTGTGGAATTGTATGGAAAAGGTCACACACACTGTGCTGCATTTCTCTTCAAAGCGTACCTTGCCAATCCCCCCTCCCCCCGCATCGGTTTGTAATCCTTTGCTACAGCTGGGAGATGACAAAAGAAGCTTAAAATGAAGAACCTCCGGCTTCATGAACGCTCTGCATCTTTCTTTGATTAACAAAATCTAGACATGAAATTGGTGCCAAGATGACTGTGTTGGTTGCAAAATGTATACTCCATAGACAAAAATGAGATTGGAAATGGCAGTTTTAGATTTGGGGCCAGAGACGTGTGTTATTTTACTGTGGTCTTAGAAAGAATTCAGGGTTATAACATCTTCTCTAATTGTTTTCTGTTTTGAAGGTGTATTTTACGAACAGCCATCTTAGACAGCAATTTTCATGGTGATTGCTCCTCTCTAACTACTTTTGTAAATTCAAACTATATTCTAAATACTGAGTTAGCTCAAACCAGCTGTTTAGCTATTTAAGTAGACAACCACATCAAGACAACTGTTTTGAATTTTGGTCCTTTGCTCCACATCTTGGAAGCCTTACACATGTAGGTCCAACATTTAGAAGTCCACTTGCAGTGGACCTTATTTGTATGCATTACAATAGATAGATAGATATGACACACAGAAATTGAAATAAAGATGGAATTTGGCAGTTTATTACCTGAACTCTATTCCATTTTTGGTACAGAAAAGAATGCTGACTGGTCTCCACTCTTCAGCCCCTGATTAAGCTACAGAGCGTTTTCACTGCAATGTGGCATGATGTGCACAAACAGAGCATTGGCATGAGTCTGTCTTACTACCTGGAGAGTTAATGTTGTTGAATCCTGACTAAGAGCCTGGTACTGTATAACACTGATTAGGCCATGATGGACTATATAGACACTGAGGAAGAACTGTGGACACACACCATAACGTGGGGAGCTAAATTATGAAGCAAGAAAAAGAATAATGCACAGTGGCATTCAAGAGTACGCAAGTGGCAAGATGGGTTTTAGGAGTCCATCCTGGTATGGAAGGGTATTTAATTGTAGGAACAGAAAATACATTAATTGCAATTAAGTAGTTAAGCACACAATTATGATGCCTTGACAATCCCTTGCTTTTCGGTGAGGACACCCCTTATCTGCATATGTTTTGTATGTATTGGGCCAACCAGCTTCAGTGGTATTATGCCAGGGCCATACTGGGTCAGACCAAAGGTCCATCTAGTCCAGTATCCTGTCTTCCGACAATGGCCAATGTCAGGTACTCCAGAGGGAATGAACAGAACAAGTAATCATCAAGCAAGCCATCCCATGTCACTCATTCCCAGCTTCTGGCAAACAGAGGCTAGGGACACCATTCCCGCCCATCCTGGCTAGTAGTCATTGATGGATCTATCCTCCATGAATTTATCTAGTTCTTTTTTGATCCCTGTTATGATCTTGGCCTTCACAACATCCTCTGGCAAGGAGTTCCACAGGTTGATTGTGTGTGGTGTGAAAAAATACTTCCTTTTATTTGTTTTAAACCTGCGGTCTATTAATTTCATTTGGTGACCCATAGTTCTTGTGTTAGGAGAAGGAGTAAACAACACTTCCTTATCTACTTTCTCTACACCAATCATGACTGTATAGACCTCAGTCATATCTCCCCTTTGCTATCTCTTTTCAAGCTGAAAAGTCCCAGTCTTATTAATCTCTCCTCATATGGAAACTCTTCCATACCCCTAATCATTTTTGTTGCCCTTTTCTGAACCTTTTCCAATTCCAAAATATCTTTTTTGAGATGGGGTGACCATATCTGCACACAGTATTCAAGATGTGGGCATACCATGGATTTATATAGCGGCAATATGATATTTTCTGTCCTATTATCTATCCCTTTCTTAATTATTCCCAGCATTCTGTTAGCTTTTTTGACTGCCACTACACATTGAGTGGATGTTTTCAGAGAACTATCCACAATGACTCCAAGATCTCTTTCTTGAGTGGTAACAACTAATTTAGATCCCATCATTTTGTATGTATAGTTGGGATTATGCTTTCCAATGTGCATTACTTTGCATTTATCAACATTAAATTTTATCTACCATTTTGTTGCCCAGTCACGCAGTTTTGAGAGATCCTTTTGTACCTCTTCGCAGTCTGCCTGGGGCTTAACTATCTTTAGTAATTTTGTATCATCTGCAAATTTTGCCACCTCACTGTTTACCTCTTTTTCCAGATCATTTATGAATATGTTGAATAGGACTGGTCCCAGAACAGACCCCTGGGGGACACCACTATTTACCTCTCTCCATTCTGAGAACTGACCATTTATACCTACCCTGTGTTTCCTATCTTAACTAGTTACCATTCCATGAGAGGACCTTCCCTCTTATCCCATGACAGCTTACTTTGCTTAAGAGCCTTTGGTGAGGGATCTTGTCAAAGGCTTTTTGAAAATCTAAGTACACTATATCTACTGGATCCCCTTGGTCCACCTGCTTGTTGACCCCCACAAAGAATTCTAGTAGATTGGTGAGGCATGATTTCCCTTTACTAAAACCACGTTGATCTTCCTCAACAAATTATGTTCATCTATATGTCTGACAATATTGTTCTTTATTATAGTTTCAACCAGTTTGCCCGGTACCAAAGTCAGGCTTAGAGGCCTGTAATTGCTGGGATCCCCTCTGGAGCCCTTTTTAAAAAATGGTGTCACATTAGCTATCCTCCAGTCATCTGGTACAGAAGCTGATTTAAATGATAGGTTACAGCCTACAGTTCGTAGTTCTGCAATTTCACATTTGAGTTCCTTCAGAACTCTTGGGTGAATACCATCTGGTCCTGGTGAATTATTGCTGTTTAATTTATCAATTTGTTCCAAAACCTCCTCTAATGATATCTCAATTTGGGACAGTTCCTCAGATCTGTCACCTAAAAAGAATGGCTCAGGTTTGGGATTCTCCCTCACATCCTCAGCCGTGAAGGCCGATGCAAAGAATTAATTTAGTTTCTCCTCAATGGTCTTACCGTCCTTGAGTACTCCTTTAGCATCTTGATCATCCAGTGGCCCCACTGGTTGTTTAGCAGGCTTCCTACTTCTGATGTACTTAAAAAAAAATTGCTATTACTTTTTGAGTCTTTGGCTAACTGTTCCTCAAATTCTTTTTTGGCCTTCCTATTTGTATTTTTACACTTCATATGCCAGTGTTTATGCTCCTTTCTATTTCTCTCACTAGGATTTAACTTCCACTTTTTAAAGGATGCCTTTTTGCCTCTCACTGCTTCTTTTATTTTGTTGTTTAGCCACGGTGGCTCTTTTTTGGTTCTCTTACTATGTTTTTTAATTTGGGGTATACGTTTGAGTTGAGCTTCTATTAAAATATCTTTAAAAAGTTCCCATGCGGCTTGCAGAAATTTCACTTTTGGAACTGTACGCTTTAATTTCTGTTTAACTAACCTCCTCATTTTTGTGTAGTTTCCCTTTCTGAAATTAAATGCTACAGTTTTTCCTGCTACAGGGATATTAATTTTAATTATATTATGGTCACTATTACCAAGCGGTCCAGCTATATTCACCTCTTGGACCAGATCCTGTGCTCCACTTAGGACTAAATCAAGAATTGTCTCTCCTCTGGTGGGTTCCAGGACCAACTGCTCCAGGAAGCAGTCACTTAAGGTGTCAAGAAACTTTATCTCTGCATCCCATCCTGAGGTGACATGTACTCAGTCAATATGGGGATAATTGAAATCCCCCATTATTATTATAATTGAGTTTTTTATTTTAATAGCCTCTCTAATCTCCCTAGGCATTTCACAGTCACTCTCACTCTCACCATCCTTAGGTGGTTGGTAATATATCCTTACTGTTATATTCTTATTATTAGAGCATGGAATTTCTATCCATAGAGATTCTATGATACGGTTTGATTCATTTACAATTTTTACTTCATTTGCTTCTACATTTTCTTTCACATATAATGCCACTCCCCCACCAGCACGACCTATTCTGTCCTATATAAACACACCCTAAATGCCTGTGCCTTAATCTGGCACTGGCCTAAGGACTTTAATAGGCTGACTCTCCTCTCAGTTACACCAGTGTAAATCAGGGAAACCGCCACTGAAGTCAACAGTTGTGAAAAGAGAAATGGGCCCTAACTCTTGCGCAAAAAAAAAAAAAAAAGTTATACCCATTTGGCTTTAATTAGTATGAAATGACTCAGATATGATCACTCATGTTTCTTGCTTGCACGGAGATGGAAATCTTAAAGGTGCAGCTTGCTTTTTCCAGTTACAATGCAGACTGCTCTGGATTTCATTTCAGCATCTCAGTGGGCTGGCAACACATTCTAAAGAAAGCAACACAGATGTCTGCTCAACAAAAAATAAAAAAGGCAGGGTAATAGACGTTTAATTGAACTACTCTTTTATGTTGGGCATTTGTTATTGTGCATCATTAAGCCTATTACCAAAGCCATTTCAGAAGTGGTTAAGAAAATGCAAGATGTTTAATTGTCTCTGATACTGCCCGAGTTTTGGGGTGAGGAGGAAAGTGAAGGTACTTCCAATGAGCAAAAGCAAACAGATGAAAACTCATTTTTCATTAACATCTTGGTGATAAATCCACTCCTTCTACCAACTAAACCAGCGTTTCTCAAATGCTCCCACTAGGTGCAAAGCAGTGGCCCCTTCCCTGTGCTCCTGGATGCACCACCTCGGTGTCGGTTGCTGGGGCTGCCAGCAGGGGTTGGGCCCTGCCCCCCTCTGGAGACACCTGGGGCACAACGCTGGAGGAGCAAGCAGCTGGTGAGCTCCTCACCTTCCGAGGGGTGGTGAGGCTCAGGCTTTGGGCTTCTGCCCCAAGCTCCAGCCATATGGCTTTGGGTTCCATCCCTGGGCCACATCTTCCGGCTGCAGGGCTTTGGGCTCTGCCCATGGGACTTCAGGCTCTAGTCCCACACTTCCCCCCACCCCCACCCACCCCTCATCACCCCTGCTGCCTCCTCCAGATCCTCCATCCAGGGCTTAATTTGTCCCCAGGCTTAGCAGACTTATTCAGCCCTGGCATGAAAAATGATACTTGTATGTTCGTTAATATCACTTTTCACAATAGACTTACTAGCTAGCAATAAATAAATTACAGTGATTTGGACATGTATATGTGCATATTTATTTGGTTTGCCTAACGTTAATTAAGTATTCTAGGAAAAAGTGTGAGAGCAGCCACAAGCCAGTTGGTGGCCGCACTCTGAGGACACCAAAAAATTTGTCTTGAGAACCCGAGCTAAACCCACGGAAGGGGAGACTTATTCAAAAGAGCAGGCTAGCTTGTTCATGAGGAACTAGTGCAGTATTCTCTATAGGGGAGGAGTGGTGGAATTTGTAGATCCAGGGAAGGAGTTATTGCCATGGAACCATAAGAAGCCTTAGGCTCCATGGAAAATGCTGGTTCTCACCTATGGCACCTGGGAGATCTATTTGGCATGCTGGTACTCCGCACTCCTTCTAGGCATCCCTCCCTCTGGCAGCACAGCCCACAGGATGGTGCTGCTGCCCTTGGCTCCTTGCCTGTGAAGTAACTCTTCTCTCCAAGACAGATGAGAAGCATGAGGAGGGAAAGGAAAGTTTGTTAATGCTACATGGAATGTCATGCACCTATATGGCAATTTATTGGCTATTTACTTCTAACGCCCACAGTACAGTGAGCTCCTTTTAAGGTTGCCACATACCTTCCACAAAACCCTGGTTTTAGTTGCTCATAGCTTTGCTATTTGGGCTGAGATTTCCCCATGCTCAGTGTCTGCCTCAGACTGAGTAAATTTTTTTTTTTGTAGGGATGCATAGCTCCCGAATCGTCAGCCCACAGGCGCAGCAAACTGCTCCCATGGCTACGAGGCAGGAGTGACCTTCAATCCAGCGCCTATGTTTGGGAAACTTATTTGGCTGATTTGATTGTACCCTCGCAGCTGGTGTTCACGCGCTCAAGAGATGGGTTCGTTATCTTATGTGCATGTATACTGCCTGGCTTTTCTATGCGCAAGATTTGTACCAATGAGAAGCGTTGTAAGCAGGGAAGTGTAAAGAATAAAAGCCCCAGGAAAAGTTCCTGGAGGAAGAGGGGCTTTTCGGCTACCACAGACCTGGTGTTCTGTTTCCTTTCCTGCGTTGTCACCACAGCTGGTGACCCCGACGTGACGACCCCATACTCACCGGCTGGATATGCCGAGCGCGCCCGCGGCTGTTTGCCGCCCCTTATTCGTGAGTATGGGGGTCGAACTTTCCAGTGCCCAGAAGGAGCACACAAGAGAGTTCAAGATTACACGGCAGCGATCATGCATCGTTGTCCCGGTCGCTCATATTGAGGACCCCCTAAGGGAAATAGACCGCCAGTGCCCCTGGTATCCGGACTGCAGGTCGGTATGGCTTCTTGACTGGAAAACAGGTTGGAAACTTTGAGGGCATAGAGGAAGGAAAGGAGAAAGTAATTATAGGCATGGGGATTTCAAATCCCCAGGATGATAACTGGAACGGTAATATGTGTATGAGACAGAGTTTTTGTACCAAGGTGCAAAGCTCTCCTTTATTCTGCAGAATAAAGCAACTCCTCCTTATCCCTATCTGGCTGTCATTGGCTCTCAGCCAGGTGGACCCGATATTTCGGTAACAGTTTCTGGTGACTCCGCCGGGACTCTCCTGGCTCGGACATTGGACTCTGGACGGCTGCGGCGAACTGGGAACGGCGCCAACGGGGTGTTTCGCCCCTTTTCTCTGCTTCACCGCAGCCCCTGGGGTTCGTGCTCCGATAAGGTGAGTCCTAATAGGATAAGGAGACACTCTCTGGTAAAACCCTCTAAGGATAGCTCTTTGAATTATATGTTAAGTAAATGGCCTTTACCCGGTGTTTAAAAAGAAATAGTTACACCTTGTGTAGAAATTGATGTGGCTAGTGTTGTGGAAATTGAATTGTGGAAAACACGTGCAGTATATATTGTAGTAGAGGTATAAGAAATGCAAACCTACCAATATAGGTTGTGTTGTCTTGTTCAGATCACTGTAAAGAAGTAAAAGGCAATCAAAAGTCCGGGAAAGTTAATTGTGTCCCTTTTTAAGTAAGAATCTTTAAGCCGTGGATAGCTTTGGATCTGGAAGCAAGCCAGAAAGCATCTGTATTAATGCAATTTTCTAACTAATAAGGTAGTAGCCACTGAAACCTGGGCTGCATATGAAACAAATACAAGGAAATATGTGGTGATTTCTCTGTTTTGCCTAAAATCAACAAGAGTATGTGTATATAAAGGAAATATTTTAAGTAATGACTGACTGCCCAGAAGGGGTAGACCTCGGTTCTTTTGTCTTTCAGATCATCAGAGAAAACGGATGCCAGCTGAATAGCATTCGATGTACCATGCATTTACTGGTACAATAGGAATTATTTTTGTGTTCTTTGTCCTGTCTTGTGATGTTTGTCTTGTGGCCAGAATTGTTGGATTTAATATTTTCATAGGACAGTCTAGCTCAAATTTAAATAGAAGGGTTAAATCAAAAAGCAGATACTTGTTTTATTCATCTTGGAATACAAAGTGTTTGGATAAATCAGGAAAATGTGATATACTAAAGTCTGATATATTTGCTTAAGTAAGAAAAAGAAACTTCATTGGCCAGATTTTTAATTGCAAAATTGTTGTTAAAATTTAAATACCAACAGTCTTTGGAAACAAGGACATGGAAGGTTAACCCACTCCCCATATTGCCCATGGAATCCTTCTGGCTACTTCAGATTTCTAGCCAGAGGGCTGGGGAGGGAGGAAAGCGATTAGACACCTGAGGTTGTACCGAGTGAACTCCTCAAAAGTGGGTGTGCTTGTCCCGGTTTGTTGCTCCAAAGCTCTGTAATAAAGTTATTTTACTGGAAGAGTGTACATGGCATACATTGAATAATAAAATTAATGTACTGTATAATGGCAATGTGTATGCGTTCATTGTTGGAAAAAAGTGTATAAGTGAAGAGTGAAAGTTTCCTTTGTAGGTTAAAAGAAGCCGAGAAAGGGAGAAGAGGAAAAAGCACGGAATGAGTTAACTGAGGAAAAAATAGCTAGCAAGCTCAGTCCAAAGATAAGACCTGGCTGACAGCCACGAAAAGGGGGGGCCTGAATGTGCCCAAACAACTGAGATTTGTAAAACAATGCCAGGCACTAATGAAATGTGTTAGGTTTTTTTCTCACAGATATAAGAAGTGCTACCCAAAGACCCTAGCAGCCCTGCCGTTTATTGAAACAAGGAAACGGAGTCTATGTAAAGTCCATCAACGAAAGACTGCTTTGGCTCCACACTGGAAAGGCCCTTTCTAAGTCCTGTTAACCACCAACACTGCTGTGAAGTGCCAAGGACTGCCCACCTGGACCCATGCTTCTCACTGCAAAAAGACCCCTCCACCTGGAGAGGATTCTCCAGCTGCTAATCAGCCTATTTCTCCTGCTAGCTCTGCTGTGCCTCCTGGACAGCAGGGAAAGAGAACAAGGTGAAGTGCTAGTAACCTCTCCCTTGTCCACTGACAGACCTACTGTTGCTCTGAATTTTTCTAGAAGAAGCAAAACCATTACAGGGTGATGTGCTAGTAACCTCTCCCCTACATGATGCTAAACCACACTGTTTCAGGAAAAGAGAAGAAGGAACACTTGCTTAATTGAAACCATAAAGTCCAGGAATTCCTGACTACAAAAGACATTAAGAACTGGCCCTGGTGAAGAAACAAAGAATTATACCCTAGCAGAAAGAAACTTGTGGGACCCATGCTTGGGAACGTGGTATTGATTAGATTTTAAGGTTTATTTTACAGGCTGCGCCCTGTGTTTTGGATAAGTCCTTCAGCATGTATTGCCCTCCCTAAATGGATTTTAAATGATAAGTACCAAAGGCACCTTGTTGCCATTGCCCCTGCCATCTCCTCTATTACACTATTACCCCTGTAACACATCCAAATACAGACAATGACCCAGAAGTTGCTGACAGAGATGGTATTGAATATCACTGAGGCTGGGAAGGCATTGCAGTGGGATCTAGCATGTTCAGAAATTCAGGATTTCCTGAATGACTAGCTAATGGTCATTCGGAATGATCTAGAGCATCAGGCTTGGCCCACTGTCCTTACAGACACATCAGGAGTACCATCTGATCTGTGGCATGAAGACATACTTGGAGACTTTCTGGGTGGAAGTGCAGACGTTCTCAGTGCTCCTTCCAAGCATATGGACCGGTTGAGGGGGTGTGGGCTCCCACATACCGAATCCTGCCGGGTCCATAGGGAGGATGCATGTGGGATTGGGTAATTCACCAAGACATCTGGGAAATTAGACTACCTGGTATGCCCAATTGATTTTAGTAAGTGCTCCGGAGATTACATCTGACATTTGGATGGGGTTAGGGAGTCAATGGACATTTTGGCCGTTACAACCCCCACAGCTTCAGTGTATATGTAAACTGAAGCCAGGAGAAGTTGTCACTGTTTATGACTACGTTTGCTGGAAGGGTGGTGGACAAGGAACTACCCTGACAGGACACTTACTCTTTTAAGCTAATGATAGCTGTGTGTATGTTAAAGCCTCCACATTGCAAGACATACATTTTAATCTCATTACCACTGCAGGCAATCATATTATTTACTGGCCTGCAGATAGAGTTTTTCAAGTAGCCCTTAGGTTCCAGATACCCTTTAATTGGACTAGTTTAGTATCTGATTTCAGAATTTGTTTTCACTGTTACCAGAGATTCCGAAAATCTCTGAAGTACAAGGGCAAATTCACATGCTTTATAATATATATTAAGTTGAAAAGTATGCTTTCCAGACAGCTTATAGAGTATCCATTTTATGTACTAAGTAGGATGTATTGTGCTTTATGATTAAGATTGTACAACAGCCCCATTATATTATTGTTATGGGAATGTTATTGCTTGTGTTGCTATTAGTTAGCTTAGGATTATGTTATTATTGTTGTAAAAGATGTAATAATAGTAATACCTTTCATATTTATGCTAATCATGCATTGTCATTATATCCAATCAGAACCCCTAAGATTGAAGCATCTGATGTAGAATTTGAAGTCCAGGGCTTAATGCAAATAGAGATTTAAGAATGTTTGTTGTATTAGAAGTAAAAAAAAAAAAGGGGGGGGGGTCGTGGAAGCAGAGAAAGAACTGTCAGAAAAGAACTGTTATGCATGACAGTTTGTTAGCAAGAGTCAGGCTAACTGTAACCCTGATAACGCGAGATTTGTAGAAGCGAGGATTGTGTGAGGCGGGTGAGAAAGTACTGTGTGAGAAGTTATTGTGACCTTGTGTAGATAAGGTCTAGAAAATATTGTATGTTGGCAAGAGTCAAAACAAGTAAGGAATTAAGATATCAAGATGGCCTATGTATAACAAAATGCAGCTGTCCCTCATTATTTCTGTAATGAAAAGTATAAATGCAAAGTCTGTTAAGTACCTGCCTTGTTCCTGTCTGTAAACCACCCAGCAACATCTGGGATGTGAGACAGTGAAAGAAATGTGTTGTTTTAAGCTTACTGATAATAGTTTTGCATGCAATAGCAAATTGATATGCTGAAATGTTATGCTTAAGCCATCCGCCAAGACGTTTTTCCTCCTTGGTGAGATTATATCTAGTTATAGCCACCCTTAAAGTAGATGAAGACCCTTTTATAGTATGGGGTCCTAGTTTTGATGTTTGATGTTTTACTTTGCTGCTTTGTTTAATGTATACCCAATCTAGTGACATTGTGTATGCTACCCTGCGAGAGTGTTTTGTTTAAACACCGCATTTATAAAATAAAACAGGGGGGGATGTAGGGATGCATAGCTCCCGAATCGTCAGCCCACAGGCGCAGCAAACTGCTCCCATGGCTACGAGGCAGGAGTGACCTTCAATCCAGCGCCTATGTTTGGGAAACTTATTTGGCTGATTTGATTGTACCCTCGCAGCTGGTGTTCACGCGCTCAAGAGATGGGTTCGTTATCTTATGTGCATGTATACTGCCTGGCTTTTCTATGCGCAAGATTTGTACCAATGAGAAGCGTTGTAAGCAGGGAAGTGTAAAGAATAAAAGCCCCAGGAAAAGTTCCTGGAGGAAGAGGGGCTTTTCGGCTACCACAGACCTGGTGTTCTGTTTCCTTTCCTACGTTGTCACCACATTTTTTTGTTAAGTTTTCAGTAAAAAAAAAATTTTGTTTGAGAATGAGACTGGAGAAAAATATTGTTTTGCCTAATTTCTTAAAAATTCCTACAACTGTACCACTGAGAAGATCTGGAGCCTCTGGGCTTCGGAGAAGGGACTTGAAATTTGTCAGGCTGTGCCTTTTACTGTGAAAATCCACCCAAATTTGGCTAAATTGTAATCCTTTGAGCATCTGTGAACTGAGATTTTTCAGTCAAGACTTTGTTAGCATTTGGAAGTTAAATCTTCTGAAAATTCTGCCACCAGTGCACATGCTCCAGCCCCACAAAACTCCTACCGTTGACCAGAACACTTATGTGCCATCCCACATAGCAACTGCACATGATCCAGCCCAGGTCTGAGCAGAACTTTTCCTGAAATTGCTCATGGCTGCCTGAGACCACGGGAACTGAAACTAGGAAGACACTACCTCACTGACACAGGGACAGTGCCAGTGTCCTAATGTCCCTCATTCTCTTATTTGTGCCTAGTCAGTGTGGACAAGAAGGAAATAGCCTGACTGTAGCACAGAGAGAGGAGGAAGAATGTGACAAACAGAAGCCAACCAGGAGAATAGACAGAGAAAGAGGTAGAAGTGGTCAGTTTTATTTTATGGTGGGAGGAACAGCTCTGTAACCAACAGAGTTCCCTCCAGCACCTTGAACTGAACCCGAGATTTCAATTTCAACATTCCTCACCTATAAACAAACAGTTGTGAAGCCCAGTGGCAGAATGTCCAGTGCTGGCCCACATGAAGGATAACAACCTACCACAGGCGCTGACTTTTGTCTTAGTTGATGGGTGCTCCTTTCTGCCCCCTCCCTCGCTGTTGTGTGTGGTGCCTTGGAGGAGGGGGGGGGGAATAGGCCAAGTGGAGGCAGGGCATCGAGGCGAGACCACAGTCCAGGTGCCGGGGCTGACAAAAGATCAGTCTGGCCCTGCAGGAGCTGAGCACCCCCTATATTTTTTCTATGGGTGCTCGAGCCCAGGAGCACCCACAGAGTCAGTGCCTATGCAACCTACAATTGCTATCAGTTTCTGTAACAGCAGACATGGCAGAGGGCTGTGGTGTAGACAAAGGTTCCAACCTTGCTGATGACCCCTATTGGGTCAGTATGCTTCCACGTGGGGTATTTTTTTTACAGTTGATTTTTTTTAAAGTAGGAAATTACATTAAAACGACATGAGCTAAAAGAACAGTACAGTTGTTAAAGTCAAGTGCTCAAAAGTTAGGACATGCCAGAATGGGGTTGCCTATCCAACCCCAGTTAGGTCCCCTTGATCACATACTATTATAATGCATATGCACATATAATTAAAGACTAAGTTTTCCAAAAGGTCCTTGCCTCATTCTGTAAGATGGACGGTAGTCATTGGATGGAAAGCATGGGCAGCACGTGAACCACCCATTCAGGGAGACTAGTCCCCTGCCCCACCCCAGGCCCTATCTCTACCCTACCCGAGGCCCTGCCCCACTCTTGCCCACTGGGCCCAGAGGAGCCCCAGGCCACTCGCCCAAGCCCCAGCCGGAGAAGCCCCGAGCCCTGGCCAGCTGGCCCTGGGGCTGTGGCGGGGAGCATTAGCGGAGGTTTGAGGGGAGGCTTAGCCTCCCCCAGCCTCCATTACACACCACCCATGATGGGAAGCCATTAATCTTCAATATAGCCTCATTATTCAGTGTGCAACCCCAGGCCTTATGTAGTGTCCACTGTTCAAACCTTTCATAGTACAGATTTTAAAAAATCCCATGAGAAAAATAAGGTATTAATCAACATAGTTGCTGAGAACTTCACAAATCTTAATGAACTCATCTTCACAGCACCCCTGTGAGGTAAGGGCGTGGTATTGTCCCCATTTTACAGAAGAGGAACTGAAACACAGATTAAGGTAAAAAGTGTCCATTAATTTTGGGTGCACAATTTGAGATACCTAGGACCTGTTTTTTCAGCTCCCATTGAGTTCAGTTGCAGCTGTGAATGCTTAATACTTTTACAAGACACACCCCAGGTTTCACAAATTGAATTGCCAGAAACTGAGGAACATGATCAGTGGCCATCTGTGAACATTTAAGTTACTTGCCCATCACCACACAGGAATGTGATGACAGGGGCATGGACCGAATCCAGTTCTCCAGAAAGGCATTTGAGTACTTTAACCGTGAGACCATCCTTTCTCTTCCTGCAAGTCCCTCAACCCTGCAAAGTAGGCAGAGGTCATACAGACAACAGCCTCTTTCACTACACAACCCTCATTTATTCCCTAAATACAGTCCATTCTTTGCCCTGAATGAGATATATTTTCCACAGAACCCTAGCAGGATTAATGCATATAAAGGGGGCCAAATGAAGGTTGCAGAGGAAAACTAAATTATGGTATTTTCTTATTTTTGAGTGTTTGACATTGCAACCTTTACAATCTTTTAGCAGTTTTAATATGTAATTTTAACATTATTGCTATAGATTAGGTTATCTACCATAGGGCACAGTTTCCACTCCTTTTACATTTATTGGCCCTATGTGTTGTGCATTTGGTCTATGCCATGCTGTGAGGAGGAGAATCTAGCTTTTAAGCAGAGAGTGGCTCTCAAGCTAAATAGTCTAAAACAGGGATCAGCAACCTTTGGCACGCAGCCCACCAGGGTAAGCCCCCTGGCGGGCTGGGACGGTTTGTTTACCTGCCACATCTGCAGGTTTGGCCAATCGCGGCTCCAACTGGCCACAGGTTCGCTGCTCCAGGCCAATGGGGGCTGCGGGAAGTGGCGTGGGCCGAGGGATGTGCTGGCCACCGCTTCCCGCAGCTCCCATTGGCCTGGAGCGGTGAACCACAGCCAGTGGGAGCCGCGATCGGCCGAACCTGTGGACGCGGCAGGTAAATAACGGGCTGGCTGCTGTGCCAAAGGTTGCCGATCCCTGATCTAAAATGAACCACAACTCCCAGTGTGTCCAGAGGGTAAGCAGACCAGGGAATCAGACCTATAAGCAAAGTATAATAAAACTGCATGGAAGATCTAATTCAGTAATTTGATAATTAAAAAAAAAAAAAGAAAAGCAAAACTGCCAGTGAGTTAACACACCTTATTGCTATAGACCAAATCTCACTATTATATTGGTGTAAGTTTGGAAGTACGCATTAGCATTTTGATGGTTTATCAGAGATCAGAATTTGGCTGTTAGCATCTTGAAAAGATTACATTAGATTCCCCAAAAACGAGAGTAAGTTCCATATTTGTTATAATCTTTATTGTAAATGCATTACTAATGTTTGATCTGCTGATGTATGAAAGGGCATGTGAGATAACTGCTAGTTTGACTATTCAATACAGTATTTTGATTCCTGATCATTTATACTAGAGATATTACTCATGCTTTCCTACAAGAGGAAGGAGGCACTGAAATTTACTGTTACGATCACTAAAACTAAACTGTAGTATTATCCTTGCAACTCTATTGTTTTTCCAACATGTGAAAGCTCTAGCTAAGTTACTGCACAGTAGACCAAAAAAGGCAATTAATTTAGAGTGATAAGAATTCACATAACTATTTTTGTACTCAGAACAGGCTTGTCATATTGTATTTTTTTCTTGATAAGTGATCATAGCTTTTTTTTTAAAAAAAAGAACTCTAGCAGTGTGAATGAAGTAATGCAAAACTGTACATATCAACAGAGCAAGATGAGGTTACTGCAATTCAAGATGCTGAATTACATAAAGGGTATTGGATGACATTACAAATGCAGCATTTAAAAGCTAGAAAGCTTGTAAATGTGTGCCTGTTGGGACAACTGATTTGGATTCATGTTGTATATGGTTTATGGTTAAGTATTGCATTGCAGAGAAAGTAAAAATAAGATCATGTGCATGCTCGCTATCCCAACCTAACTCTGGACATTCTGAAAGTGAATGGTGCTCCCACTACATGAACTCAGCCATTGAATCATAGACATGTAGGACTGACAGGACCTTGATAGTCCAGTCTCCATTTAGTCCAGTCTCCTGCACTCAGGAAGGACTGTCATGTTGCGCTTCCATTTGCTTTGTGGCATGCATCCTGTAGTAAGGTTTACAGTTATCATAGAAAGAAAACCACACTGCACGTGTGGTATTATGCTAGCTTTGTATAACAACTTTAAACAAACAAAACTACTATTGATAACAGCTTTGCATAAAAGACTGAAGGATCTGGGCCAGTTTCTTCTTTTAAAAATTCCCTTACATATTTCAAAATAAAGAGTTTTACTATTGCTAATGGGACTTGATTATTTGAATTTAGGCTAGGTCTACACTACCCGCCTGAATCGGCGGGTAGAAATCGATCTCTCGGGGATCGTATTATCGCGTCTCGTCGGGACGCAACACTCGATCCCCGAATCGACGCTCTTACTCCACCAGCGGAGGTGGGAGTAAGTGCCATCGACGGGGAGCCGCGGAGGTTGATTTTTCCGCCGTCCTCACAGCGGGGTAAGTCGGCTCTGATACGTCGAATTCAGCTACGCTATTTGCATAGCTGAATTTGCGTATCTTAAATCGACTCCCCCCTGTAGTGAAGACCTGCCCTCAGTTTCCCTGTTTTTAAGAGGAGGAGTGGGGTCGGAGGGTGAGGGGGGAAGGGAGGGAGGGAATCTGCAGCAATTAAAGCCGGAGAACAAGCAAACTGTTGCTTGTTAGAAGAGCATGAGAATTCCTTGATACTACACATGTGCTACAGGCTTTTTGAATTATCAGCCCTCACTTCCTAACCTTCTTAGTTCGGTTCACTCTTGGTACTGGGGCTCTACCAGAGCAATCCTTAACTGATAGTCCTTGACACCATGCCTTTTTGGGCAGGGAAACACCTGCTTAGTTTGAGTTTTCAAACAAACATAATTGGTTCTGTTTTTATAAGGGATTTGGGAAAGTCCTACCTCAGGCCAGCTGCCACCTGGTGGCCCTGCAGGTGCTCCCTGCTTTGATTTCTCATATCCCCAGGAACTTCACACAAGCTTTCCAAATATAAATATACTTTTGCATTGTTAGTTTATTACAAGAGTCCCACCCCCATAATCCAGAATGTCCCAGCATAGTCCAGACAATACATTCAAATTTTCAATTCCCAACAGCCTATCAACACACCAAGTACAGCACCTCTTACACAGCTCCAGCTCTTCAGTATCTTGCACCACACCTCATCCCAGCCCTTTTAGCTAGGATGCCTATTTCCTTCCAGGTATGGCTCAAGCTCTCACACCGAGAGAACACAGGCTTACCCCTCCATCATTCCCCAGCCCTCTCTGACTCAGAGAGCCAGAAGGCTTCTCCCTCACCTGCTCTCAACCTTCAGCTGTCTCTGGCTTGCAGACATTTGTGGTGACCCTCCTGACAGCCTTCTGCTTTCACCAGCCTGATGTGGCTCCACTCCTCAGCTAGGCACTATCCCCTCCCTCAAGTTCTCAACCCAGCTTTGTTCTTCCAAGTGTGCTCACTTGCTTTCATGCCACAGATACTTTCACTCATTCTCTTTCCACAGTTCTAGGCTCTTTCTTGCTACTGGGCCATCTCTCATTTATAAGTCCCAAGGGCTGTCCCACCCTCCTCATTATGCCAAAACTAGGGCACACCTGAAATGGGACAGTAGAGCTGGGCCCAATTGCATTTAAGGGGCCAGCTATCCTGTTACATAAGTGTTTTGCCCCATCAACATTTTCTTTATCATTTTATCATAAGTCCGATAGATTTGAGCATTAATTTTGTTGAATAGGATTTGTTTTCTTTTTTCTGCAAGCTTCCTGACATCAGGTGATACAGGGGTTCTCAAAATGGAGGTTGTGACCCCTCAGAGGGTGACAAGGTTATTACATGGGGGGTCGCGAGCTGTCAGACTCCACCCCTAACCCTGCTTTGCCTCCAGCATTTATAATAGCGCTAAATACTTAAAAAGTGTTTTTAGTTTATAAGGGGGGGCGCACTCAGATACTTGCTGTGTGAAAGGGGTCACCAGTACATAAGTTTGAGAACCACTGAGGTAATATAGAGAGCAGATTGCAGTGTCTTTTTCATGAAAGAGAGGGTATCACACATGTTTATTGCATTTGAATGAGATTTCCTGTTTTCTGCTACCCTCCATCAAGTACTGTGCATTCTCAGGCATGCTCCATAAAAGCTATTTAACATCTAAAAGCTTCTCAGGGTTAAGTATGGTATTGTTAAAAATAAATAAATAAAAATCATCCAAACCAGTGTCAGTATAATTTATGCAATCACAACTGTTGACTGCTGCTAGGTTCCTTTTTTGTTTCCATCACAATCTGCACAGAAAGGAAATACTGCATAGAGCTGTTTTAAAGAGGATGTGGGCTGCAGAGTCATCATTTACATTTGCAGAAAATTGCCATGGTAAGTGGCATCCAGAACACAATAGAAACTGTGAAGATAGATATAAAAATACACCTAGCCTTGCCACAATATCCAGCAGTCTAGCTATTAAAGAGCTATAATGGCTATTATACAAGCAAGTTGGTTGACGGTATTTAGACAATGAAAAAAAAAACGTTTTGGTAACTTATTGATTTTTGTCCCATAGAACATGCGGTGAAATGATCACCAATGCTTTAGTGTGGTCATGCTCTCTCAAGTTGAATTTCTATAGCTGATCAACTAAGGGCATGTATAGACAAGGACACTCAGGAACATGTGAATTTAAAGTGCATTAAGCCACTGTGTGGATGTCTCATTCAGAAGTAAAATAGGCTTAGTTTAGTTTGCTTTAGTTTAAATCACCAGTGGCTTGTCTAAACTTACAGTGCTGCAGCAACGCAACTGCACTGGTACAGCTGTGCTGCTGTAGCACTTAAGCTATTTACCGCTTACATTGGTATAAGTTACATCGCTCAGGGGTGTGTATAAGCCACCCCCTGAGTGACGTATGTTACACTGACCTAAGCACCAATGTGGACAGCGCTATGTCAGAGAGAGAGCTTCTCCCACCAACATAGCTATCGCAGCTTGAGGGAGCTAGAGTAATTAATTCGACAGGAGAGCTCTCTCCCATCGGCTTAGAGCAGTGTTCCCCAAACTGTGAGGTGGACCCCCAAGGGGGGCACAGAGGAATATTCGAGGGTGGGGAGTGGTGGGACCTAGGCCAGACCCCGGGGGTGAGGGGGCGGGGAGGGAGCGCCACTCAGACACACTCTGCCCTGAGCTCTGCTCCAGCCCAGTTCCTGCCCCTCACTGTGGCTTGGCTCTCAGCCGTGGCTCCCAGTCCCAGTTCTGCTCACACCTCTGGTCCTGGCCGCAGCTCCACTCCCGGCCCCAGCTGTGACTCCCAGCCTTTGCGCAAGGGCCAGCCCAGCCACAGCTCCACTCTGCCCCCTGCTCTGCCCTCATTCCCTCTCTTCCCCCTCACCAGTTCTGCCCCAGCTCCACCTTCAGCCTAACCTCCTCTGCTAAGCCTACTGTGCAGTAATGCAGGGCGAGGGGGCACAGACAGATTCCATTACTGGTAAGGGGGGAGCCATAACAGGAAAAGTTTGGGCACCACTGGCTTAAACCGTCTGGACTAGCAGCACTACAGTGGTGCACTACATAATGCAGCTGTAGTGTAGTCATAGCCTTAGTGAAGGCATAGGTACTCCACCTCTCTGAGAGGTGGTAGCTATGTCAACAGGAGAAGTCCTCCCGTTGACGTAGCTGTCTACACCAGGAGTTAGGTCAGTATAATGGCACTGGATTTTCCACACCAGAGCAACGTAGTTATACCACCATAAGTTGGTAGTGTAAACCAGGGCCTAGTGACCTCAGCTAAAGTAAACTAAGGCCACTTTAAACCTCTGTGCGGATGCTCTCACTCAGAAATAATGTGCTTTAAATTCACCCCTTCAGTTAACTTTCCTGAGTGCCTTCTACACATATGCCCTAAGATGCCTTTTTATTACAGTCAATTAGTGTCAGGGAATGCATCCCACAAGTTACCTGGAGAAAACATCTCCCTTCATTTTCACACCTACGTCACATATTTTACTACATTTCAAGTTTGTTCCCTGTTCATGAAGTTTTGAGAAAGTTCTGAGAATGATGCCTTAAGAATGTGCCCCTTTGTCATTGACTTGGCAAGATTAATGAAATGTCATGTATCTACTGACTCACGTTCTTTCTAAGGCAGGTACTTAACAGAAAATTTAGGTTGCTCTTTATAACACACCTAAGCCATTATTCACATAGACTAGATTGGAGCAAGGACCAGCTTCCTTTTGTGTTTGGAAGGTGCCTAGCATGTAGTGAGTATTACCAAAAATAAACAGGATAGATATTTTTTCAGTATTAGACCTTTATTTTACTGTTTAATTCAACATATTGTTATATTTCTGATAGGCACATCTTATAATGTCAACTAAACTCAACTCCATCAAAACCATCTTAATACGTCTGCGTGGATATGTACATCTGTATTGTTTCAGAGTAGCAGCCGTGTTAGTCTGTATCCGCAAAAAGAACAGGAGTACTTGTGGCACCTTAGAGACTAACAAATTTATTTGAGCATAAGCTTTTGTGGGCTACAGCCCACTTCTTTGGATTCTTCTGCTGTAGCCCACGAAAGCTTATGCTCAAATAAATTTGTTAGTCCCTAAGGTGCCACAAGTACTCCTGCATCTGTATTGTAGTACCCATCCTCAGCTTCTCTCCTCCCCAAAAGTCTTCAACACGCAGCCAAGGCCTGAGTCATAATAACACCCCTTCTCAGGGACTAGTTTATTAATATACAGTGACTTTAAAAAGTCTCTCTCTCTCTCCCTCCCCCCAGCCTTTCACTGGGGACACAGATCTTCCTTTGAGGTCTGGTTGCTTTACAGTTTCAAAACACAGTCTCTCTCTTCCCACTCTCCCACCAGACAGCTCCTTTTTTCTTAGGTCTATCTTCAACTATCCCCAGCCAAACATAGAATCTCCACCTCTCTAGTGGTTTCCCCCACTCTCTTCCCTTTAAAGTCCTGGATTATCCAGCCTACCTAGCCTGGGACTGTGGTCTCACTAAACTTTCACACTGCTCCTTGAAGGCATACCAAGCGCTTTCAGGAGTTCAATACCAGTTCATCCTGGTTGCCTCTAGCAGCACCACTCCTAACTGTCCTTCTGAAGGCTCAACTCTGTTTATATAGCCCTTCCAAATTCCCTCCGCACAACTGGAGTCAGTTATTATAATTAAACTACCCATACCTTCAGCTGGGGTCACTAATTATCACTGGCTTGACAGATCGCCCCCAAGGCTAAGCCCAGCTTGCCTTAAAGCGCTAGCCAGCCTGTGACAATCTGACTGCCAACACCAGACAGAGTCCCCAAAATCATGAAACTGGTTTAGAATCATGACACTTATAACAGCAATAGAGTTGGATTTCGTTTTATTTGCTTTCTAGTTTTTGAGCCTGCAAGGGTTCGTGTTTTCAAGCTTTCTCTGCAAATAGGAGGGCTAGAAAAGTTCATTTAACAAAAGTAAACTGAGGTTCTCCCATAATCAGGAGCTAGGGTTTTAAGAACAATAGCTCAAAACTCAAAATAAAATTGTGAGGGCTGGGAACACTGAATACTACTCAGTCAGATGCCTGAATATATAAATGAGTTGTATACTTTTGCCCTGAAGGTCAACAAACTATCTGGATTGGAAGAGGGAATGAATTTTATAATTAAGGACTGCCCCTGCAACCTCCATGGTACACTTCAGTCTCAACCCACCTGCACTTTGCTCCCAGAGTTCAAATCTAGGGACTGTTAGCAGAAGTGCCTCCAGATGCTCTCATCTGCCATAATGGCATCTAGGGAGAAGGTCATGTAAAGAGCTGAGGATAATTTAGGGAGTTAAATTAATAGCTTTGAAATCCTCAGATGGAAGAAGATGTAAGTACAGACTATTACTGTTCTTAATTACTCTTTGCTTCCCCCTTCTAAAACGGGGGGAATCCTTACGTCGGTCATCTTCATTTCCTTCCATTTTTCTATGATCTGCACTCTTAGTCCCTCATGATTCAGACCCACCTCCTGTTTATGTATCATTGTTAGCAGCTGTTTTCTTCCCCTGACCCTCAAAGACTACTGTTCATCTTAAGAGGACATCTACACTCGCCACTTGATTCCCCAATCCAGGTTCTCCATGAGGGATTCTGACTCTTCCTTCCATGATCAGGATGCTGTGGATGACATATGAGGCAAAAAGATCTTGAACAGGATAGAATCTCCTATAATTAACCTTTGGAATCAATCTCTCCCTTGTCTCCATCAGCACCACACTAGAGGTAAAACCAGAGGTTGATATCTTTTGGAAGAGCCCGTGATAAATCCAAAGTGGTCTGCGTGGTACCAATCCTTTCTGAGAGGCCACTGAAGCCAATTGTCCTTTGAGCTATTCTGCAGACATACCTTGTCTCTGCTGAGGAGGCTGACAATATTTTGAAGTTCCTAGGCCATCACATATGACCTCTAGCTCACCTCTAGAAGGATCTTTCCTGTGTCCTGTTGCCAGTCATCAGTAGGCTTTAACTGAAAGCTCCTCATGGGTCTATACAGGGTCCTATTCCCTTTCAGAACTCCTTTTTTCTGTACCTTTCTATTTTCCTCAGCAGGATTTGACATCCAGTTTTTAAAAGTCGTCTTTTTGTCTCTAACCACCTCTTTTACCCTGTTGTTTAGCCATGGTGGCATTTTTTTGGTCCTCTTACTTTTTTTTAATTTGGGGTATTGTCACAGGGTGTACAAACCCCACACTACAGAACAAGAGCAGGTGTCTCAGACTAGGAGTCTCAGCAAAAGTAACCTAGTGCAGACTCATTTCCTATCACTAATAGTACTAAGTAGGGCTGCGTAATTGGTCCAGTCCTGTTCAGTTTCCTCTATGCAGCAGTGCTTGATGACTCTACAAGAGTCCTGAATGTCAATATCCAATCCTCTGAAAAATTATTCAACCTGAACAGGCTGCCATCTTCCACATCTTTGTGGCAATTGTTCATGAGCTGCTGTATGCTGATGACTGTGCTCTAGAGACACATACTCAAGAAGAGATACAATTGATTATGGACAGATTCGCAGAGTCTGCAAAAAGGTACAGGCTAACACTCAATCTAAAAAAGACAAACGTCATGTATCAACCTGCACCAAGGAAACCCGACTTGAAACCAAAAGTCACTGTCAGCAACACACAGCTGAATGCTGTTACAGATTTCTGCTATATTGGCAGCACATTGTTGAATGTTGCTACTATAGACAATGAGCTGACAGGTTGCATCAACAAAGCCAGTTCATCATTTGGCAGACTATCTGGCAGTGTGCCAGCAATATAGTATTAAGCTTCAAACAAAGCTAAACGTCTGTAAAGCGGTTGTGTTGTCCAATTTATTGTATGAATGTGAGACCTGGATCTCTTACAGGCATCGCACCAAGCTTCTAGATAAGTTCCATTTATGACATCTGCATGCCATAGTCCACATCAAATGGAACACAGCCACTCTCCATGGACTGAAGCCACGCTCATCCCATCACAGTTTTGCTAGGCTGGCCATATACTGAACATGAATGACGTCATCAGATGTTGGCTGCATGTGTGTGTACTCTCTGTGTGCTGTCTCAGCTCTGCACAGACAGTTGGCACAGCAGACCTCCATCAAACTGCCCAATGAGACCACAAGACCCATTTCAGTGGCAAAGGAACTCAATAAGGTTTATTGTCGACAAATATTGCTACAAGTACACTCAATACATGTATGCCCGTGACAATGGATGCAGCTCAGTGAATGGCAGGACTTTCCATCCCCCCCTAGGCTGGCCAAAGACACTGCCCCAGAGACTCCATTTTATACACCAGTACAAACAAGTTACATATTGCCCCTCTGATGTAGTTAGTTGCCACCCTCTGACCTGATTTGTTACCACCCATTACCTTGTACATGTTGGTTTGATCAAAACATCTCTATCCATCACACTGTCATTCTGACCTTATCTTTAAGAGGGGTCAATGTGTTCTTGTTATCTTTGGGGAATGTGTTTGTATCATACTTAGTACTGGGGTGTTCTGGTACCACCCTTCTGGAATGTGTTTGCGTGAGTGTCCTGTGCCTAATACTTCCTAGGAATGTGTGCTTTTTTGCAATACCAGCCATTCTTGCCAGGTTCTGTGAGCTTGCAAGCAGGCATGTTTTATAGCAGGACCTGTCTTCTGCTCACAGCCTGACTTTTGCTAACTTTGCTTTATATCAGCAAAGCTTGCCCACTACTTTAATTCAGGCCTTAGGCCTCACATCTCGAAACAAGGCCTTATGTCTCAGGCTCTCTTTCTACTACAGATGACACCAGAATGCCAAAGCATTGTTGTATGGCAAACTGAAAGTGGGTAACCACACACGAGGAGGCCAGAAGAAATGCTTCAAGGACACACTGAAGCATAACAGTGCAACACTGACATTGACAGCTGGGAGTATACATCATGCTGGCAAGCAGCAGTCAACATTGGGGTTACTCAGTTCGAGATTAATCGCCATATGGATCTTGAGGCACAGAGACTGAATCATAAACAGCAGCAGATTTAGTGGGTACAGACTATAATTTCTTTCTCACTGTCGAGTTAAATATGCATTCAATCAGGTCTGCCAATAGCAATTCTAGTCCCCAGGGCCAGGGCCATTCCTGAGGGGGCGGGGCCCAGGGCGGAAGTGATGAATCTGTCACTTCTGGGAGCGACCGCACTGGCCTATTGCACCAGCCCATTGGGCCCCCCCAAAGCATGGGGCCTGGAGCAGTTGCACACACCTAGGAGCCCTGCAGCCCTCCCGGGTGATTTAAAAGGGCCTGGGGCTCATGGCCACTGCTGTCGCTACTGCAGCAGCGGTGGTGGCCAGGGGCCCCTGGGCACTTTTAAATTGCCGGGCCCATAGGCAATTGCTCCCTTCCCCCGTGTCGGCAGGTCTGCATTCAATGTAGAAAGGATGGCCAGTCGCACATTGGTCTTTTTAGCCACAATTGTATTCAAAAGACATAATACCATCATCAGCATCATCTTTGGTCACATAGAACAACAACACACTCCCACACACATTTAGCACTTACAGAAAACGACATTGTAGAGCTAAATAACCTTTAACTGGCCTCCCAGCCTGTCTGTAAATGTCAGAGAGGAGATGCATCATACAGAGGGGTTTTCTCCAAAGACAGAAGTCACATGGTACCATCAGTGCCCGATAATTGGCATTTCTTGTAAACAGTATGGCTGAGGCATCAGATTTTCTGTCAGTGATATTTAACCTTTTTGGCTTTTTGTCCTGTCAAGCTTGTATTAAAAGTTCATCCCTAGGCACTGCCAAGACACTTAGCAACACAAGGGTAGGATGGTGGAAGACAATAATTGTACTTCTGTTGTGGGGATTGAGAAAGGTGATCAGGCTTCCAATGAAATCTGGGTGTTAACAGCTCTCCCCAGTTGTATATAGGATTAGGCATCCTTCTTTTATTACATTTATTCTTCATCTCCAGGACATAAGAGTTTGCAGACTATATCCTGGACTAAACCCCTCATCCTCCCACTTGGGAAGGAGTAATTTCAAGAAGGAGAAGCTAGGACATAAGTTCACAGAAGCTGGAGACAGCTGCTTCTCCATTCCCTCTCAAGTGGGCAATATGCCTTTCTGGAGGCCTCATCTCGTCTTTTTAGCCCACCAGCTACATGTCTTTCATCACGACAACCACTGTGGTTGAGACTGCCATACCAGGACGTGACAATGGATTCCCTGTGATGGGAAACTGGTGCATAACACCAACCACTAATCAGCTCCTTGTCACCCTACTGCTTGCCCACCCAGCTTCGACCTGCCACATCGTCAATGGGCCCTTCTTAAGCTATTCCAGACTGGGCAACGCCTCTATGCAGCAATCAGCACTGTTGGGGTCTTCGAGACAATCCAAGCTGCAGCTGCGGCACATATCAAACAATGATACACATTGTCGAGGAATGCCCACTAACTAAACTCTGAGAGCTCCACTTGGCCACTGAGAATGCTATTGCTTGGCTTGGCAAATAAGCAAATGCTAAATAAATAAATAAACCTCTTCAGTGCCCTTGTGGTTCTGCAGGGCAAATCTTCCCTTAAATCCCCTTCTCAGTAACTCCATCATACTAGGGCATGACACTGGTTCACGACACTGATAGTTTATCCTATGGTGCTGCTGGGAGAGCCTGCTGAAGCTGACAGCAGAGTTCTGAATGAAGGACAACACAACGAGTGAGTCTACTCCTACCACCTGTTCCCTTCCTCCACCCAAATTCTTCTGTGATGTTGCTGGTTGCTGGCAAGAGCATGACTGAGAAGGGTAGGGTGAATCTGTTGTGCTGAGTTTTTTTAAAAGGAGAACAACCAGCCCCAGGGACTGCTTTATGTTTTCATTGAAGGTCACCATGACAATAAAAAGGGCTGTGTATTGCTTCAGCAGCTGTTGTGGGAGTGGATAGATGGATAGGAGGTCAGCTTGGAAAACTGAATTTTTCCAACTCCTGGGCTGAAGCAGCTTTCTGCAGGAAGGACAGTGATTAGGCAACTCTCTCAGCCCCTGCTGGACCCTTGTGGCCTTATTCATCACTGCCCTGCATCTGGTGTTGTCATGTACACCAGTGCAAAGTAATAGTAAAATACTGCTATTCTGATCTAGTAGCACTTTACAGCAGTGCAAAGTGAGTTTAAACAACTATACCAGGTACAGGTTAATGGTGAATTAGGCCTTCACTCTCCCCTTGCCAAACAAGGAAGCAGAGGAGCAAACCTATTAGTGTGATTCTCCTCTTTCCTCCTGGATTGGTGAAGCCCTAAGCAGCACTCCTAAAATTTATGGCCTGTTTTAAGTGCATTTCCCCCTCTAGTGGCTGGCCCATGTTTTTGATGATGGGGGTTCTGAGTCACCAATAATGATTGTAGTGTGCGTAATTGTTTTTCATACCCTGGTTGAAGAATGCACTAAAGAATAATTATAAATAATCTTGGTTTTTTTTGTTTTACACTATGAGTCATCCCAGCTCCACTGGCTGAAGGGGAAAACTATATCAAGGATCAGCTATATAAGGATCTGCAACAAATAGTTTTAGTGACCTAAGTCAAAATGCCATGCTGAAAGATTTAAACCACAAGCAAAGTGACAGAAGGAGGAAATAACTGTTAGAGTTCATACAGCAAAATCTTATTATGAGGCAAACCCCTCCAAATCAGAGAACATAACAACAGTATAATTATTTTATATTGAACTGAATCATTGTGAATCCGATAGACGACATACAGTCTTTCCCAGAAAGTATTGGAGAACCAGCCCTTAATAACAGAATTCCTCCGATCTGTCTTCATCTGTAGTGGAACCCTCAAAAAGCCACTATGGAGAGATCTGCCAAAATGAGACATCATATTAATACTAATCCCAACTCCTGAGAGAGTACAGAAAGAGCAGGAGTGCTTGCATTCGGAATTTGTAAATTTGCTGACAGGTAATGATGAATGTATATTGCCAAGAGAAGCATTTAACAGTCCGGTTTTTTTACTGTTCCACAGTACAGAACTATTGATAGACCACATACCACAGTAGTACAGCTGGAAACCAGCTGTTCTTAATGTACAGAACATACATCTTTGAGTCTGTAGCTCCATATAGGAAAAAGAGTTGTCCCCAGGGTTATCCGAATGGGGCAGATGCTTCCGTAGAACTGTCTGTGTTTATAGGGAAATTTAGCAGGCTCTTACCAGACCTTCTAGTCCTTGTCTTCAGTGTAAAACAAGGTGTGCTCTTGATACAAGTTAGCTAACTCAAGGAAAAATCCTATGAAGACAAAGCAGTTTTTCCCTCCCAGATGGGTTTTAACTCAACCTATGAACGGATGGGGAAACTACAAATTGACTTGTCTTCACTAGGATTTTGAGTTACCTAATTTGAGTTAAGAACACACTTTTTTTACAGTGAAGACAAGGCCCTAGACTGCATCAGTAGCAGTATACTCTAAGCCTTCTTGAGCAGCAACAGAGGCGTGATTCAAATTACAGACTGGTAATTTATACCCACGCCTTTTCCTTACAGCTTTAGCAACAGCTTTTTTCACTCAGGAAATGGCTCCTGGGTGCAGTTTCTCACTTACTGCTTCCAAATAAATAAATCCCCCTTTTTTTAACTGCAGTATCATAACTGCCAGATTCCCTCCTACGCTCTCATCTGTAACATTAATCAAGATATGTATGCTGAAAGAGAAGTTTATTGTATATATGCAACATTAGTTAATTTCCCTCCCTCCCCAAAAAAGAACCCCAACAACATTGATCTAGGCTCTGTAGCACAGACAGAGCCATGCCAGTGTGCCCCCCTGTAGACATAGTGTACACAAACAGGAGGAGTTTTTCTGCTAGCTCAGGAAAGAATGACATTAATTAAACTCATAGATGCACCCGTCTGTCAGCATAGCTGCAACTACACTAGGAGTTTGTCTGCATAGCTGTGTTGCTAGAGGGTTAGGTTTTTTCACACCCCGATAGACAGCGCTGTGCTAGTATAAGTTTTAAGTGTAGACCAGATTTTAGAGTTAAAGTTGCTCAAATAAATTTCCTGTCAAGGCAATCACTTAAAAAAATCCAGGAAATCAGCAGTTAAGTCAACATTAACATATATACCAGCTGAGTTTGTGTCAGTTTATTTTACAGGGCCAGGAAGGAGAAAGATATGCTTCTCAAGCTGACAAAAACAGAAGTGGAGCATTTGCAGAGGTACCTTTTCCAGCAGAAACATGTTTACCACAGTGGAAAACTGTAGAGAAAAAGAACCAAGGAAATACGCCATGTGTGTTGCTTTTTGCCCTAGTTTTACCAATAGTGCCCTTGTGTGACTGGCTTTGAAAAACTCAACTACAAACTCACATTAAAATCAATGGAGTATATGTAGCTGAATCCATTAAATGGCTTTAAAATCTCAACCTTTTTGTACAAATATATACTAATGTGAACAGCCAATAGATGCCACAGTATGAATCAAGGATGTTCCTAGTGAACTACTGCGTCTGGATGTTGAAACTTTGTAAATGCTTCTATTCTTAACTGTTACCTCCTTATGTGGGATAATAAAATGACTCTAATTACATTAAAGTATAATCTCATTAGTAATCAAAATATTTCGATGAAAGAGGTATTTTTCTTTTATTCTTCCTTATAGATGATACTTCTCTCCAAATGCTGTAAATAATTATTTATAAGCAAATTCTCGTAATGGTCCTAGATGTAGGACAAAAAAGGACAGTTAATCAGTGTGCATCTGATCTTAATTTCCTTTTGGAAATGACCCAAAAGTGCAATTGTGACTATTGACAGAACATAAAAAGCCTTGAATAGCGCTGTGCTGACTATAACTGGAAGCATAGCCCTGATAGGGAATACATTAATTTTTAGATCAGTTGACAGTCTTCCAAAGGGAGCAGTGGGGGCAAAAAACCTAACTGGCTTCAAGACTGAGCTTGATAAGGTTATGGAGGGTATGGTATGTTGAGACTGCTTACAATGGCATGTGCCCGATTTACAATTGCTATCAGCAAATGTCTCCAATGGCTGGTGATGCGACACGAGTGGGGAGGGTTCTGAGTTACTACAGAGAATTCTTTCCCAGGTGTCTGGAAGGTGGGTTTTACCCATATGCTCAGGGTCTAACTGATCACTATATTTGAAGTTGGGAAGGAATTTTCCCCTGGGTCAGATTGGCAGAGAACCTAGGGGGTTTTCTCCTTCCTCTTCAGCATGGGTCACAGGTCACTTGCAGGCACAGGTGCCGACTCCGTGGGTGCTCCAGGGCTGGAGCACCCACAGGAAAAAAATAGTGGGTGCTCAGCACCCACCGGCAGCCCCACGGATCAGCTCCTCCTGTTCAGCGGCATGCAAGAAGGAGCAGGGGACAGGAAGAGGTGGGGGAGGAGCGGAACAGGGGCAGGAAGGGGCGGGAAGAGGAGGTGTGGGGGTATGGACAGAGGCGGTATGGAAACTTGGGGGAAGGGGTGGAGTGGAGGCAGGGCCTGGGGCAGAGTAGGGTATGATGCTACTCCCCATATTCTTCATAGAAATATTGTTATGATATGAATATGGCATATCTCAGATTTATTTCATGCAAGATGGGTCATATCAGGTATCATTGGAAAGGCTATGATTTACTGAATATGATTATCCTATTTGTATGCATGTATCATTTCTGTATCTGAAGTTAGGAATATGGACTATGTACGAATTACAAAAGTGTTTGCACCCGGGGAACGCCCACCAGACAAAATGCCATCAGTCTGGCTGGTTAGTCAATGGGCCATTAGGGAGAACAATAGGACTTTGAAGATGCTAATCTCCAAGCTTCCTGGGATGCTGCTTTGACACTGCAGAGTCATGTGATCATGTCACCTGGTACTGGACCCCATCTTGGCCTACTAGTATTTTTCCACTAATGTGGGGTGGGGACCAAACTGGGAAACAAAGGATTCCTGCCACATGTAAATCCTATTTAAGGCTGGGAAGTGAGCTAATCTTGGTCGATTCTTCACTGTATCCTCGCCCAAGATGACTGCTGAAAACACCTAAGACTGATCTGGGGAAGAAAGGACTGGACAGAGGCTAGAAGGTGTCTGGCCTGTGAAAGGAATGCCTGGAGTTCTAAGCTGCAAGCAAGAGGAGTTTGTCTTCAAGAAATTCTGCAACCTGCTTAAAACAACATTTAGGGTGAGAAATTATTACTTGTAGCCAGTTTCTTTAGTATATTAAGTTTAGTTTGCATGTTTGCTTTATTTGCTCAGTAATCTGCTTTGATCTGTTTGCTATCCCTTCTAATCACTTAAAATCTATCCTTTGTAGTTAATAAACTTGTGTTTGTTTTCTCTAGACCAGTTTGTGCAATTTATAACTGGGGGGCAAAAAGTTGTACACATCTTCCTCCACATTGAGGGAGGGAGCGAATGTCATGAGCTTATATCTGTACAGTTTTCTGTGCAGCGCAGGACAAGACAATTTTGGGTTTACACTCCAGAGGGGTGTGCACTTGAGTGCTGGGCAATCCCCAAGCTGAGTCTTCCCATGCAGAGCTAATCTCAGAGTCTGTGTCTTTCTGCAGCTGTGTGTGGCCCTACCTGCGTGTGTGCTCGAGGAGGCTTGAGGGCCTGGCTCAGCAGGGCAGTGTAAGGAAACCCAGACTGGTGGAAACAGCGGGCTTAGTGGTACCCCAGTACATCAGGTGGCACCCCAAGGGGGGGGGCAACCCATCACACAGGGATTCAGCACCCCCAGGGAAATCCCAAACTGCGGTGCCTCTGCTTGCTGGTTTAAACTAGTGTAAATGGTGGATTTTCTGTAACTTGAAGTCTTTAAATCATGATTTGAGGACTTCAGTAACTCAGCCAGAGGGTAGGGGATCTATTACATGAGTGGGTGGGTCAGGGTTCTGTGGCCTGCAATGTGCAGGAAGTCAGACTAAATGATCATGATGGTTCCTTCTGACCTTAAAGTCTATGAGACTGCCATGTTGTCTCTTTATAATCTAAGCTGAAAGTTTTCAAGTTTATTTTAATCAAACTAATTTTATTTATGTTTCAAGAGGAAGATATACAGTCTTTTTGTATAATATATATATAAATTAGGGCTGTCAATTAATTGTAGTTAACTCACCTGGTTAACTAAAAAAAATTAATCATGATTAAAAAAATGAATCGTGATTAATCACACTGTTAAACAATAGAATACCAATTTAAATGTATTAAATATTTTTGGATGTTTTTCTATATTTTCAAATATATTGATTTCTATTGAAACACAGAATACAAAGTGCACAGTGCCTGCTAGTACTTCAGGCAACATTTCTGATACACAGTTACCTCTGGATGGATGGTATCAACCACCATACCCCGGTATGTGACTTGGGGTTCCACTGTCACCTTGGCAACTCTCACGAGGACACAGCCACTCATATTTTGCACAGTGTATCACATCTTGGAGACAAGCACTGAAAGTGGTTCAGCGGCTAGGCCTTGTCGGCACTAGCTCTGATGGCTCCCAGTAACCACTCAGACACATGGCTAAGGGAAAAGATTTTTACTAGGACTGGGAGCAAAGTGGGAAGACTGCAAATACCTTGGGTACAGAGGTTTAAACAGTTACTGTTCAAACTGAGCAATAGTGGTCTTGTTTGGGCTGCCGGGCCAGTCCAATCAAAAGCCAGGGCTCTTCAGGCCTAGTGGTTGGGGTGCCCTCTCCAGTCCATTCACTGTTCAAGCAAATAAGCATTTGTGGGTTATCAAGCCAGACTCAGTTGGTATGTCTCACTGGGACTCCTTTACTCTGGTTTTCTGCCCAGTCACTGCTGCTCCCCCATAAGTCCCACACATATGTGCACCTGCAGTGATGTCCAGCAGTCATAGTCTGTTCCACACACAGCTCCATCCACCATTCTTGGAGATTCTCTCCACTCCCTGCTGCCATGCGGCTCCTGCTCCCAAACAAAGCCTGACTACTTTCTGGTTCAGGATCTTTCTCCTTACCTGCCAAGGGGAAGTGCTGTGGAGAGGGTATTGGTGGGAAATGTAGTCCCTGGTTAGCATAGAGGAAGGGGATGTACATTGGAGAGAGGGCTGTTGGGAGTTGCAGTCTCCTGCTTTGCAGATCCATTACACTATCATATGTAGGAGTTTAGATTTGGGACACTGTATTAAATGAGACAGCATTGAGACTGAGTGTCTTGTAAAGAGAAAGTTAAATTGCTTATTGAGTGTAATAGACAAAATGGAACATCAATAATTTAAGCATATTTAAGATCTATATAGAACATGTCACTAAATTATTCTTAACTTTCAATGGCTATGCTCTTAATGAGCTAAGGTCAGTCTTTTACTTGATTAACACTTGGTAGATTTATAGCATTATTGTATAATGTTCAAGTTCTCATCTCCATTTGTATTATTTCAAAGGATTTGGATGTATAATTGTGCAAATCTTTTGAATCAGCCATCTTCTCATACGCATTTTGTCTGGTCCCCTGCTGACCCTCACCCCCAATCAATCCATTTTAACAAAACAATCTTTTGCTCTTTTATAATTCATTTGAGTGATACAATGAATTACTAATGGGGAATTGCATGGGATGCTTCCATATTCTGAGAATGCTGTAAGGGCCAATTGTGTTTAACAGAAACTTGGCAATTACTTGCTAAATTGAAGAGTTTTATCATTGCTAAATAAGGAGAAGACTTAATAGTGAAAAATCAGCACCAGTAGAGTCTGCCAGAGCAGGGCTTGAAAGACATACCTGACACCTACTGGCCCCAGGACTAAGCCTACCAGTTAAGAAGAGACTTATCACATGACACACCGTTTAGGCTACCACCTGTTACTTAAAAGAATAAAGAGTTGAGTACTACTTATCATGTAATATTATATTGTCACATTGTCAGCTTTCTATTGAATGCACGTTCAAAATGTAATTTATTATATCTTGCGTTTGTTTTACTGTCTTTCCTTTTCTGACTTCACTCCACTCTTTCAGTCCTTTCTTTCTTTTTGTAGGTCATTGTATATCTTTTCCTGCCTTATTTTCTGTCTGTTCTTCCCTCTTTCCCTTTTCTCTCCCTCTGCCCATTATATCTCTCCAATTTTACTTACATTCTCTACCTCCTCTCTTGTATTTTGTCTGTCCCATGATTTCCCTGCTTCCCCTGTGGTGACATCCTAGCCCCATTAAAGTCAATGGCAGAACTTCCATTGACTTCAGTGATGCTGGGATTTCACCTTCTCTCTTGTCAATACACTTACTCACTTGTGCCCCTTCCCTCTCCCAACAGGACTTGAAAAATTTACCTGATATCCCAAGAACTAAATTAAAATGAAGGCCCTCACAGTTCAGGGGCAATACATAGGTCTATCTTAGGTACTTATATAGAAGCTGGTTCTTTCAAATCCCCAGAATGGTGTGTATGGAAAGAGTCTGGGCAGATGCTCCCTAGAAACTATGATTTTTTCTTATTGAATATTGGTGCTACATAGTATACAGATGGAATAGGAAATTGCTGGGAGGGAACAGTTTAGTCTCTTACTCATAGCACCAGATACTAAAAATAAGCTTAGTGAGTCTAGCACCTGCTTAACTTCCACATTTTGCATATCTATGCATACATACACAGAAACATTCTTTTGTTCAGCTCTGCATCTACAGCTATATTAAGACTGGTATTAATGAGCTGTGAGGAGAATCTCATTCTGTCCTCTTCGGCTGGAAAGATGTTGACCATGATGACACTTTGAGGCTGGATATTTAAGGTAAAGAAAAATGAGGGAGGGGATTCTCAGAAATCTGACAGCAACTTCCCAGGGTTGGCTAAAATACCAGAAATACACCTAGATTCCTGGAGCTCTGTCTGCTGGCAGCTCAGGGAGGGGGAGCCAAGGCAAACTCAGAGTCTGCCTGGCAACCAATAGGGAGTGAGATGCCCCTCCCAGGGAGTTCAGGAAAGGAGAGAAGCTATTCTGGAGTCAGTCTGGAGCCAGCCAGGGCAAGGGCAGGACTGGCTGTGTGGGGAGCTATTATCCAAGGCCTCGTACGGTTCATGAGCTGTTATGTAAGGTAGAAACTGTTAAAGAGGGAGAATCTGGGCCTCCTCTAGCTAAAATACTTAACCCTGAAGCTGCACTATTTGTCCCCCATCAGAAAGAAGATACACCCTGCCAAGTGGGTGGCGGAATCCAAAAAAACCCAGACCTGTCCATCAAAACCTGTAAGCAGATTGGCATTAAAGGAGGTAACCAGGTGGAGAGGGGCACTACACCTGTATAAAGCTTATACAGGGTAAACTCATAAATTGTTCACCCTCAATAACACTGATAGAGAGATATGCACAGTTGTTTGCCCCCCCTCCCCAATATTAATACATATGCTGGGTTAATTAATAAGTAAAAAGTGACTTTATTAAATACAGAAAGTAGGATTTAAGTGGTCCCAAGTAGTGACCGACAGAAAAAGTGAAATAAAATAAAACACGCCAGTCTATGTCTAATCCAACTGAATACAGATAAAATCCTCACCAGTTCCAGAGTGCTTCCTTTTACAGACTAATCTCCTTTTAGTCCTTTTCACTCACACCCCTTGCAGTCACTGTCCTTTATTCCAGTTTCTTTCAGGTATCTTTGAGGGTGGAGAGGTTCTCTCTTTAGTCAGCTCAAGACAAAATAGAGGGGTCTCCCACGGGCTTAAAGATACTTTCTCTTGTGGATGGAGACCCCCTCCTCTCTCCTATCAAAGTCCAGCTCCAAGATGGAGTTTTGGAGTCACATGGGCAAGCCACATGTCCATGCAGGACTCAGAACTACAGGTAGCAGTCATTGTTCACATGCTACCTTGAACATCCTCAAGTAGACTTCTTATGTGGATTGGAGCATTCCAAGATCCATAGTTCCTTAAGTGCTTCTTGATTGGGCACTTAACTTTGCAAATTCCTTTCTGAAGAAGCTGACCAAATGCCTCACAAAGCTTACTTAGAAATCAAGCAAGTATATAGCCAATATTCTTAACTTCAAGTACAAAAATGATATATGTGTACAAATAGGATGAATAGATACAGCAAACCATAACCTTTACAGAGATATGTTATATGGCACCGGTAGCATAAAACATATTCCAGTTATGTCATATTCCCATAAAGCATTATGGGGTACAGCGTCACAGGAGCCAACCCGCATGTCTGCACAGGTACTGATATAGGTCACAGCACAGTAGTATTTAAGCATCTCACACATTTATGTATTTATCCTCCCAACAACCCTATAAAAACATCACAATCATTTTACAGGTGGGAATTAAAGCACACAGAGATTAAGTGACTTGTACAAGGTCATACAGAGCCTCTCCAGGAGAGCTGGGAACTGAACCCAGATCTCCGGAGTCCCACTCCAGTGCCTTAACCACAAGAACATTCTTTCACAAGGGATGGCTTTTTTGGGCAGTTCTGATGATGACCCTTCCTTATTGGCAACAAAGTTCCAGCTTGCCTCATGCTGCCATTGGCTGGACCCCCCACAGCCAGAAATAGCCAGATTGCAGAAGTTGTTTTCCCAGCAACATCCCCTATATTTAGGGCTAGCCTAGAACTGCTGCACAGGGTCTACACCACGTAGGGATTCCCCTTATGCAAAGGGAATTTTCCAGCTTAACGGTTGCTTTACTTTGGTGGAGCACCATGAACAGCTAGAGCAGAAGTCAGAATCTTGGTGCTCCATTAAGTTTTCCTTTCCAGCCAACTTGATATGCAAAGGACTAGAGTATTGCTTCTGCTGTCAATAGTGAAACAACCTGCAGTTCAGTCTTAACAAATCTCTCTGCCCATAGGTTGTATGCAACCCACTTGTTTAATTCCTCCAGACTGCATGTAAGTTTAACACATCATTTTGTTTTAGTTCCATCCTGGTACAGTGCCATCTAGTGGTTATTGGGGAAGTGCTTAGAAACTGCTGTAGTTATTTTTAAAACATTAGAAACCAAAAATAAGTCACCACAAAATGCTGCTGATCTTAGAAGAGATACTGAATAAGCTACATATTTCAGTGGATAGTTCAAATAAGCATCTAAATCTAAGAACTAAATACTAGAATAACTATGCTAAGAGTCTATGCAGTGTTGTAGTAGCTGTATTGCTCAGGATATTAGAGAGACAAGCTGGATGAGGTGATATCTTTTATTGGCCCAACTTCTGTTGTTGAGAGAGACAAGCTTTTGAGTTCAGACAGAGCTCTACTGGAGGATTCACTTCAAGATCTTTCAAAATGCTTAGCTATATAAACAAGTATAATTCAAAATTGAAGTACAGGAGTGTCATGAAAAACTGTGGGAATAGGAACAATTTCTCAGTCCTTGGTATTGCCATCAATAAAAGATCACTACAATGTAACCTGGTTTCAGAAGACTCTTTGAAACAGTGGTCACTTTCTTCAGATAAACACTTTCTATTTGCAGCCAAACTCAATCTTGCCATAGTATTAGTTTGACTGGAATCAAGGGTGCCAGAATGGGGGCTGAAGGGTGTGATTAATTTGAGCAAGATTGTTGTCAAGCTTAAGATGAACACCAATAGGGTTACCATATTTCAGCAAGCAAAAAAGAGGACGGGAGGAGCCCTGCCCTAGCCCCGCCCCTGTCCTGCCCTAGCCCCGCCCCTGCCTCTCCCACTTCCCACCCCCCTCAGAATCCCCAACCCTCCCCCCGCTCCTTATCCCCTGACTGACCCCTCCTGGGACCCCTGCCCCTAACTGCCCCCCAGGACTCCACCCCCTACCTAAGCCTCCCTGCCTCTTGTCCCCTGACTGCCCCCCCTGAGACCCTCCCCCCATCCTAACTGGCCCCCTAGGATCCTACCCCCTACCTGTCCCTTGACTGCCCCAACCCTTATCCACACCCCCAGACAGACCCCTGGGACTCCCACGCCCCATCCAACCACTCCCCACCCCCTGACAGCCCCCCCCAGAACTCCCGACCCATCTAAACCCCTCTGCTCCCTGTCCCATTGACTGCTCCGATCCCTCTCCCCACTCCTGCCCCCTGACAGCCCCCCCACAACTCCCAACCCCCCCCTCACTCCTTGTCCCCTGACTGCCCCCTCCTGGGACCCCTGCTCCTAACTGCCCTCCAGAACCCCACCCCCTACCTAAGCCTCCCTGTTCCTTGTCCCCTAACTGCCCCCTCCTGAGACGCCCCTACCCTAACTGCCCCCCCGGACCCTACCCCCTACCTGTACCGACTGCCCAAAACCTTATCCACCCCCCCCAGAAAGCCCCCCCCCGAACTCCCGACCCCCCCCCCCGCTCCCTGTCTCTTGACTGCCCGCTCTAGAACCTCCCTGCCCCTTCTCTGACCCCCTGGCCCCCTTACCCTGCCGCTCAGACCAGTGTGCCAGGGAGGAGGAGCAGGGGGAGGAGCTCCAGACTGCCGGTGCAAACGGCCAGCTGGTGATCTGCGAATGCAGGGAGGGAGTGCTCTCAGCTGCAGGGGAGAGGAGGGGGAAGTGGAGGAGGGGCTCTCTCTGGCTGTCAGAGCCCCATGTAAATGGCACCATCCGGCCGGCTGCCCTGTTAGCCGCGCACGCTCTGCATGGGGGTGGGGGGGAAGTCCGGACATTTACAAATTCCCCCCGGACGCTATTTTTAACTCTAAAAGCCGGACATGTCCGGGGGAATCCGGACGAATGGTAACCCTAAACACCAATATTGCCAGTGTTAGGCCTAAAACTTCCGGAAGCTTTATAAAATGAGCTTTGCAAAATTATCTTTAAAAAGCAAGCTTTGCAAAATGAAGCTACAACTTGTGGTCAAGAGACGTTGCAGCCAAAGAACTGATTCCTATGTGGGTTTGATGGGCTAGGCCTTTAGGCATAGGTCATCAAGATAACCTTACCCACAATCAAGCCAATAGCCCATGTAGAGGTAAGTTACCTAGAAAACTAAGGGAAACCACAGTTGAGACAGTGGGCTATATAGAAATAAGCTAACTCCATGAGCATAACTTATAAAATTAAAACAATAATTGACTACAAGAAAATAAGTAAGCATGAATTATACAGCCAAAGCGATAACACTAAATTTGGCCTAACCTGATTGGTTGACCTGCTTCAAAGCACGGCAGGCAGATGAGATTAAATGTGTAGAACCTCAGGAGGGTGTGTGTGTGTGTGTGTCTAAGAAGTTATTCTCTTTGATCGGTCTGACCCGCACCCCCTGAACCGAGGAAACCTGAACTGCACTGACTATCTGCACCTGGCCAATGCAAAGAGCGGTCGACTAAAGGGTAACGTATTCTTGGCAGGGTAAGGTTTTAAAGAAAAAGTCTGGGTGCATGCAAAATAAGGTAACGGAGTAAAGAAGTCTCGAGCTGTTTTGATCTCAAGTTGTGCTGACACTATAGTATTAAGAATGGTAGTGTTGGGATAATTTGATCTAAGGTTATATTAATGCTGCAGTAGTAAAAATAGTAGTAAAAGTTTACTTGTACTTGTGCTTGTTTGCAATATAATTTGTCATTTATATTAATCCTTATTCAATGCTGGTCTTTAATTTTTCTTTTCCTATTCTGTCTGTGTTGCATTTATAGCCGTAAGTCATTAAAAGCCTATCTTAAGGAATAATCAGTAGTTTTAATTTCTTTATACGGACACTACTTAACCTCATTACATCTGTGTTGGGTGGTGGGAAGCAGTGATCACCCAGAGCCCCATTTGGGCCCTGATGTGTGTCCCCTTCTTCCTATATCTCCGCAAGGGGGAGGCAGGGGGCCATGGCCTCATCACTTTTAAAAGTGAGAAGGCATGGCCATAAGGGGGTGGAGAGGAGTAAGCGGGGGACAAGGTCTGGGGAGGGGGGAGGGGCGGCAAGGGAGGGCCTCGGGGGAAGGTGTGAGGGAGGAGGCTCAGGGAAATGGGCAGTGCAAGGGTGGGGCCTCGGGACTAAACAGCGGCATGGGGACAGGGCTACAGTTCAGGCACTGGTGGCACCCTCACTTTTAGGGAGCTTCCGCTGCTCCTGACCAGAATCCATAATAAAACGTAATAACCACAATCCTCTAGTGTTTACTTTTGAATTTTAAAGGAGACAAGGTGGGTGAGGTGATATCTTTTATTGGACCAACTTCAGTTGGAAAAAGAGACAAGCTTTTGAGCTACAAAGAGCTCTTCTTCAGGTCTTGGAAAGGTAATCAGAGTGCCACAGCTAAATACAAGGTGGAACAGATTGTTAAGCATCAGGGGTTAACACATGCTGCAAGGGACATATTCAAGATGAAGTGGGCAATTAATACCTCTGCAGTTATAAGACAAAGGAGGGTTAGTGGGTTACAGAATGTTGTAATAAGACATAAAGCCAGTGTCTCTGAGTCCATGATTTTTAGTGTCTAGCAATGTTATGAATTTAAGCTCCCCTGCTTGTCTTCTGAAGGTGTTGTGCACCTTTGAGGATGAGGAGTGAGAGGGCAGATATGTAGTGATCATTCTGTGAAAAGTGTTCACCCACCGGAAATAGGGTGTTTTCGTCTTTTATCATTTTCCTGTATGAGTTTATGCTAGAGTGTAGTGATTGTCTGACTTCACCCACATAGTTTTTGTTGTGGCATTTGATGCACTGGATGAGGTACACCACATGTTGTGATAGGCACATGTAGGACCCAGGAATCTTGAAAAGTGTATTGTGGGGGATGTTGATCATCGTAGCAGTGGAGATATGTCTGCAGGTTTTGCCACTGTTGTTATGGAAGGGTCTGGTGCTGCTTTAAGTTAATGTGTCGTGGTCTGTGGTGAGTTGGCTTTTGATAATGAGCTTGGCAAGGATGGGGGCCAGAAGAGGGGTTTCAGGAAAGATTTCTTTCAGGATGTGGTCCCCATCAAGCATGGGTTATAATTATTTGATGATACCGTATATGGGTTCCAGTGTGGGCTGATAGGTGGCAAGTAGGGTCATGAAGTTGGTGTGGGTTTTTTCCCCCTCGTATTGAAGCAGATTCTCCTGGGTTATTTGGGTGGCCCATTCTATGAGGAGATCTACTTCTCTGGTGGAGTATCCTTGTTTGGTGAAGGTGTTTTTAAATGTGTTAAGGTGTATATCCAGGACTTTCTCCTCGGAGCATATCCTGTGGTATCTGAGTGCCTGGCTGTAGAGAACAGAATTCTTGGTATATCTGGGGTGGTTACTGAAGCTGTGAAGGTAGGTGTGATGATCCAGGGCTTTATTGTATATAGGGATGTGTGGGGTTCCTTTGCTGAAGCTGATCATGGTGTCCAGGAAGTTGATGCTAGTGGGAGTGTCCCAGAGAGAGCTGATGGAGGGTGGTAGTTGTTGAAATTGTGGTGGAAATCTAAGAGGCAGTTTAGTCGTCTGTCCAGAGTATGAAAATATCATTGAGGTATCTCAGATATAATCATTGGCTCCATTGGTGCATTTTTCCAGAATTTCTTTCTTAAGGTGACCCATGAAGAGATAGGCATATTGGGGAGCCATCCTAGTATCAGTAGCTGTTCCCATGGTTTGGAAAAAGTGTTTGTTGTTGAATGTAAATCTGTTATTGGTGAGGATGAAATGGATACATTTGGCAATGTGTTTGTGGTAGATATCTGAGCATTGTCCACTGATGATAATCAAGGCAGGCAGCGATGCTGTCCTGGTGGGGGATGTTGGTGTGTAGGGAAGTGACATCCATGGTGGCCATGCATACAACCCATACACTTTTTAAAGATTCATTTTCTTAAACTTGATCCATGTTTGTAGAATCCTAACTCATAAATGTGATGACTAAATCCATTAAGACAATTTTCTTCATTTAAGCCTCGGATGGGTCAAAGAATAGATGTAATATTCTTGGAAAAAAATATCTGAGGCCTTTAGAGTATAAGTCTAGTTGACACCATTCCAGTTTTTGTCTTGGTGGTCTGTTCCCCTGGTCTCCACTTCTGTCTGATATTTTTTTCACTTATTACTTGAGACACCTTGAAGAGGCTTGATTTTCAGAGGCCAGGTACTGAAGTGGGCTACCCAAAACTTGAGTCACCCAAAATCTTTAGTCACTCAAAGACCCCTGAAAAGTTTGGATTTCAGACACTTATCGAACTTGCTAAAGATCCAAATCATCCTGTTATAGGCCTCATGGGTTATATCACAGAGAGGATACTGGAGCTCCAGCCTGCAGAGTTTCCTCTTTAATCTCCCATCACTGGAAGTGTGTGTGGGTGCACAGCGTGGGAGAGTGGAGGTGTGAGATCAAGGGTTGGTCTTCATGGAAGATTCTGGGACACCAACCCATCGATCCACCTGGAGCCACACAAATCCTGAGAGATTCTCTCAAGATAAGGGGCTTTCATATGAAGGCTGCGTGCTCCTGCACTGTCACATATAACCCCACACCTCACACCACCCCTGATAGCATAAATCCACCAGCAGCTGCTGCCTCTGGACCCAATGGGACTAAGAATGTATTTAAAGGTAAGAACATACAAGTGCATGTAAGATTGTTTCAGACTGGTGATCCTTCTACCATCTTTAAGAATGAATAATGTTTTCCTTCATAATTATATAGTCACATATACATTATATACATATTTTATTAAGGTGATTTTAAAATAGAATTGTTCCACTATTCCCATAAGCAACACAATTGCCATACACAAAAACTAATAAAATAACTATTAGTTTTTGTATATAAGTGCCTTATTATCCTTATTTCGCTTTTTGCTAGTTCCTGGACTTGCAGATCTCCATGTTCCCTGACTTTGTGGTGAACAATATGTGCTACTGAGTGATGTTCTGTGACAACACAACTAATACAGACCAATGTTGTGTTATGCTGCCTATATATGGAGTAAAATAAGCCCTTTCTTTTTCCTGTACTACATAGTTGCTTTAGGTTTCAATACACTTAATATTTTATATGGCAAGTACTGGTGGAACACATTTCAGAAATCAAAATTGTGTTGACAGATGTATCAAAGTGTCTTGGAAATTTAAATGAGTACCTCAGTCATCCAGTTACTTGTATGTATTCCCAGCACAGCCTTAACAAATCACTTTCTACTCTTTAAAAAACACTAACATCAACAGAGAGGATAACAGTCAATTCTCTATTTTTGTAAAAAGGAATCATAAAAGGAGTGCTGGGAATAGATTATGATGCATAACATGTTAAAAAGAAAACATTGGATTGGCGTGCAGTAGTGAAAAAAACAGTGGACTGGTGAAATCAAGAGTCAGTTTCTAAACAGCAATGTATTTTGTCATCAGTGGATATTTAGTATATTCACATTCATTCCATTCAATCATTTCATTGTCTTCCAATTCAATTGTATGAAAAAGTGATAATATCCCTTCTAAGAACCTGATCCTTTAAGCACTTGCTCAGTGGGGAAATTCTGACCTGATTGAAGTCAATGGGAAAAAGCCCATTAACTTCAGTGGAGCCAGTGATACTAATTCATATATGGGTTTTGCCTAATTTCCTGCTTCTCTAAACAGATTCACTTCAAAGAAATATGATTGCCATCCAGCATACTACACTGATCACTGCAACTTCTAGTAAAACTAGTAATCTAAGTGATCAAAAATGGTAGTAATAATGATATTCAACATTTTCCATTTTCTTAAAGAATATCACAAACATGAACAAATAATCTATAATCCTAATTATTATCCTTTGCATAGTATCTAAATTATAAGAAAATGAACAGCATAAAGCATAGTTTTTTTATACAGGGATACAAAATAATTTTGTAGATCTTTATTTTTGTTCTGAGTTTAAAGATAAAACTTATTTACAGAAAACAGATCTAGCAACAGCTAAAAGATCAATATAGAAAACAATGTCTTTCAGTGTAGACAAATCTACATATGCATATGTATGGAGAGAACCATAAGGAGGGTTATCATATAATCTTTGGATATAGACATAGCTGAGATCAGGGGCACTGGAACGGGAGAGGGGGATCAGGGGGCCATGACCCCATCACTTTTTACTGGCCATAAGGGCGAGCAACGGGGAGGAGGGGGGAGAGAGGAGTGAGCAGGGGTGGGGGTCTTGGGAGGAAGAGGCGGCGTGAAGGCAGAGCCTCCGGGGGAAGGAGCAGTGTGAAAGCGGGGCTTTGGGGAGAAGGGGCAGTGCGAGAGGGGGATTTTGGGGGGAAGGGCTGGCATGGGGGCGGGGCCACAGTTCAGGCACGGGTTGCCTCCCCACTTTTAGGAGCTTCTGTTGCTCCTGGCTGAGATCAATATTAAACACTAGTTATAGGATAAACAACATATGTTTTGCCTCATGTCTATCTTTGAAGAATTCAAATTTCAGTATAAATCATAGTATCTGCACTTATGCAGCTCTAGATCATCATATCATCTTATCAACTTACACGGAGTTGCTACAAAACCATGTTATTACTTCTGATAATCTAAGATCAACATGGAAGAACTTTGTATTCATATCTATCCCTAACATTTGCCATACCTGAAAAATAGCTGTCTGGCTGCCCTCTGAGAATGTGAATTTGTCCCTGGGCTGGGTGCTAGCACAAAGCCTGTGCACCTCTTAATACCTGATCTGAGTGGGTCTCAAGTGATGATTAGGCCTTACACTTGGCCTCTGTACAAGAATGAATTTCACCCTGTGTGTAAAACTGATATGCGGTCATTGTGTCCTCTGTTAATTAACTTTAGCAATCACTGGTATCTTTGCTTTAATTATCACTTTGTAATTGTAATTGCCATCCTAACCCCATTTTTGGTCTATATAATCACTCAAATTTGTTAATTTTTTTCTTGTCAAAGGAAGTTACTACTAATAACTTAGCAAGCACACATCATGGCAACTAGTATTCCTGCTCTGTGAAAATGTAAGTTTCACCCTTGGGCTAGATCTAATTTAGAGATCTTAAAGTTTTAATGATTTTCAATATTTTAGTCTAATTGAATGCACAGTGCTTTTACATTCAAATTGGAATGCCCAGCCTGTTAGTAGTTGAAGAGCTGTGACAGTGGAATGCAGATCTAGAAATACTAACATTTCTGTGTGTTCACAGACCTCACATGATGCATCTATAATGTCCTGGCTTTATTCCACATTGGACCTAATAACACAATTCATAGTAAAGATATTCCAGAGTAATGAGTGGCATACCACTATGGGTGTGATTGCAGATAAACAAATGCAGCAGCCATTTTACAATGCAGAACAGGTCACTGATGGCTGCTTTGGTCGGGGAGGATGGGGGTTAAAAAATACTCAGCATTGGCCTAATTCCGCTTCTGTTGGATTCAGTGACAAAACTCCCACTGGCTCCACACAAGCAGAGTTGGGCCACTGCCGAGCGCTTGTGAGAATCTCACCCTCAGAGCTTTTTTAACTGGAAGAGTAAATATCAGCCAGGATCCTGTCACTATCAGAAACTGCCAGTCATGGTCAGGCTGTGGGTGGTCAGACCTAGTAGTTAGAGGCAGAGTCCACAGTCACGAGATAGGAGTCAACGGGGGCAGGATACCATGGGATCAGAGGCAGGAGACAAACTGGAGCTCAGAACAACAAGTCAGATGCCAGAAGTCACGCTAGATCAGAATGTCAGGAAATCCAGCAGGAGCAGGAAGCACAAGGCGCGCAGTCAAAAGCAAGGTGGAACCCAGTTATTCAGATAATTTCCTGTTCCTGCTGTTGGCTAAAGGGACTCTGCCAATCAGCCCTCAGGAACAGAATCTCACAGTGGGGGTCCCAGGTAAGCCATTGGAGTACAGCTGCTCCTGTGGGCCCAGGTTCAAGATCTATGGGTCATGACATTGTGCTGGACTATTTAACTTTGATCAGAGATGGGTACATAGGAACTCCATCTAGCGTCTTCTTCAGACATGCACTAATAGTTCAGCACCACCTTAGTGCTGCACAGGTTTCAGAGTAGTAGCATCATTATTAGGTAAAAACATGCTCTGGTGTGGAATATGAACCCATGATCTTCTATTCCAGAGCCAAGAGGGGGACAAATGGCCTTATGAAGGTTATATTAGAATTATCCAGAAACTGGTATTTAATCCCTAGCACAATAGATAGGACTTGTTTCTGTTACTTTAAAGAATAAACATCTGCATCAAAACTGCTGATGTATCTAGGACATGGTAACATCTTAATCTTAGGCAATTATTGTCTTTAATTCAGAGTAAATAATCTAATCTGATTTGAATGCTTACATTTCATGTTTTCTGAGTTACTAAAGCTAAACTGCACTTCCAAAAGTAATTTATAATCATTACACCATTGTAATGTAGGAAATATATTCACAGATGACAACTGAGGAAAGCCATTCCATCATTTCTGCAAGGTGGCTTTCATCAGGGTGGTACAATACACTCTTGCATCATCTTAATTGGCTCAATCCCATGAGCCATTAGCAGGAAAAATTTCCATTGATATCAATGAGAGTCTTGCCTGGGCAAGAAAATATGGGATTGAGCAGCAATGTCTGATCAGACTTTCACTGAAGTCAATTCGAGTTTTATCTTTGAGTTTACTGATGGCAAAATCAGACCCCTTCATGGTATTTCAGAATATGTTGCAGCTTCTGGAGAAGGGACACCAATTTCAGGAATCACTCAGGTCCATGTCAAGGGATAGATCATGCCTCTGGCAGAGAAATCCATGGGAGTGGTCATGAGAATTAGGGAAAACTCCCCTTGTAGAGTAGCCTGAACAGCACTGGAGGGGGTTTAGGGCCCCTGGAATTTGCAAAGGGTCTTCCAGTCCTCTGGGTCTTAATGATCCACAGTGAGAAGCACCACCTGATCCATGGAGTAGGGAGACACACATGTAGATGGCTGTCCCTGTATACAGCTCCACTGCTTCTTCTGTTCCTTAGCAGCATAGCTGCTGCTGAGTCACCTTACAGCTGCATAGTGGCTGTTGGAGAGGAGATCCAAACTAAATTAATACAGCTCCATGGAAATCCATCTGGTCTGCAGGAGATGGTGCCATGGAGACCAACTAGCCATCTGCTCCATCCCTTCTGACCCTGGTACTAACTACCAAAATGCTATGGAGCCTAACCAGTGACTTCACAGGGAGCAAGGAAAGAGGAATGGTGCACAGTACTCATCAACCCATCTGTACATCTGCAGGATTAGAGAATCCTCCATGGACAAAACCACATGAGATGATCTGACTCCACGTCACTGGAAGTTTTTGTCTTCAATTCAGCACAGTAGCTATCACATCAAATAAAGAGATCATCTAGTACAATATTAATCCACAATGAACAAGCATGAAAATGACTACTTACAAGAGAGGATCAAATAATGCACAACAAATAACTTACACAATGAATTCTGCTTTTTTATAGTGTTAAAAAATTCTTAAATTTCTAATTATTCAAAATTCACCACCCTCTTCCATGAATAATTTTGTGAACAATCTGCAAATGAAAACAGATCATTGCAAATATTCATAATTCATGTAGACCATGTGGCATTGTTTCTGTTCTATAACTGGATGTTTTATGTAACTAACCAACACAGCATGAATTGTGAATTTTACAGTTGAATCTACAGTTCAAAATTTGCATTTGATCATTCAAGTTAAAATGTGGTTAGTGTGAGTACCTGGCTGGTAGAGTTTGAGCCTTCCAAAAGTTGCAGAACATGATCTCAAGGATTAAGAATGCAGCTGAATCAAAACTTTCTTTCAAATTTCAACAAATATTTGCAGGACCCCCCTCCCACACACACACAGTGCTTGCTCAGCACTAATGGTTACTATTTTAGCGCTTAATCCTGAAGTCAGTTACTCTGACAAAACTGCCACTGGACCAGGCACTCAATGCAAAAGTGCAGTTAAAACGGACATCATGCAAGAAGAACAGTTTGTGTGAAGATGAAGGAACAAGACTACTCTGCAATTTATTTGGTCTTATCTATTTCACTCTTGAATTAATTTGATCTTCATTAGGTCAGTATTACAACCCAAATGGTTTTTAGAGCCTTAATAGTAAACAAACACACACAAAGATCAGTACACCACAATACTCCTGTACTTTGTTCAAAGATGTACAAGAAATTGAATCTTATAATTACATATTTATGATTTAATGACCCACACTTCTCATTTGACCTGAATTCAAAAGTTGCATGCCTCTGCTTTAATGCAACCCCCAACGGATACCACACAAACTGCACACAGACCAGCCAGGTGCTGCAACACACCTAAACTAAGCAAAGCATAAGGAGAAAAAAGGCCAGCAGGGAAAATGGATGAAAAGCAAAGCATAATACATGGTAAAATTCAGAAAAGCTGGAAAAGGGGCTGCTGTAGGCACCAGAGCAGACATAGCAGGTAGAATTAGAAGATGGTTGCAGTACACACAAAAACATCCTAAAATTACTGCTTTTATTTCTTTTTTAAAGGTACTGTACTTCCCTTGGGGTAGCTCTCTGAGGCTAATTGGTTCTTTCCAGGAAACAAAATATGTCAATTCCTAGGGAATTTAGTAGACAGTATCAGAATAAACATTATTCTCTTTCTTTTCAAATGTATCCATTTTGTGGCTGCATGGCTTCAAAGCAACAGACACAGCCTAGCTCCAGATTGTGCTCTCTAGATCAGTGCACAAATCTAATCCTATTTTAGTGCATCGAGAAGGTGCTGCCTCTATGGGGAGGGAGCATGGCATGTCTGGGGGAAACCACTGGGGAGGAAGGTACAAGATTTGGTGCGGGGAGGGAAGGATGGAGGCAAGGCAGAGCAAAAGCTAAATGTATTTCCTCAGCCACAGACAGTAAGTAAGTAAAAAGTTGAGGTGTGGGTTCAGTCAATAGAAAGATTCCCACTGCCTTCAAATGAGCATCGAATCAGACCCTTAATGCAACCTCAGCTTTGCTGACTTTTCCACAGACCTCCTCTGCTTCAAAGCCCCCATTTACAGGAAGTTCCAGGGGCAGAAATCCCCAGTGCAAATGCAGAAATGTGACATCTATGCAGACAAACCTAGGACTGCGGAGGGGCTTGGAGAATCTGTGGACTTTGAAAGCAGGATCCTCTGTTTGTTCCAAGCGGGTCAAACCCTGCCCCCAACAGAATGATTTGAGGAAAACTCTGTGGTGAACCTCACAGAATCATGCTCCCTTTTCTTTCGCCAGGGTACCTTTCATTTGTTTTCCCCAAGAGAGAGAATGATCTAGCACTTACTCTGTATTTCTTTTTTATTCAGCATTGTAAGGAGGGCAGCTGTAGTCATCATGTTGAATAATATTAATCCTCTAAATGCATATGCCAGTCTAAATTTAGATTCCTTGTTCTTCAAAGAGAAAGATTAATCCAAAAATTAGTATTTCTTTGTCCAAAAAGATGTGGGTGTAGCAGAATTAGTCCTCAGTCTATATTAAACCGAAGTTTTAGAAGCGGGGGGTAATAAGAGCCAATTGGAAAAATAAACATAGAATATTATGTAGAAAAAGTGTTTTAGAGTGGATTAAATAGTATTAGATTAAATACTAGCATTCATTAAATTTATTTATAGACATCTTTTTTTGTTTGACAGACCAGAGTATACTACATTCTATAAGATCATGGGATAGACAATATAGATTGCACTTCAACTACATTTTACCATCAACTATTTAAAGGGACAATGGCAATCTGTTTAGGTATATAAGCATCACTTATGGATGCTAAATGTTATGCTTGAGATGCTAAAGAGTCAAACAATACACAAAATATATACACTATATCTAATATAGGTTTTGTCTTTACCATGGTTATTTTTCTGACTGTTCCCATTGGTTAAGACTATGGAGCAAATTTTTAAATATTGACCTTATTTTATACCTGCAATATATGTCACTTTGATATCTAAGTACTTGATTTGTGGGGACAATTAGGTACCAAGATATTAGCATAAATTCTGCACACAAATCATTGCAGGTGAAACCAGAGGCCAAGATAAGAGCCATACTGACATTTTGGCCCTATATCACCAGAGGTGCATGACTATTCAGGAATTAGTCCATGTTGTTGAGAATAGTTGATATCTGTCTTCATTACTACTGTCCATGGTTGCTGTGTTTGTGCATGTGTGGATGAGAGGGAGAGAGAGACAGACAGACAGAGAGAAATTGGAGCTGACTATGGAAGCTGGAGGGTGACTGTGATAAGTGACATCAGCTGCAGCTCCTTCTTTCTCCGGTTTCAAAATGAGAGTTAGGCTTGGTCTACACTAAACCCCCAAATCGAAGTAAGGTACGCAACTTCAGCTATGTGAATAACGTAGCTGAAGTCGACGTACCTTAGTTCGAACTTACCGCGGTCCACACCCAGCAGGCAGGCTCCCCCGTCAACTCCGCGTACTCCTCGCGGCAAGCAGGATTACCGGAGTCGACGGGGAGCACTTCTGAGTTCGATTTATCGCGTCCAGACAAGACGCGATAAATCGAACCCAGAAGTTCGATTGCCTGCCGCCGAACCAGCGCGGTAAGTATAGACAAGCCCTTAGTGGGGACACACACTAGTGATTGGGGATGTCTCCATACCAGGCAGTGTCCCTAACCCTTCTCTTCCTCTCACCTGACTCTGCTCCTACTTTAGGGGTGGTGGTGGCAGAAAAGGACTCAAAGTTTGCATAATCCCTTGAAGCTTTTCACTTACCAAATACTTCTCCTCCTGAAGGGGCCCAGAGGCACTCACACTCACCTCAAGTACAAAAAAAAAATCCCTCTCATAAAGGCTGCTACTACACGCGGGCCTTAAAACTTCCCCCACTATGAAAAGCTGTTCCCGTCAATGGAAGAGGTGCCCGAGATTATTAAGTCTCTCTTAATTATGGCTCCTGACAAGGGGGGAGAGAGATTTCCCTACTGGGGGGGGGGGGAGGGGAGGAAGGGGAGGAGAGGAGAGGAGAGAAAACAATCCTCAGATTTTAATAAAACAAATGCCGTTCAGTTTGGAGCACCATAGCTGTTTAAAAATTTTCTCTTAGATTTAAAAAAGAAATTCCATAGAGTAGTTTTGCCAACTCTTGCCATTTTATTTCAAGTCTTACAATGTTTGATGTTTTTTTCTTATAGCCCCAGCAGTTGGAGGTCTGGGATTAGGGAAGAATCTCAGTTTTCATTAGAAAAATAAGTACATTTCTAGCCTTCAAGGTTGCATAGCAAAGCTTGAAAACATGATCTGAGTGCACCCTAACAACTCAAATACCAGATGATAATTAAAAAGAACCCCAGATCTATTCATTTAAAGCCAGTCTCATGCTTGTGGTTGGCAATATGTTAGTTTACAATTTCAGAAGCTATTTGCTCCTTTGGGAATGTTTTGCTTCCATTGCCCTCAGCGCATAGAGTATTAAGCAAGTTGACCCCACTACAGTCACATTGCTTATATGAATAAGTTGCATGTCCAGGGATGCTGCATGGGATTTGACTTCCTTTAAGAACAGCCTATCCAAAATGTGGTCCCTGATCCTGTAAACTGATCCATATGGACAAACCCCTGTGCCTGTGCAGAGCCATATAGTCTGCACATGCATAGCTGCTTGTAAGATGACTAGGGACTTGAAGTTTTAACACACTGAGTGTGAATAGGAGGATGCAAATGTAAAACATCTGACATTTAGTTCACTTCAGCATTCATGGAGGAGCTAACATGAGTAGCCCTTAGTGAAATAATATTACACTCACGTTGTTTGGGGCTGTAATAAAATAAAAGGAAGCTGAGTCATAATACAGAAAACCTCTGTAGTGGCTGTTCTATATTCAAAAAGCCTAGGGATTCACTTCTGTCCACGCCATCCCCATGACACACATCACCCAAAATAAAAAGAAATACCTAAAACAGGTATATAGTGGCTGTTGGTGAAAAACCTTAAGGGCAGATGTATTCCTATTAATCCCATTAGGTGGAGCCATCAGACAAGAGGAAATGGAGTAAAAGTCAGCACAGCAGGCATTGTTTGGAAATATCAGTCCTGTGGTATTCAGATATTTTTCTCTGACATGAGTTTTCTCCTTATGATATGGTCCATTCTTATCCCACTAAAAGCTTATCACATACAACTGAAATTATTATTGCTCTTTAATCTTCCCGTACAGCTAAGTTTTCATTAGCTTAACACACTATTAAGACTGAGGTATTCAGATACTCCAGCAATAGGAGTGATATAAGTACCTAAACAGATAGAGAAATAGACATAGAAACAGAGAACTAGAACAAAGAATTAAAGAGCAGCAAAAAAAAAGGGGGGGGGGAAGGGAATCTCAGTAAGGGCATGATCTTGCTCCAATTGAAGTTAATGGCCAAAGTCCCACGGACATTAACAGTGAAGGATCAGGCTGAAAAGGGGTAATGCCAACATGGTCATAAACAAGTTATCCATCAAAGCAATTTTAAATAAGATGTTTAAAAAATGAAAATGAGAAAAAATCTCTGAACATTTCCTGCTTTTAAATTCTAGCTTCTTACATGACTGAACATGAAAACCCACTGAGTCAAAGTATTATTTGATTTATTATTTGTATTGCAGTAGCACTTATAAGATCTAGTCATGGATCAAGACTCCACTGTACTAGCGCTGTACTAACACAGAACAAAAAGACTGTCCCTGCCCCAAAGAGCTTACAATTAAAGTATTGTTTTATACCTGTGTATGTTTGGTATCTTGAAACCTTTTGGTGGTTAAACTGATCACTCATTTTTCTACAATAAATAGATAGTTTGCAGTATTTTTGTCAGCTAAAAGCTGTAGTCTACTAAGGGGGCAAATATATATAGTTGACTAGTGAGGCAACGAGTGCTTTGCAGATTGTACAGATATGTATGGCAAAAAAAAATCTGCATTGGTTCCTAGAAGACTCTATACCTTATTTAAGGGGAATGACTAACTTAATTTAATCACTTCAAGTGCGAGGAAAGCCTATTAGTTTTATCTTTGCCTTATGCAAATGTAACACTTTCATAATAGACCATTTTCAGTGGAGTTTAGCCACTCGTCAGGATTTAATTTCTCCTGGGTAAGAAAAACTGATCATTTCATGACCATTGGTCTATGATGTTTGGAATTCTTGTTATTTATATGAATAGAATCTGGCTTGTTCCAGTTTTTGCAACACCACATTTTGTAGACACTTAGCCAAAATTCCTGTTCCATTTTTAGCCTTGTTTTTAGGTTGCATTGCTTTGCACCCAAAGTAAACACTATTTAAGCTTTGTGTTAAGAGAAGAATTATCCAGTAGTTGTTGAGACATGAGAACTGGAAGTTTTGGTTGTGAGTGAAATCAGCTGCGCTTATTATTAGGGGGACTTTGATTTATACACAGGGTTGGATTTTCCCTCATTAACATGAAGAGATGACAATTTCTTCCATCAGTTGGGGCTGGGACACTGCAAGGGGAATTCCCTTCCCCCACCTTAGGAACAAGCAATGTCTTTTACCAGAGTTTTTTGGTGGTCAAAGTTTTCCCTCGGAGTTTTTTGTGGTCAAGAGCAGCTTTAAATTTCCCCAAAGGCTCATCCCTAGCAATGCCTCTTCCTTACCTGCTGTTCTAATACGGGTGTGACAGGCGAGAGTGTAAAGGCTGAGTTCTATTTCCTGGCTCATATGAGCATGAGTCAGGTTCACTCTTGTCACATGGCAGACTGCTACTTCATCTTCCACCCACTGTTTAGACTACTGAGGCCAATGGGAGCTAGAGCTGTTTTCAAATTAAATCTGACCTATAGTGTCCACCTGAGTTATTCTCAGGATGATATGAGTGACTATGCTCAGTTTTCCTTTCAAATTTTCTTCTCCAGACGCATTTCTCTTTCCCAATTATAATATCTACCCAAGGTATTTATATGGCCCCTGTTACTAATCTTTGGTGTATGTATCCTCACAACACCCCCGTGAGGTAGGGAAATGTGATTATCTCCATTTTACAGATGGGGAGCTGAGGCACTGAGAGGCTAAATGCCTTGCCCACGGTCACACAGGAAGTTTGTGACAGAGCACAGAACTAAACTTGGGTTTTGTTAATCTCAAGTTAGCACCTTAATTATTGTATCAGCCTTCCTTTCTAATGCATGTTAACATCACAGAATTAATACAGGTCCATTGAAAGCCTCAAAAAATTAACTGAAGGTTATGTCTCAGTCTTAATCCATCCTTCTTTATCTACTGCAGCTGCTATAACCCTTTTATGGGGAATTCACTTTGTATTGCATACTATCTTATGTGTGAAATTCACCCTTGAGCAGAGTGGTAGCACAGGGCCCAGGCATCTTGAAGTTCCACATAAGTCTTATTTTGTGGCTTTTGTGGTGTGTACATCTTGTACACACCACAAAATCCATCTCCTTCTGAATGGGATGAATTTCACTTTTACATGAGCTGCAATATTTAGGTAAAATACAGAGTGGTTTAAAGACAGAAAACCAGCCTTTACCTCAGTTTCCACATTTTTCAATAAAATTCATAAAGTTATCATGACTAGGCTTATGAGAAGTGGCTGAAAAGCTTTGATGTGAAGAAAAACAGGTGAAACTTGTCATTTTTTGCTTGTTTCACAGTGTAGTGGAAAGGAATAGTAACGTTTTGGAAATCTAACTGCTGTATGCACACTAACTTTTTAGCCATATTTTCCTAGTTCGCGTCAAACCAGCAATGAGCAGACTCCTAACAGGAAGAGCTTGGAAAGAAGGTGAACACAAGGTCTCATGACCCACAAGAAAAACACAACATGAAATGGAGAAAATAAATAAATAAAAACATCAGTTTTATAGAAGAACTTTAGAAAATCTGAGGAACCACTTACTGCACCTCACAAACTCCAGCAGGGCCACCTCAAACAAGAAATCACCACATGCTGCCACACACTGGAAGAAAAATATTAGGAAACTTACCTAGAAATCATGCAAGAAACCCAAAACAACTATAAAAAACCCTGATGACAGCCATCCAACACAAAAACAAAAAGTGGAACCAACCACAGCAATTCTACCACTCACAGAACACCACCTCTAGGGAAACTATGGCACTAGGATCCACCACATGGATACTACACAACACCCCAACAGTATCAATTTATCAGGACTACTCCTAACCAGAGATGAATAAGCTATTCTTTCCTAGGGACTGAAGTTCTGACCCACCACAGAACCTGATACCATACTAACATGTGGAGAACGAGAAGAATTCTTCTGCCAACTCCACCTCAAGAAATCATTTCACAACAATGGCAACACAACCAACAATTACCACATCCCCAACAAGAGTCATAAGAAAAAAGAGGCATCTGACTGGATAATCCCACAGTGGACAAACCATACTTTTGATCATTAAATTGATTGGTTCAGGAAAAAAAATTGACTGTGAAACCCTTAACAAACATTGCATCCATCACAATCTCTCCACCACCAAGAGGACAACTAAATAGTCCCTGAAATCTAACCATCAGATAGTGGTCAAACCAGCAGACAAAGAAGGCACCACTATAGTTCTCAACTGTAATGACTAAGTTAATGAGGCCAGCTCAACACTCTCCAACACCACCAACTATAAAGAACACAAAGAAGACTCCAAACCACTATTTACCCAGGAATTTAAGGATATAATCAAATCCTTTCCCCAAATACTCCAAGAGAAACTCTACAACTTAATCCCACACGAACCCGTCCCAGGGACCTTCTACATGCTTCCCAAAATAGACAAACAAGGGAACCCAGGCAGGCCCATCATATCTGGCCATGGCACTGTTACTGAAGAAATATCAAGATTCATAGATATCAATACTCAGATATCCACCCACCACATCCCCAAACACATCCACTTCATCCTTACCCATAAAAATCTTACATTAAACAACAAACACTTTGTCCAAACCATGGGAACAGCTATGGGTACTCGGATGCCTCCCCAACATGCCACCATCTTCTTGGGCCACCTTGAAGAAGAATTTCTAGACAAAGGCACCTCAAAATCAATTATATACCTTGGGGGTATCATCAAATGAGATACATTTATGATATTTTAGTCCTCTGGACAGATGACTTAAACTCCATCATTGATTTCCACCAGAACTTCAACACCACCCAATCATTAAAATCTTTCTAGAACACTACCATACTAGCAACTCCTGGACACCAGCTCCAGAATCAGCTTCAACAATGGAGCCCTACAAACAACTACATACAAAAAAACCTATGGATCGCCACACCTACCTTCACAGATCCAGTAACCACCACAGACAGAAAGAAATCTTTTATCCACAGCTAAGCCCACAGATACAACAGAATATGCTCCAAGGAGAAAGTCCTGGATATACATCTTAACACACTTAAAACTGCCTTCACCAAACAAGGACATTCCACTGGAGAAGTAGAACACATCATGTAACAGGTCACCCAAATACCCCGAAATAACCTGCTTCAATACAGAAATAAAACCCCTTCCAATCACACACTCCTAGTTGACACCTACCACCACACACTGTAACCCATATGGGGTATCATCAAACAATTACAACCCATAGTTGATGGGGACCACATTCTGAAATAAATATTTCCCTAACCCCCTCTTCTGGCCTTCAAACAACCCCCCCAACCTCACCAACTCATCATCAGCAACAACCTCCCCACAGACCAGGACACACCAACACAAAGCAGCACAACAGCTGCACAACTGCAACACCCCTCTATTCTGAAACACATCTTTCAGGATCCAAACATGCCTATCACAACATGTGGTGTGCCGTACCTCATCCAGTGCATCAAATGCCCCAATAGCAACAGAGTTTCTCCCCTCCTCACCACATAACTGGGGAGGTATTAATGGGCCACTTCACCTTGAATGTTCCCTTGAACATTAGCAATAATTTTTTTCAACTGTTTAAATGACAGCTTGATTGTTGATTCCAGATTCCATCAGAGCACAATTGTTTATCTAGATATGTGTGTGAGTGGAGCTGTTAGCCCTAAAGATCTATTACTTGATTGGTGTCTAAAGGAAAAAAATTACCTTCAGTTGAATGGGGCCTACGTTGGTATCCGCAATATCCAAAATCTGATCTCAAATGCTGTGCTGGGGACATTCCCAACACACAAAAATGAGAACACTTCTCACTCACATCCCTTCTAGCATTGGGTTGGAAAACGCAGATTATACTTCCTGTAGAAAAGAAGAAATTGAACTGTGCTATGCAGGATCCTAATCGGTAATGCACAATCTTGTAAGAATCTGCCTTCCTTTGAGAATTATCTTGTGCATTCAGGTCCATAACCATTTTTTCCTTCCACTCCTTTCTTGTATTTATCACCTGTGTACTCCACCAGGCTCCAAAAAGTTTAGAAACCAGCTCAGCCCTGATGTTTACTTCCAATAGAGATTTTTCTGTCCAAAAGAATGGTCTAGGCAAATAATCTCTAGTACTCAGTGTAGATCTAAAATTCATAAACATAAGTACCAATAGCAGGAAGTACTGATACTCAGGAGTCTGTATCTAGGGTGAATTTACTATTTTGTTCCTCCAATGTGAGAGGCTCTTTGTCTTAAAACAAATGAACAAACAATCCCCCATGCCTCTGAAAAATGAATAATGGACCCTTATTAGCTCATGATTTGATTTCCCTTTTCTACACTAGAGGCGGAAAATCTGATTAGCATATTAAAAGTCAAAAGAGAAATTTCTCTCTTACTTAGAGTTGCCACATTCTGAAAATTGTGCCAAATAGAAGAGAGAAGAGGCTAACAATAATTCTTTTTTGAAATCTAATGGTGAAGAAGAGTTGGGTGCGTAGAAGTCCATCTGAAGAGCTCTTTATCTCCATCCTAACTCAAGCAATTTTGCTCCTCTGATCCATTGTGCCAAAAAGTATGACGTCCAAAGCATTAAAATGAACTTGGTATAACATCCCTCTTCCTCTTTCCTTAGCCTCTAAGCTTGCTAAATTTAATTCATGTTTTCCAGGCCCTGTGGATAAATCTTTCCTAATTGTATTATCTTACACTTCTTTAAACTTCACTAACATCTTTTGGTCACTATTGGTTTGCGATTGATTTTAACCAATAGGGTGGTGGTCAAAGGTTCCAGAGCCCATTACCAATCCTTTAAGGGTATGTCTACACTATGAAATTAGGTCGAATTTATAGAAGCCGGTTTTATAGAAATAGGTTGTATACAGCCGATTGTGTGTGTCCCCCACATAAAATGCTCTAAGTGCATTAAGTCGGCGGACCGCGTCCACAGTACCGAGGCTAGCATCGACTTCCAGAGCATTGCACAATGGGTAGCTATCCCACAGTTCCCTCAGTCTCCGCCACCCATTGGAATTCTGGGTTGAGATCCCAATGCCTGAATGATGCAAAACAGTGTCGCGGGAGGTTCTGGGTACATGTCGTCAGGCCCCTCCCCCTCCGTCAGAGCAACGGCAGACAATCGATTCGTGCCTTTTTACCTGGGTTACCTGTGCAGACAACATACCACGCCAAGCATGGAGCCCGCTCAGCTCAGCTCAGCTCAACTCAGCTCACCATCACCATATGTCATCTGGGTGCTGGCAGACGTGGTACTGCATTGCTACACAGCAGCAGCCCCTTGCCTTTTGGCAGTAGATGGTGTATTACGACTGGTATCCATTGTCGTCATACTGCAATTCAATCAGATGATATCTGAAACTCCGTATGTCCCCCAGTCATATTCTGCTGCCTTCCCAATGATGTTGGTGGCTATCAGTCGTAGTACACTATTTTCTGCCAAGCGCCCAGTATTTTCTGTCCAGCACCCAGAAGATGCCGAGGGCTATCAGTCGTGCTGCACCATCGGCTGCCAGCTTAAGATGTAAAAAATAGATTTGTTCTGTATTCATTTGCTTCCCCCTCCCTCCGTGAAATCAACCCTGATAAACCCAAGGTTTTGAGTTCAATCTTTGGGGGGGCGATTCTGTGTGACAGTTGTTTGTGTTTCTCCCTGATGCACAGCCACCTTTCTTGATTTTAATTCCCTGTACCTGTACGCCATATTGTCACTCGCCCCTCCCTCTGTCCCTCCATCAGACAATAGTTTCGCGCCTTTTTTCAGACCAGATGCCATAGCACTGGGTTCATGGAGCCTGTTCAGATCACCGTGGCAATTATGAGCACTATGAACACCATGCGCATTGTCCTGGAGTATATGCAGAGCCAGGACATGCCAAAGCAAAACCAGGACCAGCCGATGAGGCGATTGCAGCGCGGCGATGAGAGTGATGAGGAAATTGACATGGACATAGACCTCACAGAAGGTACAGGCCCCAGCAATGTGCAAATCATGGTGTTACTGGGGCAGGTTTATGCCATGGAACGCCGATTCTGGGCCCGGGAAACAAGCACAGACTGGTGGGATTGCATCATGTTGCAGGTGTGGGACGATTCCCAGTGGCTGCGAAACTTTCGCATGCGTAAGGGCACTTTCATGGAACTTTGTGACTTGCTTTCCCCTGCCCTGAAGCACCAGAATACCAGGATGAGAGCAGCCCTCACAGTTGAGAAGCGAGTGGCGATAGCCCTGTGGAAGCTTGCAATGCCAGACAGCTACCTGTCAGTCGGGAATCAGTTTGGAGTGGGCAAATCTACTGTGGGGGCTGCTGTGATCCAAGTTGCCAGGGCAATCAAAGACCTGGTGATATCAAGGGTAATGACTCTGGGAAACGTGCAGGCCATAGTGAATGGCTTTGCTGCAATGGGATTCCCAAACTTGGTGGGGCGATAGACGGAACCCATATCCCTATCTTGTCACCGGAGCACCAAGCCACCGAGTACATAAACAGCAAGGGGTACTTTTCAATGCTGCTGCAAGCCCTGGTGGATCACAAGGGACGTTTCACCAACATCAACATGGGATGGCCGGGAAAGGTACATGATGCTCGCGTCTTCAGGCACTCTGATCTGTTTCGAAAGCTGGAGGAAGGGACTTTCTTCCCGGACCAGAAAATAACCGTTGGGGATGTTGAAATGCCTATCGTGATCCTTGGGGACCCAGCCTACCCCTTAATGTCATGGCTCATGAAGCCGTACACAGGCAGCCTGGACAGTAGTCAGGATCTGTTCAACTACAGGCTGAACAAGTGCCGAACGGTGGTGGAATGTGCATTTGGACGTTTAAAAGCGCGCTGGCGCAGCTTACTGACTCACTCAGACCTCAGCGAAAAGAATATCCCCATTGTTATTGCTGCTTGCTGTGCGCTCCACAATATCTGTGAGAGTAAGGGGGAGACATTTATGCCGGGGTGGGAGGTTGAGGCAAATCGCCTGGCCGCTGATTACGCGCAGTCAGACACCAGGGCGGTTAGAAGAGCACAGCAGCGTGCGGTGCGCATCAGAGAAGCTTTGAAAACAAGTTTTGTGACTGGCCAGGCTACGGTGTGAAACTTCTGTTTGTTTCTCCTTGATGAACCCTCCGCCCCCCCCAACCCAGTTCACTCTACTTCCCTGTAAACCAACCACCCCACCCTCCCCTCCCCCTCGAGCACCCCTTGCAGAGGCAATAAAGTCATTGTTACTTCACATTCATGCATTCTTTATTAATTCATCACACAACTAGGAGGATAATTGCCAAGGTAGCCCAGGATGGGTGGGGGAGGAGGGAAGGAAAAGAACACACTGCAGTTTAAAACTTTAACTCTTATTGAAGGCCAGCCTTCTGATGCTCGGGCAATCATCTGGGGTGGAGTGACTGGGTTGCCGGAGGCCCCCCCCACCGTGTTCTTGGGCGTCTGGGTGAGGAGGCTATGGAACTTGGGGTGGAGGGCTGTTGGTTACACAGGGGCTGTAGTGGCGGTCTCTGCTCCTGCTGCCTTTCCTGCAGCTCAGCCAAACGCTGGAGCATATCAGTTTGATGCTCCAGCAGCTGGAGCATCGACTCTTGCCTTCTGTCTGCAAGCTGACGCCACCTATCATCTTCAGCCCGCCACTTGCTCTGTTCATCCCGCGATTCAGCCCGCCACCTCTCTTCTCGTTCATATTGTGCTTTTCTGTAGTCTGACATTGACTGCCTCCACGCATTCTGCTGTGCTCTGTCAGCGTGGGAGGACATCTGGAGCATACCATCCTGAGAACATATCATCCTGAGTCCGCCGTTTTCTCCTTCTAATCTTCGCTAGCCTCTGTGAAGGAGAAACATTTGCAGCTGGTGGAGGAGAAGGGAGAGGTGGTTAAAAAAGACACATTTTAGAGAACAATGGGTACACTCTTTCACGTTAAATTTTGCTGTTTACATTACACAGCACATGTGCTTTCGTTACAAGGTCGTATTTTTCCTCTTATATTGAGGGCCTGCCGGTTTGGTGTGAGAGATCACTCACGCAGTGCCAGGCAACAGATTTCGGCTTGCAGGCAGCCATGGTAAGCCACAGTTTTTTGGCTTTTTTAACCTTCTTAACATGTGGGTATGGTTTCAAACAGTAGCGCCCTCATTTCCCATACCAAGCACCCCTTGGGTTGGCCATTTAAAATGGGTTTGCAATGTAAAAGGAGGGGCTGCGGTTTCCGGGTTAACATGCAGCACAAACCCAAATACCCCCCCCCTCCACACACACACACCCAATTCTCTGGGATGATCACTTCACCCCTCTCCCCTACTGCTTGGCTAACAGCGGGGAACATTTCTGTTCAGCCGAGCAGGAATGGGCACCTCTGAATGTCCCCTTAATAAAATCACCCCATTTCAACCAGGTGACCGTGAATGATATCACTCTCCTGAGGATAACAAAGAGAGATAAGGAATGGATGTTGTCTGCATGCCAGCAAACACCGGGACCATACGCTGCCATGCTTTGTTATGCAATGATTCCAGACTACGTGCTACTGGCCTGGCGTGGTAAAGTGTCCTACCATGGCGGACGGGATAAGGCAGCCCTCCCCAGAAACCTTTTGCAAAGGCTTTGGGAGTACATGAAGGAGAGCTTTCTGGAGATGTCCCTGGAGGATTTCCGCTCCATCCCCATACACGTTAACAGACTTTTCCAGTAGCCGTACTGGCCGCGATTGCCAGGGCAAATTAATCATTAATCATTAAACACACTTGCTTTTAAACCATGTGTAATATTTACAAAGGTACACTCACCAGAGGTCCCCTGTGTGCTCTCAGGGTCTGGGAGCACGCCTTGGGTGAGTTCGGGGGTTACTGGTTCCAGGTCCAGGGTGATAAACATACCCTGGCTGTTGGGGAAACCGGTTTCTCCGTTTTCTTGCTGCTGTGAACTATCTACATTATCTTCATCCTCATCTTCCTCGTACGCCGAACCCGCTTCCCTGTTGCGTGTTTCTCCATTGACGGAGTCATAGCACACGGTTAGGATAGTGGTGGCTGCACCCCCTAGGATCGCATGCAGCTCCGCGTAGAAGCGGCATGTTTGCGGCTGTGCCCCGGACCTTCTGTTTGCCTCTCTGGCTTTGTGGTAGGCTTGCCTTAGCTCCTTAATTTTCATGCGGCACTGCTGTGCGTCCCTGTTATGTCCTCTGTCCTTCATGGCCTTTGAGACCTTTTCTAATATTTTGCCATTTCGTTTACTGCTACGGAGTTCAGCTAGCACTGATTCATCTCCCCATATGGTGAGCAGATCCCGTACCTCTCGTTCGGTCCATGATGGAGCTCTTTTGAGATCCTGGGACTCCATTATGGTTACCTGTGCTGATGAGCTCTGCATGGTCACCTGTGCTCTCCTTGCTGGGCAAACAGGAAATGAAATTCAAAAGTTTGCGGGGCTTTTCCTATCTACCTGGTCAGTGCATCTGAGTTGAGAGTGCTGTCCAGAGCGGTCACAATGAAGCACTGTGGGATAGCTCCCGGAAGCCAATAACATCGAATTCCGTCCACACTACCCCAATTCCGACCCGCAAAGGCCGATTTTAGCGCTAATCCCCTCGTCGGAGGTGGAGTAAAGAAACAGGTTTAAAGGGCCCTTTAAGTCGAAAAAAAGGGCTTCGTCGTGTGAATGTGTCCAGGCTTAATTCGAATTAACGCTGCTAAATTCGACCTAAACTCGTAGTGTAGACCAGGCCTAAGCCATCTACTGGTACTTCCCCATTGTTTCCTTTTCATAGTCAGTTATTTATATCTTTTATTGGATTATCTTCAAGACAATATTTCACTTTTCCCTGAGTTTACTGTGCATTACTGCGTTATAGGATAAAATCCTGGCTCTGCTGAAGTCAATGGTAAAACTCCCATTGACTTCAATGAGGCCAGGATTTTACTCTCAATTTTATTGTTGTTATGAAAAGAAATATAGGAACATCTGACATGTACGTTCATTGAGTACCTTAGACATGGTTATAATACACAAGTGATAACACCCTATGTGGAGTTCTGTTCGTCTCAAAATCATTTTAATAGAATAGATATCTGTTATATTTCTTCTCCACACAATCTCATTGAAACCAAGGAAAACAGAAAATAACTGAGGTGGATACTATAAATATGGAGAGCCTGTAACCAAAGCAAATTGGACCTGATCAGTTCTTGTTTGATTCCCTGGACTTGATCTTCCTCTCATTTACACTCGGGTAATTTCATTGATGTCACTGGAGTTATACATGTGCAGAATCTGTAAGCAACAGAGGAATCAGGCTCTTTGAATGTTATTTTAAAACAATGACTGCAGATATTGGCCACACCTTTCATCACACAGTACAGCCCAATTCTGAGGATGTGCTGACTTCAGGCCGCCCAGCAGAGAGGGGTTGTGTGTGCTTTGGAGGTACTTTCCACCTGAATATATCCTTTATTGTGGTGACGTAGACCAGCAAAACCCAAGTTTGTATTAGATCCACTGGCTTTATCACACACTCAAGAAATATTTTTGTTTTGTTTTGTTTTTTGTAACTGATGACATTTATGCCTTAGGACATTGGATAAGAAGTGTAGTAGAGATAGAGCAGGAATAGAGTTTGAATTGTGTTGTTTTGGCTAAGACTCACTGTGACATCAAGAGATATTTCAAGAAGCCTGTGTCAAATGACTGTCTTGTGTAAGCACATTGTGTTTGGATTTAATTTCAGCACCCCTAAAGCTACCAACACTACCACATCATTTGTGATTTATCCACACATTTTTGTATGTATCAGTTCACTGTAAACTTTTATTTGCTATAGCTCATTCTCATTCTCAAACATAACAAAAGAGAAAATTAAAAGGAGAATGATCAAAAATGTACACCACTACTCTCCTTTAATTTAATATCATCTTACAAGATGGAAATTAAAATTTTTCCTATCAATGTTGACTTTTTCTGATGAGCAAATATTGATTTTCCTTGCCACTCTCTCTTACTTATAAGGGATCTGAGATGACTTTTCTGTTTAGTTCCTTATTTGTAAACCAGCTTTATCAACATAAACCAGAATAGTTTGGGCAACAGGTTTGTTAGTCAACTTGTGCTTTCTCTATTTGCTCACTCTCCACCAATGACAGCACATAAAACACAGAAAAGCTATATTTTTAATTTCTCAGTGATGCTCTAATATATATGTAAATGTGAATTATATGTGTAGAATTCAAAAGCTATTCCTACCCAGACTGTTCAAGTTACATTTGGAGGATAAACAGAGTGATGGTGTCCCTTTTAAAACTATATGCGCTACTCTGGTTCCCCCTCTGACAAGTTCTGTAGTATTAAACAAACTTTCTTGTTGCTACTATGTCAAATGCTGCTAAGTTTGGTATTACTTGCTGGAATGCTGTCAAGTTTAGAAAGACTTCTCTAAGGACAACATAGAATAAGTGCTGAATGCCATACTGTGAAAAACAGCCATTCTATGGAACAACTAATTTTCTTCTTATAGTTGAATCTTCCACTAAACAAACTATTACAAGGCCAAGATGAGTTTTAAAGATGCCTTGTTGGTATTAATAGCTATATGTCCTAAATCTCTAGACTATACCTGGTTTTGAAATAGCATCTACTACCAGACTTATCTGTGATAAAGTAATGAGTCATGGTGAGCCTGGAATCTATGCTGGATTTCATGAACACATTTATTATTTGTATCACAGTCGCACCTGGAAGTGCCAAGCAGTTCATTTTGCAAAGAACTCTGTGAACATACAATCTCTACCCTGAAAAGTTTACACTCTGAAGAGACAAGACTGAGAATAGGAGAAAGGAAGTATTATTGTCATCCACATGTTGCAGATGGGGAACTGAGGCACAGACAAATTAAGTGACTTGCCCCAGGTGACACAGGAACTATATGGCAGAGGCAGGAATTGTGGGTATTCCCAGATGACCTGAGTCTCGGTCAGGTGCCTCACTCACAAAACCTTCCTAGATAAAAACAGGGAAGTTTTAAAAATTCCAAGTATCCACCACTTCCCTTGGGAGATTATTCCACAGCCATTAGACATTTCACTATCAGGGAGGTTTTCCTATATACAGTCTAAAATTCCCCTTTGTTATGTCCCACTGCTCTTCTATATCCCCCCAGGCATCACATTAAGTAATTCCTCTGGTGCCTTGATGTTTGCACCCATCAAATATTTGTAGAATATTCTGTTGTCTCCCCAGTTTTTTTATCCAAATGACACACATGTGGCTTTTAAGCTTCCCTTCTCCCCCTTGATAACTTGTGTTGCTCTTCTGTGAATGCCTCCCCTTTGGTAGGATATTTCTAATACCTGTGGTGGACAGAACTGGACAACTGCTAATCCCTTCCGGAGAGGATCTCTCCGGTTCTGACCTCGCTGGATGGCCACAGAGGGCAACCGCATTCCTGCGTGGCTGCTGAATCCGAAAACACTGTATGTGTGTAGCGTGCATCACCCTTTGCTGGTCAGCAGCCTGGCTGAGGCAGGGCATGCTTGTCTGCTCCCCGTTTTGGTTGGGGCTTTTTTCTTCAGGGCCCCTAATAAATCACCCAAGAGACACAGTCCCTCTGCATAGCCAAAGGGAACCCCATGGGCCCCTTGTCTCAGTTCAGCCGGTGAGCAGCACCTGCCTCTGAAGTATGCCCCTCATTCGCTTCACACCCCAATTCGATCCCTCTCCACAAATCGGGGGTCATTTTACGCGGGCCGGGCTCCGAACAGTGCGGCGAAGAGGGTCCGCCTCACCTGATGTTCAGCTTCCCGCCTTATTAGCGCTGGGGCTGCCGTGCGGGGTCTTTGTCGCAACCCCTCCCGGCCACAGTGGCCCACTCGGGCAGGGTGTGAGTGCGCCAGCCCGCCCTGGGAGGCGACCCAGCTTTCCTTCCCTTCTTTGCCTGTTCGGTGGCAACCCTCAGCCAGCCCCTCCGCTAGTCACAGCAGCAGGTCGCCAATGAAGCATAAGGGCGGCGGGGACGTCAATTAAAGGGAGGAGGGTGGGGGGAAATCCCACTGCACGCCACCTTCTCATTATAGTCACAGCCACGGCAGAGGTTTCCCTTGGGGAGAAGGGGCGCAGCCGAGGCGAGGGGAGGACGGGGCGAGAGGGAGAGCAGGAGGAGGGAGCGAGGGGACATGCAGCGAGGGGCGGGAAGGCTCTGCTGGGCGGAATACTAATCAGCCAGGTTCCCAGTCTGCAGCAGCCCCGCGGCCGGTGCTGCAGACACACACACACACACAGCCCGCGAGCTCCGGCTCTCACACGCACAGCGCCGGGGGAAAGCACCGTGCTCCCGGCAGGCAGGGCTCCCGTCACTTGCACCCCCAGGCTCGCCTCTCTCCCCACCCCCACCCTCCTCCGCCTCCCTTCCCCACTGCCCTTTGATGGCTTTCATTAGAGACCTTCCCAGGAGCCGGGCTTTTCACCCCTGCCCCCTCCGGGCTGTCTCCGCGCCTAAGTTTGAACGCCCTGGGGCTGCAGCTCCCGCCTCCTCCTCCGCGCGGGCTTGAAGAAAGAGGCGAGTGCAGCTGGAGCCCCGGCGGCGCCCATGGCAGGATTATCAGCATTGCTCCATTCGCCCGCTCTGGCCCCTCTTCTTCCCAGCGGAGCGCTGATCTTCCCTGCCGGAGAGCCGCAGCGGGGGCATGTGAGCGCCTCACTGTGCCCCGTGGAGTGAGTGTCTCTTTTGCCACACTCACACACACACACACACTCGCACACAAGAAGAAGAAGAAGAAGCCCGTTGCTAAAGCGCTGTCAACTCGGCACGAACCAATGCAGATGCACCACCGGTTTTAGTGGGGGCTACTGCTTGCCTGGCAGGGTGGGTGGGTGGGTGGGGGGCTTCTGCCAGAGACCATCAGGATCGTTGCATTACTAACTCCTCTCCTCCGGCTGCGGCTCCTGCTGGGTGACATGCAGTCCCTCATTTCTCCTGTGACCAAGGCTATTCTGGTAGCTTTGTTCATCTTTGCCATCCTCCTGATCCTCTATGTGATTCTCTGGTATATCTGCCGAGATGTGGATTGCGATCACGGAATCTGAGCTGGGATGCTGGGCAACGGCTTAACATAACAAGTGACAGACACACAAGCCAAACCAAAATCGAAGCCAGCCAAAAGAGCCCAGGGGAGAGAGCCACAATCGAGGCACAACCTGAGATTGACCTTCAGAGATCAGGGTGACCCGGTGAGTCTCCACAGATCTTGTGTACAAACGCGTGCGGGGGGAGGGCGGGAGGGAGATAAGGAGAGAAGAGAGAACTTCTTGTGCTTAATTAAGCAATGATTGTACAACAAAACCTTCCAGCTGCACTTCTGATCTCAGAAAGTACTGCAATGTCAGATTGCCTGGACTGCCTTCCACCGCTGTTCCATGGGTGGATACAGTTACCAAAAAGAAACTGTCCCTTTGGCTTTTCCCACTTGTGCGGACAGTGTTTTCTGTCATTTTTATTCAGAGAACATTTTGATTCACGGGATCTTTCCGCTCAGCCTGCTTTTGCTAGGTCCACCGTTACTGTTTGATCGTGGGGCACTGTAGATATATACAATAGTACCGAACTATAGTGGGATCCATGTCTTTATCTTTGCTGCGAGAACTACTTTTAAAAATGCGTCTGGTTGTTGGTAGTAGGGAAAGGGCTGGAAGGAAAGTAAGACTGATGTGGTGCTGCCTTTTGCAGCCCCACATTGGTATGCAGGAGGTAGCTGCAATGCTAAACAGACCATAAAGGTGAGTCCGTGAGATAGAAAAGCAAACGCTTCATCAATTTGAAGGAGAAAATCAAGGAAGTAATTGAAAATTAGGGAGAACATATATATTGTTCAAAGGGCAAAAGTATACACATTTCATGGCAAAAACACAAGTTTTTTTGCTCTTTTTTTTCTTTTTTTCCCTTTTTTCCCCTTTTGTAACTGATTTACCAAAAGAAAAAAAATGTGCACCGTAAATTCTGCATTTGATTTGGTTTCCCCACATGTTCCCCTGCGCAAGAGGGTCAATGGCTAAGGGTTAAAAACCAAGCAAACCCAGCAGTCTCAAAATATATTGACAAAGTGTGTAATTGCAGAATCGGTGAGTGTATATTTGAGGTGCACGGAGAACACTACAGGAAACACATCCTGCGCTGTTATTTTCCACACCTGAATGATTTTCATCCATCGATTGCTATTGCTATTATTGCTGTATTTTTTTGCTACAGGGTGCTATAATACTGGGGCATCAGCATATTTAGAGACATAGATACATTATCATTAAAAATGAGAAGCCCCTTAGAAATGAAAACGGTACTAAACGTTCAGACTGTGATGTTTCTGTCCTTGACCGAATAGCGTTGAGGAATGCGAGTACATTGCTAACTACAGTATGTATTCCCTCTGACTGGTATAAAGTGTGTGTATCTACGTCTGTGTGTGCTCGGGAGTAAGAGAAAACTGCATTTGTTCTTAAAGCAAAGATACACAAGTGTAGTTAAATGCAACTGTGCAATTCAAGGTGATTTGATGCTGTACGTCTGTGATGGCAAGATTACTCTTAAGAACATAAAAATAGCCCTATTGTGTCAGACCTGAAGTCCATCTAGCCCAGTATCCTGTCTTCCAACAGTGGCCAGTGCCAGGTGCTTCAGAGGGAATGAACAGAACAGGTAATCATCAAGTGATCCATCCCCTGTCGCTCATTCCCAGCGTCTGGCAAACAGAGACTAGGGACACCATACTCTTACAACAGAATTCTTATTTGAAAGGCAATCTGTTGCAAAGATCCTATTTTAAACGAGACTCGTTGCTCATATTGAAATTGCATCTCAAAGATCTCCTGATCTGGGTAGTGGATTCGTCTGGACATTACCGTTAACGGATCCTACTAATGTGATTATAGCAGCAGTGACATCAGTGTTTACTTGCCCTGCAACTACAGTAGCAATGCATTTGTTTACTTCGCTCACGCACACAGTGAAATGTCTATTGCACAACAATTCTGAACAGCAAAAAGATCATACATGCATTTTAAATGGTGATGGGTATGTTTTTTGCATGCATCTAATTATTTAGAAATACGATTCCTCACTGCCTCCCCCCAAAACCCTCCTCATTTAAATATTGCAGTTTCACTACTAAATAAACTAATTCCTACCTAAGTAGCAAAGAGCTCTTCATACTTTAACATGCCAAGCCATATTACATGTCCCCTCTAAATGACAGCAATGCACACATTCTGCCTAAATCACAAATGGAGAAAAAAATAATTCAATCCAATTATAATAACTCTGTCATTTAGTGTTAATTATTTTACAGCAAATCAATGTCTAAAGCAGTCACATGCAGGGTAGGATGGAGTGGGGCAGATTAAAAAGTTTAGTGGCATCTGTGTTAAACATGGATATATGTGTGCATAGATAATAAATGTTGAGTTCAAACACCATTAATTATTTATTTGCCATGTTTCATAGGTCTGCTCATAACCAGTGTTAATCAGCCTTATATTTGTAGAGGCTCTGAAAAAGCATCATTGTCTTGGATTTATAGTTGCACTATTCAAAATCACTAGCTACATTTAGGAGCTATGCTTGTTGTCTATTAATGTATTAACTGATGATAGATTACAAGCAACATCCTAAGAACATGGAAGTCACCCTTGCTATTTCTACAGTCTGACAGAGTGTGAAATCCTGGCCTCATTGAAGTCATTGGGAGTTTTACCATTGACTTCAATGGAACCAGAAGTTCACTCCAAATATAAGTTTGTAATAGGAAGGAATAACTAGAGCTGAGAGAACCATCAAAAAGGTGTGTGTGTGTGGGGGGGGGGAGTCAGTTGTAGTGGAAAACCTAAGAGGGATTTATTTTTTTGCTGAAAAGTCTGGAGAAAGTTTGATTTCCATTTTAGTTTTTTGCTAGCAAAAGGCACCCTGGGCTTCCTTTTTCTATTCGCCTAACCCAGCAGTCATTACCAAATTGTTCTCTCTCTGTGTTTTCCTATTTCCCCCCAAACTGACATCTAAAAATTAATTTGTTACTAACTGAGGTATTAAGTATATTGAAATGAGATGGATAAGAAGTAAGGCACAGACCCTCAAAAGTATCTAGGCACCTAACTTCCATCCATTTCAATGGGAGAATTAGCTGTCTAAATATGTTTGAGGATCTGGGGGTAACTCCATATTTATCAAGCCCATAATACAGCTCTTACACTTTCATGATTAGTACTAAAGAACTCCTCCCCTGATGGTTGGCTAAGGTTCTGATTATGTTCCCATTGAAGCCAAAGGAAATATTACTGTATTACAAAAGCTGTAGTGTGATATGTTAGAACTGTGTCATTATCTAAACAGAAGATTAATATGCTATAGAAACAATATTTAAAAGAAGATATTTTGATACATCACCTAGTTTGTTTAAAAATATTTTGAAAATTATCATACATTTTACAGTGAAAGTACAAATGTTACTGAATTTTACAGTTTAACTATTACGACAGAGTAGCATGAGTGGCATGGTCCCAGGAAGGCCAGAGTTCTAATTTCAACTCTCACTCAGGCTTGCTACAAATGGCTTAGGACCCTATACAACATTCTTTACTCACTCCTTATCCAAGAAAAACCCAGTTCAAGTCTGTGGGAATTTTGCTTGAAAATGGAGGGCCTGAGTAGGCACTTAACCTTTTGGTTTTGCCAGCTCTTGGTTTTCTTTTCTGTAAAATTGGGCTAATGTAGGCCAGATTCTCTGTGGTGTGCCCATTTAGCATTGCCTGCATAATCTGGTTCTATAGCTGTTTTAACAAATCCATTAAGGATCATCCAAGTGTAAAGTGATCAGGACGGAAGCACTGAGTTATCTTAGGGGCTTTAATGCCATTCCCCTCCCTGATCTGGCAGAGCAGGGAAAAGTAGCTTGGACCAGAAGAAACAGTGTACGGCCAGGGTGCCTCTATATCATACCAATCCTCAGCTGTGTTTTTGGTCCCCTGTGGCAATTGCAGTCATGTGCAAATTGGAACAGCAGGATTGGAATATAGCAAAAGTGAACATAAAGCTACCTTTGAACAATTCCAGCTCCTAATTTACTTATGGGTTTGATACAGGAACCATTTAGTTAGGGTTACCATACGTCAGGATTTTCCCGGACATGTCCGGCTTTTGGGGGCTCAAATCCCCGTCCGGGGGGAAATCCCCAAAAGCCGGGCATGTCCGGGAAAATCGGGAGGCTCGGCCGGGGCCTCTTTGTGCGGGGCCGGGGGCATGGTGCCGGGCCGGGAGCCGGGCCGGGCGCGCGGTGCCGGGCCGGGGGCCAGGCCGGGCCAGGGTCGCAGTGCCAGGCCGGTCCCGCGGGGCCGGGGGCGCGGGGCCGGTCCGGGCCCGCGGGGCCGGTCCCGCGGGGCTGGGAGCCGGGCCGGGGTCGGGGAGCCGGGCCCGCGGGGCTGGGAGCCGGGCTGGGCCCGTGGGGCTGGGAGCCGGGCCGGGGTCGGGGAGCCGGGGTCGGGGAGCCGGGCCCGCGGGGCTGGGAGCCGGGCCCGCGGGGCGGGGAGCCGGGGGTGGTCGGCCGGGGCCACGCCTCCTCCCCCCCACCCCCCACCCCTTACCTGCTTTAGGCTTCCCGCGAATTAAATGTTCGCGGGAAGCAGGGGAGGGGGCGGAGACTTTGGGAGGGGGCGGAGTTGGGGCGGGGCTGGGGGCGGGGCCGGGCCCCCCGGGAGTGTCCTCCATTAGGAGGCACAAAATATGGTAACCCTAATTTAGTGAAATTCTATGGTCTGTGTTATGCAGGTCAGATAATATGACCATAAGGGCCCCTTGTGGCTTTAAAATCTACAAACACATGCATTCAGACAAACGTTTAGTTTTATTTGAGGATCTGGCTTTATATATTTATAACCTGGCTCATGGGGGATTGTGAGTATTAATTAGGTAATGCTTGCAGAGCAATTTGAAAACGCAGAAGGGCTATCTAAATGCCAAATATTCTTATTCTTATTCATGGGAGAAGAGTGCAACATGCTCAGATATATCTATGGCATATTGCATCTGCATCCTTTTCTCCTTCTTTGACACTAATAATGATGCTGCCCTAATAATGTTAGTAAAAATCCCACATGGCTACACAGTGTTCTAAAATGCATCTATAAGTTAGACCACCTCTTACTGAAGTCCCACATCAGTTATATACTACTGCTTACTTTTCTGGTGTGTTCTCTACGCACCAAATAGTTCAATACTGCTCCACAGAGGGAACATTTGATAAAAAATATGTTAAAAAGTTGTACTGCCATTTCTTAGCAGGTAAAGAATAGCTGACATTTTCAGTTTCTTTGATGACTTTTTGTTTGTTTGTCTGTTTTCTGATTTTTCTCCTAAGATATAATATTTTGAGCTTTGACTGCTTAGGACATATTTTGAAGACAAACTGCACAAATTGATTTTCCTAAAGTGTGCTGATAAAGTGATAAGAGTATTGGAGAGCTTTCCATACAAATCTGCACTACAATATTTGTAGTAGATAGCTATATTTTTATTTGTAGTAAACTGCTTTTCCTTGTTCAAGTAGAGATCCTTTAAAGTAAAAATAGCTTTCTTGGTTTAGCATTCTGCTTTTTGTCTATGTTTTAATGTGCGGCATATAGGTACAGAATGGTCTCTTATAGACACTAGGGCCCAGATTTTTAAAGATATTTAAATGCCTAGTAGGATTATCAAAAGTATCCAGGTGTTTAAAACTCATTTAATTCAGTGGGTGTTAGGCACTTAGGTGCTTTTGAAAATTCCATTAGCCACCTAAAAACATTTAAAAATCTGGTCCTAAGTGAAAAGATTTGGGTTTAGTCCTGCATACACTGTCTGTGGTTGAGAATTATATCTTTAATTCGGATACTTTGTCATGGTATTGTGGAATCCTGGAAATACTCTTTGGGGTTACAGCATGTTATTGTTTAGATACAAAGGGGGCATATACTAGTCGAGTGATTTTTTTTTAAAATATAAAAATATAATGAATTTGAATCATAGTTGGGGTTTGGATTAGTGAGACATGGGGTGAAAAAGATTGCCCAATTGTGTAAACAAGGGAGAGAAAGAAATGGAAAGAGAGAGCAGAGAAGACTATACCATCAAGAGGAAAGTAGAGATACTCCAGGGAAATCAAATTCTGAAAAGTGCAGCTAATGTAGAGCAGAGTGCTGGTCTCAAAGGGCATGAATTGTAACTTCTGTTTAAAAAAAGTATTTTTAGATAACTATGGGATTGAGATAGAAACCCATATCGCTACAGCTACCTGAGATTCTTTATATGAATGCCTTTGTTCATTTAAGTTTTAAATTCATGTCTGTTTTAGCTCACATATACATACGTGCACTTAACACTGACAGTTTTGCAGCTACTTCATAGAGAATAAAAGAAAGATGATATAATATAATGGCACTTTAAACGAAATACACTCATGAAGGGAGTACATACATTGTAAACATACTATCCTCTTTCTTTAAAAAATGTGTATAGATTCCGTCTGCTACAGAAAAACATTGGTTGGTAGTCCATCACTGACGATGATGATGATATTGTCACAATTCTCATCTATAACTATGTATATGACTCTGAAGTCCAAACCCTGATGCAGAGCTGGTCTCACTGAGGACATGGGAAGTCCATATCTATGATGTTTGATGATGCAGCTTTGTCGCACCTTTCACATGCAGCCTGGAGATGACTTCATCGATCCCACTCAAACCTGTTACATGCTGATCTTGTCAGAGACCACCAGTGATTCCTGTTCTGAGCCATTTGCTTGAGTTCTTTGAGATTGATACCAGCCCACTGGAGACTGCTCTTCTGATTATCTTTTAAGTGCTTATATGGACAAACCATTTTTCTTTTGCCCTGCCTTAGCTCCCCATACAAGATCTGTTTTGGGAGATGGCAGTCTTCCATTCTGATGACATGTCTGGTCCACCTAAGTTATACTCTCAATAGCATTTCTTCAATTCTGATTGTGTTTACTCTTTCTAGGACCTTAATATTGTTCTCTCTGTCCTGCCAGCGAATGCTTATTATTGAGAAGAGGAGGCGCATGTGAAATTACTCAAGCTATTTAATGTGCTGTCTATAAAGAGTCCATGTCTTAGATCCATACAGGAGAGATGTTAGAACCACTGCACTGAAGATCTTCAATTTGATGGAGAGACAAATGTTGTGTTGGTTAAAGACTTTTGTTTGGAGTCGCCTGGCTGGCCTTACTGTTTCTGGAGACAATTTCCTTATCAAGGGAACTGTCACTTGAGATGGTGCTGCCCAAATACTTGAACTGATCCACATTTTTCAGCTGTTTGCCTTAGATGAAGATGGCTGGTACTGGGACATTGGAATGAGGAGCTGGTTGGAACAAGAACTCTGTTTTACCGAGACTGATGGTGAGACCAAAGAGCTGAGATGCTTCAGAAAGTCTATCAACGATGACCTGAAGGTCATCATATCTATGAGTCATCAAGGTGCAGTCATCTGCAAAAAGTGCCGCAATGAGAAGTCTCTCCAGCGTCTTGGTCTTAACATGAAGTCTTTGAAGATCAAAGAGGTAGCCATTGAGTTGGTAGCAGATGTATATCTCTTGATCCAAGTCCCTTGTGGCATAGCTGAGGACACAGGCAAAGAACAAATTGAACAGCACTGGAGCAAGTACACAGCCTTGCTTCACTCAATTCGAGATTTTGAATGCATCAGAAGAGTCACCATTTGAGAGCACTTGCACTGTTATGTGGTCATGGAACCTTCCTTGGCAGTCCAGTTTATGTAGAATAGCCCATAGACCCTCTCAGTTGACTGTATCAAAAGCTTTGGTCAAGTTGATGAAGACTGCATACAAGTCCATGTTCTGCTCCAAACATTTTTCTGGACCTGCCTTATGACAAAAATCATGTCTGTAGTATTATGACCTGGTCTGAAACCACACTGCACTTCTGGCAGATTCTCCTCAAGTATGTTTGCAATGAGTCTGTTCAGTAGAATGCGAGCTAGTATTTTCCCTGCTGTACAGAGGAGAGAAGTACCTCTGTAATTTCTGTAGTCAGCTTTACTGCCTTTGTTTTTGAACAGTGATACAATAATAACATTTCTTCTTCCTCCCAAATGCTATTCAAGATGTCGTGGAACACCTCAGTAGCCTTTGGGCCTGCTACTTTGTACAGTTCTGCTGGAATACCATCCTTTCTGGACACTTTGACAGAGTTCAGTTGTTTGATGGCTTTTATGACCTCTTCAACTGATGGAGGGAGATTGAGATCCTCTTTGATAGGTTTCTCAGGTAACTGATCAAGGACATGCCGATTGACTGTGGATAGTCTCTACTGAGTAGACTATGAAGTGTTCAACCCAGCTCTGTATGATTCCCTCCTTGTCTTTGATGAGGGTTATGCCATCTGCCAACTTCAGGGGAACTGTGCCAGAGTTAGATGGTCCATAGGCTGCTTTGAGAGAGTTAAAGAACATCTTTGCGTTGTTCGTATCTGTGTAATGCTGAACTTCTGCAGCCTTCCTCTCCTACCACTCATCCTGCATTCTCCTCAGTTCAAACTGGGCCTTGCTCTGTAGGTACTTAAACCTATATTTCTTTGAGATGGAAGTGAGATCATTCTGCCATTCAACCAATGCTTTCTGATTGTCACTTAGGAGTTTGGAAATGTCCTTATAGTTCTCATCGAATCATTCCTGGTGTACACTTTTCTTCAGCCCCAGCACTGATTTAGCTGTGTCAATAATCACATTTCTAAACTGGTTCAATTTTTCTGTTGGATTGCCAGTGACTGGTGGGCATGAAAAAAGCTTGTCATCAAGTGATTGCTGAAACTGCACCTGATAGTCGATGTGCTTGTGCTTTGCTATGTTGAAGGCTGTTCTGTTGAGTCTGGGGTGCTTGCGATGTAAGGGGATAATCTGCAGGTTGAGCATTGCGCTTACCAATCTGGTCTGTCCAGCATTCTGCCCCACGCATGGCTCTGGTAATTCTGACATCACAGATATCTCATTGGTGGGTGATACCAGAGTCTATCAGGTGTCATTGTATGGTCCGTGGGTGCATCCATGGAAAAGTATATTGATATCAAACAGATTTTTGTGCTTGATCTTGTTCCCAATAAATTCAATGGGAGCTTTGCCACTGACTTCAGTGAGAGAAGGGGTGGACCCTAGAGTGCTGGGGGAAAAGGTATTAGATAGTTAACTTAGTATGACCACGAAATATACATATGTACAGAAAGTAGGAAGGAGGGAGTAATGGAATCTTAATATTTACCCTAAAAAAAGCAAAGTCTGCACACAAAAGAACACACTTTTCATATTTTCGACATCGTATGTGTATGTGAAAAAGAAGGAAATCTCCTAGAAGACATGAGAGATTAAGGTTATACGTAATGAGGCCTGTTGTACAATTATTGTACTTGGTTTATGGTTAGATCTTTAAAAAGAACAAACTGTTTGGATATGATTCCTATAAAATCTGTCTAACAAAATGGTTTGATGTGACTGGAACAAGAGAACATATGTACTAAGTGCAGAAAAATACATTATCTTTTGTTCAGTAGCATCTTTCAGATTGATTGTATTTCAGGATAAAAATCCAGTAGATGATAATAAACTTTATCTGCCAATTCAGAATCCATTTCTATTGTAGGTTGTATGTACCGTGAACTCTGTTAAATGGGTACTTGACAAACCATTTGGAAAATAGATTTATAATGCCTACAGTAATAATTAAGTAAGGTCTTCCGGGAAAATATATTGACACAGCTGACTTGTAGGACACATTTCTTAAAAACGTTACCTCTTTCAGTTAATGCATTTCTGAAGATTAACATCATCACCTTTGTGGAGATATGTATATCTAGCAGGGATTAAAACTAACTAAATTGATAATCAATCTCTGTTCTAATTACTTGTTTTTATTTCATACTGTAATACCATTCTGGCAAGCCTACTAGGGATTACAACTAAGTGGAAGATTAATGGAATGTTGGTATCAGTGAAGATAAAATAAAGACTCTGTGAGCATACAGAAAGACAAACATTGGTATAAATTTGCAGTGGCTGAAAAAGTGTAAATGAGCTTGAGTAAGAAGTAGGAACTGAGAAATGTACATTTACCCCTTGAAAATGGAGATACAGAAGGATGAGGTATTGCTAGACCAAATCTAACCCGCCATGTCCCCTCCCCCCTCCCCCAAACCACTCTGTAATATAAAGGTTATGCTGGAGAGAGAGACAAGACTGTTGTTGGAAGTCAAGGAGTTGGAATGTCATGATGTGTGATGAAGGCGAGGTTTATATGGCCAAATCTTACAAATACTAGATTACTCCCTGTGAATTCCTAGGAGCACACATGAGGTACTTCTAGTGAGCGATCAGTTGTATTCAGTGAGGAAAATAATACTTCTTTGCTCTTATATAGCATCTTTAGTCCAGAGATCTCAAAACACTTTACAAAGGAGGTCAGTATCATTTTACAGATGGGGAAACTGAGGCACCGGGTGGTTACATGACTTGCTCCAAGTTCACACAGCAAACAAGAGGCAGTACCTGGGACTATAACTAAGTTCACCTGACTCGGGGTCCAGTGCACTTTTCACTAGGACACACTGGCTTTAGATTCTCCTACTAGAATACGAGCTGGCCTTAATGTCCCTCTGTTGGCTCTCAACCTGTTCCAGGCCAAATAGCCCAAACAGGAGAGATGTCAGCTTCCAAAAGAGTGTGTATCTGGACCCAGTGACAGGACTTCCTAACTAGGGTTACCATATTTAAAAAATAAAAAAGAGGACACTCCACGGGGCCCTGGCCCCACCACTTTCCCACCCCCAGCCTTGCCCCACTCCGCCCCTTCCTCAAAGTCCCTGCCCTAACTCTGCCCCCTCCCCTGAGTGCCCTGCATTTCCCCTCCTCCCTCCCAACCACATGAAAAGGGCTGCCCGAGCGCTACCAGCTTCACGGTTTGCCGGGCAGCCCCCAGACTCTGCGCCCCCAGCCGGCGCTTCCCCAGCGCAGCTGGAGCCCGGGAGGGGAAGCGCCCAGCCGGGGGCGCAGGGTCTGGAGGCTGCCCGGCAAACTGTTAAGCTGGTAGCGCTCGGGCTTCGGGCAGCCCCCATGCCTCCGGACCCTGCGCCCCCGGCTGGGCACTTCCCCTCCCAGGCTCCGGCTGCTGTGCTCCTCCCCTGACTCTTCGGCTCTATTTAAGAGCTGAGCTGCCCGAACACTACCGGCTTCAGGCAGCCCCCAGGCCTCTGGACCCTGCGCTCTCCGAGCCCAGGAGGGGAAGTGCCCGGCCGGCGGCTCAGGGTCCGGAAGCATGGAGGCTGCCCGAAGCCGGTAGCGCTCGGGCAGCTTGGCTTTAAACAGAGCAGAAGAGTCAAGGTAGGGGGCACAGCAGCCACGGGAGGAGAAGTGCCCGGCTGGCAGTATTTTTCCCGGACATGTTCGGCTTTTTGGCAGTTCTCCCCGGACGGGGGTTTGATTACCAAAAAGCCGGACATTTCTGGGAAAAAACGGACGTATGGTAACCCTATTCCTAGCCCATACTTGATTAAACAGCTATGCAGCAGCCTTAATCATCCTGAGAGCTTACTCTGGTCAGCAGTTCACACATACCTACCACTTACATAACTCCTCACCTCTGCCATGCCTGACTCTAGAGCTGAAGTGATCTAAATACATAGAAGTGAATCACTGGAAAACCTGAACCACTGTAATGAGCTATGGAGGGAGAATGCTGCCTCCAAATACAATACTAGTTCTGGAGTACAGGGTCTAGAATCACTAGGCCTGTATATTTTGTACATCTCTTATACCTCCAGTGCAACACCTAACACACTTTTGGCACGACAGAACAATAAATCATAATAACTCAGATCATTATATTTTGTGTTGGGCATACCCCTGTGTATTACTGTGGGTTTTCTTTAGTGTACATAGTGTTCTTGCATCATTACTGCATTCTATTAAAGGTTCACATTACTTCTCAAAATATGTTACACATACTGTCCTGTGGCACCTTTAAGACTAACAGATGTATTGGAGCATAAGCTTTTGTGGGTGAATACCCACTGCATCTGATGAAGTGGGTATTCACCCACGAAAGCTTATGCTCCAATACGTCTGTTAGTCTTAAAGGTGCCACAGGACTTTCTGTTGCTTTTTACAGATCCAGACTAACACGGCTACCCCTCTGATACATTACACATGCTATAGTACCCAGGTCATTTGGGCAGTATAGTATGTGTAACCATTTGTACTGTAGGGTTTGCAAGCAGCTAGCACTCAAATCTGACCTGCTTTGAGAAGAGGAGCAATTACATGGGAGTTATCATGAGAAACCAGTGCAAACGACTGCTGTGTTTTACTCCCTTATGTAGCTGGAATGCTGGGAATGGTGTAACTTTCTCTGTTGTGCTCTCCTCTTATTGCACTGAGCCAAGAGTGGACTTTAATGAAGATAGGAGTCAGAATACAGTGGACTTTTAGTGGGGAGACCTTATACTTCTCTGCCTACATTACTATTTACTCAGAAATTGCAATATCAAGCTAAAAATAGTAGTCATTTTCAATACAACACCAAAATACTGTAAATTAGAGCTGCAGTGAACTAATCATCAGAGATTCAAACTCTGATTCTCTTGGAATAGTTCACAGACTCACTGTCATTCACACATTAAACTCAAGAAAAGCAAGACAGAAATGCCAATATTTATATTTCTTATTCGATTTATTTTATTTGCAATTATGTCAGATCACAATGAAAGATGTTTTGAGCCTGGAACAAAATGACTTTTGCATATTTGAATGCTTATATTGTTTTCTTGGAGGTTGACTAATTTCTCCCCATACAGGCTGGCAAGCCTGGAGAGCTTTTAAATAAAAGAAGTAAGAAAAGAGAACGTGAGGCTGCTAGGTGGACTTGTATTAACCCTCCCAGCTCTAAAAACAAATCATACATCAGCTAGCAAGAACACATATTGCACTATAGAATTATATAAAGGTCTCTTTTTACATTTTACAGTATGATAAAATAAGTGGATTGGCTATGAATAATACAGATTTGTAAGCTGTGTTCAAGAACTTATGTGAATTTACCAGACTGTAAGGAATCAAGTTTCTGTCTCCTTGGACTATCCTGTTCCAGACACCAAGTTGAGACCAAATTCATTTAACTTGATTCTGCCAGTGGGACTGGATATGTGATCCAGAGATCAAAGGTTAGTGTATATAAATTACAAACCAACTGTTGCCATTTTGCTTCATAAAGCTCTCAGTGTTACCAATGAGGTCAGATGCAGAGTAGAAACATTTTTGTCAATTGCAAGCAGGAATCAGGTAACAAATCCTGAAAAGATTACTTCAAATACCTAAAGTTATATGTGTCTTTCATGACAAATTCTGTTCCCAGTCACACTGGTAAAAAGCCCATTGAATTAAATGAGCTTGCACTGGTATCGCTGAGACTAGAATTTTGCCCACTTTTGGATGGATCTTTAGCTGATGTAAGTCAGAATAGCTCCACTGAAGTCAATGGAGCTATGCAAAGCTACACCAGGTGAAGATCTTGTCCTATGTATAGGAGTATGCATATAGGTATACATATTGCATATTTAATTCAAATAACATCTTTAGCTTACAAATAGAGAGAAGTGCTTCTTACAACTCGGTATTAACTTTTAGAATGGTGTGCTGTACAACATTGTTAGTCAGATTTAGGGCAGATGTTGGGTCACTCAAGCTTGTGCATACACTGTAACTCCTGTTTCTGTGATGTACTAGTATAGTAACACTGAAGTTGCCTTAGATACAGTTCTGAAGAGATATAGAGTTCCTTAGAAATACAGTTCTGGAACAGGTGTTTGAATCATGTAATCCTTTATTTTATCAATTGGCTGAATTGATATATTCATGTAAGAAGAAAACCCTGTTAAGTTTCCTCACAAAGTCAGTGGGACTACTTGTGTGAGGAAGATAAGCAGAATTTTCCCTGAAATGTCAGGACAATTGTGCTAGTTAGGACTGGACATGTAGCTGGGTCGAATCCTATAAACTTTTTACACACAGAATTCTCATTTGAGTCAATGGGAGTTCCATGTACGGAATGCATGTGGGATGGACCCCACAATTTAGACAGGATTTTGGCAAATCTTACTTGTACAACTTAATTCTAATATGCAGCTGAACTCCTGCCACCCCAGCTATCTAACAGCCTAATCCTGCTCCCTTTGAAACTGTTTCAGTGGAAACATGATCAAGCCTGAAGCCTGGACTGATGTTTGTAGAGAATTGTAAAGTGGTTTTGTGCTGTGGAGTAGACAGATCTCTGCTAGGGGATAGGTTAAACTTCCCAAAATTATTTTAATTCACAATCTAATCTGGATTTGAAAATGAGTCTTTGGATTTAAAAGATAAATGCATTAACCCAATGTACCAATAGTTCCCGTTCTCTTGCTGTCACTAGTCAGTGTAGTTCACAGACCCAAATGCCTTCTTTTGCCTGATGGAGAACACTAGTAGAGGAATGCTGAACCTTGCTGTTCCAGCTGTAAAAAGTTAGAGAATGTATGCAGTAGCAGCAGCAAATCTCAAAATAAATGACCCTCCCAGATGTTTATATGGCTGTTTATTTCCTTTTTTGTTTGTTTTTAAAAATGTTTATGTGATACATTTTAAAGGTTTATCACCCAATGTACTCACCAAAAAGAATTTTTAAAAGTTGAAAGGAGATATACCTCTACCCCGATATAACGCTGTTCTCGGGAGCCAAAAAATCTTACCGTGTTATAGGTGAAACCGTGTTATATCGAACTTGCTTTGATCCGCCGGAGCTCACAGCCCCGCCCCCCCGGAGCACTGCTTTACCGCGTTATATCCGAATTCGTGTTATATCGGGTCGCGTTATATTGGGGTAGAGATGTATTGTCAATTGTCTATTATAAATTTCTCTCCTCATTTTTCTATCTCCATTAAATAAGCCTAGATTTCCCCCTGTTATATTATCTGTTTTTCTGCCTTTCATTGTAGTGTTTCTAAAAGGGAATATCGATTGACAATGCTGAAAAAGGAAAGATTAGATTCCCCAGCTGTTTCAAAGCAGTAGTTAGTGCACCTGATGATATGAGGCATAGGTGGCTTTATACCACCTATTCACTCTTCCTCCTGTCTCCTCCAGGGACACTGCTAGAAGCTGAAACAATCTCTGTCACAAATTAGAGCAGCCTTAGAGTTGCTCTGACTTCTGCTGGTGGATAACGTCCTGGAAAAGTTGCTCCACTGGTCAAAATCACTAGAACATATCATGCAATTCCCATTATCTCTCATATCTGACTATGTCCCTCCCCAACCCAATCCCTTGCTAAAACACCCCCTACACTGGGAAAGGGGGGAGGAGCAAAGCAGGAATAACTACACCAGGGGAATCCTCAGCTGCTGCCTTAAGGCAGTTTTATGACCCGTTAGCACTGCTGAAGCACAAAGATGACTAAAACTGCCTTAAGATGGCAGTAGCTGAGGATAGCCCTAATGTTGGGGAGTCCTCAGATGGGACAGACATTTCAGTGAAGTGTCCTAATTTTAGACATGCCAAACACTTTCCTTTTTATACCAATACATGGTTTTAGATGACTAAGAATTGTGGACTAAATCTTTCTGAAATCATCACTTAAAACCTTGTCAAATAAATGGAGAAAATATTTAAAGAAAAGGGAAAACTATTTCATTTACTGTAGCTTGTTTTCCAGGTGTTTCCCTGAAATGTCCCTCTGTTTTATTGTTTGGCTGTGCTAAAGGGACATTATATCACAGAAACATGGAAGGGCAAGAAAATCTATGGACAAAAAATGCACTCTCAGAGTAAGAAAGGTAAAGAACAAGCAAAGGTGAAAATGCATTAAGAGTTTCTATGGCTTGTTCATATCACAACTTGTGAAAGCACAAGATCCTTCCTAACAAGCATCTCACTGGCACAGACAATTGCATCCTTCGATTTAACAGTCTTCTAGGATTTACCTGTTCTCAGCTTTTTGTTTACAATGTTAGGGCCAATTAAATGAGGCCCTACTCAGTGCTCAGAGCAAACTACTAATACTTTCAATAGGAATTTTGCCTGAGTCAGGATTGTTGGATTGCTTGGAATAAGTAATGCAGGCATGAAAATTTTGAAATGGTATTTGTGATAATTTTATGGTGTAAGCTGTACTGGGCAGCTTACATTATGGGTGGTACCAGAAACAAATAGTAAAATAAGGATGATGGTGATGATTATGTCTATAACTGAGAATGTAGTAGTAACAGGTGTACATACTGCTAAACCATGGTGCCTGTCCCATTTGATGTCATTTTCTAAACACCTATAAATAATTCTGTCTTTCAGGTTAGATGTGGCACCTCAAAGTTATCTTGTCACATCTCCCTATCTCTCCACATGCAAGGAGGCAATAACAACAATGCTGAGATATTATAGTAATTCAAGAAAATAAAATATTTTTGAAAGTGAATAACATTTGAGTACCATTCTTTGTCTCGTAATGTCAAAGTAAAAGCACAGCTAATAAAATGACTAATAGCACTTAGAGTAGTTTACTGACACTGAAAACCTTGTCATTTTTAAAGAAAAATAAAGGCAATTGCTAACAGGAGAAAAGTATGTTGTTGGGCAGCGAGGTTAGTATCCTTGCTGTGACCAATGTAAGTGGTATCTCATTCTTATTTTTAATGTAAAAGTGAGAGCCAATCCTTTCAATGAAAGAAGACAGTGTCTTTCGACTCAGTTTAAAAAAACCCAAAACAAAAGCCAAACTGCAGATTATATTTTATTAAAATGTGAAAGCCAGAAATGTTTGAAGATATCCTTGACCTTCAAGCTCTTTTCTTAAATATGGGAACAACAGATGGGGATTGTGAATGTTTAAAATTGCATGAATGAACACATTTAGAAATGGATGGAGTGCTAATGAAGTCTAGAAACATTCTTGTTGGGCATTCTCAGATGGCAGAGCTGCCTAATAAATTAAGGAACTGCCCAACAAAGGCAATGATCAACCGTGGCATGTTGGCAAAGACAAACACACAGGTCCTTATTAGTGACACAATATAAAAGCAACATCAATTTAAACCCCCTCCCCTGTCAGGAGTGCTAAGCTAATGATTTGCCCTTTTACACTTGGAGCACCGGGTTACATAAAGGATCTCCAATCACTGTGGACTGGATGTGAAAAACATGACCTAAATGGAATGATGTGGCTACTGTACACTAACTCTTTTTGTTAAGAAATTTGGAAAATAACATATGTGATATGAGAAGAGCTATAATCAATTTAAATGGTCTATCAGGGAAAAAAAACTTATTTCACTGAAAGCTCTAGGAATCCTGTGTTTCATCCATCCTGATATTAATAGTCCATCATCATGTAAGCAACATGGTTTTATGTACTTTTTTATTTATTGGGACAGAAGAATGTAAATAAAAGGTTTAGCAGGAATCAAGAGTTACTAAAATTAAAAAAAAAAATCTACCTACATTTAGAAATGGTCTATTTGCTGTAGAAATCTAAAGTACTGAAAATATTTCCTTGTCTTTTAAATAATGAAAGGCCCTGAATTGATAAGAACAATCCTTCTTGCCTTACTCATGCAAAAGTTCCAGTGAATTTTGCAAGAATAATATAATCAGGATTTACCCCCCAAATGCATTTATTCAGAAACTATTGCTAAAAGAACTATAGCTGGAATCCTTAAGCGATAAAAATTAAAATTACATCCAGGCTTGCCACCAGCATGCACTCTCTTACAAAGGAGCACAAAACTAGCCTTGTTGGTACTGTATATGTAAATTATTTTCTAAATGGGAAAAATACCTTTAAAGTGTTTTCTTTTCATTCCATCTTGCCTATCCGACAAAATCATATTTGGAAACCTGTTTGCTAGGTCTTCAAAATTCCCCTGTTTGTTAAAAGGACACAATTAAGTGATTATTTTTATAGCACTTTGTAGAAGCTCCATTTTCTGTTATAACTCTAGGAAACTTGAAAATGATTGTTTTCCCTACCAATTTTGCCATGGAAACTGACATCAACATTTACAACTTTTGCTTATGATTGTGCCTTATTACCTAGCCAGACCATCTTTGTTTATGCACTAGTATCACTGATGATGAAAACATAGCTCTCAGAATAGTATGCATTAGTGAGGGGTTCCTGGAAAGTTGGCAGAGTGAATACTCGGCTAATTCAATTGGAGATACCCCATGGATGAATTTGGCCCACTGTGTTTTTATAGGCATGACATCTCTTGCTTTTTATTGTTATTTGGGGGGGGGGAGGGAAAGTCTTATGTATTTTTCCATTTAAAAATATACATAAAGCCCCTAATGTAACAGGATCCTGGTCCATGACTAGCACTCTGAAGCACTCCGATAATACAAATAATAATAGTAATAAATGTAGACAGTATAATCAAGTCTAGATGGTACATATTTTATCATGCCTGTGGATCACTGCTATTTTACTGAATGGAATTGAAACCACTAGACTGTGTGCCATAAGACCTGTACTTCTGACAGCTAACAGAGATTCTCTTTTAACTCATGTTGTAGTGACCCAATCTTTTGGAGCAAACGGATCAGAGGTCTATTTCTGCTGTTGTAGGTAGCCACCAATTTGTTTACAATATTGAAGTAACCAAAGCGAAACAATTTCATCTGATGCAAATCACAAAGTAGAGAATAATAATAGTTAAAAGGTCCGAGTCGTACTATATCATATTCCATTCAACTGAGGGTCACAGACTCAATGGGTAAAATCCTGATGCCATCGAAGTTAATGGCAAAACTCCAATAGGGCCAGGAGTTCACCCCATGTATTTTTTTATTTATTTTGATTTTCAACATACAAACATTACCAAGAATGCCTAGCTCAGGCAGTAACATATAATCAAAAATACAAAACTAAAACAGTCAGCTTGCAGTTGCAACCATCTCCCTCCATGCAACAAACAAACACACAAAACAACAGCCTACACAGAAAATCCAAACTTCCCTTCTCCTTAGCTCCTGCAGAACACAGATCTCTACAATTAAATAATCCACACTCCGAGATAGATTCCTAAATGCCAGCCCAAATAGATGAACTTTACAGTGTGCCATAAAACAGTGGTTCTCAACCAGGGGTACATGTACCCATAGGGGTACACAGAGGTCTTCCAGGGGGTACATCAACTCATCTAGATATTTGTCTAGTTTTACAACAGGCTACATAAAAAGCACTAGCTAAGTCAGTACAAACTAAAATTTCATACAGACAATAACTTGTTTATACTGCTCTATATACTATACACTGAAATGTAAGTACAATATTTATATTCCAAATGATTTATTTTATAATTACAGTATATGGTAAAAATGAGAAAGTAAGCAATTTTTCAATAATAGTGTGCTGTGACACTTTTGTATTTTTATGTCTGATTTTGTAAGCAAGTAGTTTTTAAGTGAGGTGAAACTTGGGAGTACGCAAGACAAATCAGACTCCTGAAAGGGGTACAGTAGTCTGGAAAGGTTGAGAACCACTGCCCTAAAGGTTAATAAAGATGGATTATTTCAGATGGTGGGAAAGAGTAAATTCCAAAGTGGAGGGGCCCTCGTTGAGAGCAGCTTCTCATAAGCTCCCTCTCTTTGCCCCGGACACTACAACTCAAGCACCTCTGCTGATGTCAACAATATTGCATAGCCAGAGATTTGATACAAGCAGGGCCGGTGCAAGGCAGTTTCACGCCCTAGGCGAAACTTCCACCTTGCACCATCCACCCCACACTCAGCTAACCCCTCCCCCCACGGCAGCTAACCACGCCCCCCACCCCCCACCAGAGGAGCCTCCCCCATGGCAACTAACCCCGCCCGCCACCCAGGGAGCCCCCCCCACCTGGGGAGCTCCCCACCCCCGCAGCAGCTACTCCCCTCTGCAGCTAACCCCACACGCCCGGGGAGCCCCCCCCCTCTGCAGCAGCTAACCCTGCCCAGGGAGCCCCCCTCCGCGGAAGCTAACCCTGCCCGGGGAGCCTGCTCCAGCTCACCTCCGCTCCACCTCCTCCGCTGAGCATGCCGGCGCCGCTCTAATTCTCCTCCCTTCCCAGGCTTGCGGCACCGATTGGAGAAGAATTAGAGCGGGGGCTGTGTGCTCAGCGGAGGAGGCAGAGTGGAGGTGATCTGGGGCGGGGAGCAGTTCCCTTGTGTGCCCCCCCATTACTGCGGGTGGCCGTCCCCGTGCCCTCCTGCCCCAGCTCACCTCCACTCCACCTCCTCGCCGGAGTGGGCTTTTAGGCACCCTCAACCACTAGGCGCCCTAGGCGGCTGCCTAGTTCGCCTAGTGGTTGCACCGGCCCTGGATACAAGTGCAATGAAAATAGAATGCACCTATTATTAAATGAGATGTTATAATGAACAAGTTGTAGTCTGAGAAAGTACTATACCAAAGCTAATCCAAGAACTCAGTGTTCATCTTATAGAACATGCAGGCATGTTGCCTGGAAGCATAGATGACATTTTAAAGTTTCAAGTCATTGTTATTATTGTACTGCAGATCTTCACAATATGGAACAACGTTCACCCCTGGCAGCTGTTAGCAGTCTCCCTGCCAACCTGTTGATCTATCCAGATTTTTCTGTCCACCATATAGTGTGAATCATCAGATCCACATTTGCGCGGGTGGAACTCTAAAAAGGGGCACAGTTTAACCAAATGTAGCTAAATGCATAAAGTTGTGTGGTGCTGTACTCATCTGAAAGTGTTAAATAAGGAGCAAATAAAGTGAGCCTAAGATGACAACATCAATCTTACCTTAAGTGTATGAGCCTGCAAACAATAGGGAGCCATCTGGATACAAACATGTGACATCTTTATCCTATCCTTCTCCAAAATAATATATGCACACATGTACTTTGAAATTGATGACCAGTGTTTCACGCTCTGTGACATGGCTGAAAAAGAGTGCAGCCCACGGTGCATTTCTGTTACAGAACTTTTATGATTACAATCAGTTGTTCACAGATTCCTTTATGCCATCAGAATCTCCTATATGCTCGCATGTCCAGATCCGAAGGGTCTTGGTTTATTCAGGTGTAGAGAGCAAGAGACCATATCGCATGACATAGCAGACTTGTTGTAGAGATAGCCTTCCCTAGATGATAAAAGCATCAAAACAAATGTGGCGTAATGCAAATCCCTTTATGTACTCCCAGTGGAAAAATGTCTTGAGTGAGAAAAGGAAAGCCGGTGGGGCAGGATGCGGCGAGAGAAGCCATGTAGAAGCAAGAGTTCTTGAGGAGAACCAGGGTCAGATGGAGAGGGGTGGAGGTTAGTTTGAAGAGCAAGGAGAACTCAGGTATTCAGCAACATCTGGGAATTCAGGGAATAACTTAAGGGGTGAAGAGTCTGGTAGAGGAATAGTTAGATGGAGGAAGCCTAGAAGATTGCTGGGTGGCAAAAGAGTGAGACACAGCCTGGGGGAGTTGTTGTGAGAGGGAGGCAGAGCAAGAGGGGGTGGGTTGTGGGGGCAGTGGGAGCCTGCAAGGCTTTTGGGGATGTGGGGAGTTTGGGGGGTCACCTCTTTCATTCTGTCCCTTTTCAGCCTCTGCACTCTGATCCCCCTCAGTCGAGCCTCTCATTTCCCTGTCAGCAATGCATAGGGCAGGAGCTATCACCTCCTAATTGCTGAGGCTCCATACTAGCCTAGGGACAATTGAGAGGAGACCATGGGAGGTGGCAGAGAGGAAAGGCCAATGAATCCAGGACCACAGCATAGCCATGGTGGCTGGGAGGTGGAACTGCAGTTGCAGTCCAGCTGACAGCATGGTATCGTACATGGGCAGCAAGCAGGTATGACAGAGCTGGCTGCGAAATGTGAGCATATCTCGTGAAAGACAGATGATACTTGTGTCCCTAGCAAAACCAAAATATGTTGAGGAAACCAAAAGCATAGAATTCATAGCAAATAATTTACTCATTTAATTTAGCGCCTTGTCCTGATCACAAAATATCTATGGATAAATTGTTATGCTCTTGAATCTATTAGTTATCCAATTAATGTCATTTTCAGTGTTTTACTTTATGGATTGATCACAAATACCCATTTCAGATGTGTTGCTTAGGTTTGTTTGGTTATGTTGGTCATGTGACAGGGAAAATATTGATGCATGCAAATTCAAAATTTGGTTCCTAGAAATGTGCACGTCTCTTTGAAATTCACTTTCTGTGAATATTTGTGCTGATAAAACTTTTCTCCAATGTTTGTGGGAACAAAATGTATTTGAAGTAAAATCACTCATTAGCTATGCCAGTCATACAAACTTTCCAGAGTACTATCACATGCTCCTGCTCCTAAAGTCTCTTACTTAGTGGCTCAAATTTTAATATTTTTTGAACCTACCCTGCATGTTCTTTAGGAGACAAAAGTCTCCTCCTCTGCATGCTGCAGAACTAACTGTTCCAAGAAGCAATCACTTACGGTGACGAGAAACTGCTTGTCTAAACTGTAACATTTGGCCAGTTTATATGAGGGTAGTTGATGTTCCCCATTGTTACTGTTTTATTATCTCTTGTTACCTGTTTGATTTCTCTCAGCAGTCTACACTTAGTATCTTTTTATTGATCTGGAATCTAATAGTACAATACGAGCCTATTGGTATATTTGTATTCTTATGATTTGGGACTTGTGTCCATACACATTTTACTGTGTGATCCTCTCCCTTCAGAGGGTAAAATCCTGGACCCATTCAAATCATTTGGAGTTCTGCTATTGACTTGAACGGGTCCAAGATTTCTCTTTCAATTTTTATTTCACTAGATGCAATGGAATCTTGTATGTACATAGCATTATCCCTCCACTTCTCCAATCTAACTCCTTTCCGTATAATTTATAGTCAGCTATTACAGTATCCCATTGGCTTTTTTTGTTCCATCATGTGGACTTCTTATACTCCTACAAATGTACAGTTTATGCTTGGTATTATCAAAGGAGCAGAAGAGAATTAGGACTCAAATCCCACTGAATTTCAATGGGAGTTGCACACCTAACAACCTTAGGCACCTTTGAAAATTCCAGCCTGTAGCGCAAAATTCTAAAATAATGATGAGGGAGAATAAATTAATGATGACTTTAACAAGACTATAACACTGATCTGCTTTTTTTAAAACTGCGAAGGATAAGGAAATAAGATAGAGACTGAAGACATAACAAAGATCTTATAAATAGAGTTATTTAGAAAAAGCAAGTAAGGGAAAAAAGGGAATAAAATCTGCAGGACCAATCTGCATTCCAGAGAATCAGTTAATAAACTTTGAAAAGTTATGACAAGTTGAAAAGTTGGGAATGTACCCAAAGAGAAATATATGTTCTATCTATCTAGATATGGATAATTTATCATCATATATTTATAAAATGATAAATGATAAAAACATGATTTTATAAAGACAAATTCAAGTCAGATAAACCTGATCACTTTATTGGGATAAAATTACAAAATTACGGAGTGCTGTAGATGTAACATAGCTGGACTTGATAGTAAAGCATTGGATATGATCTAAAACCTTAACTTGAAAACATAATGATTGGAACTGAGATTGTCACAGGGACTAACAACTTGCGGAAGGACTGTAAACAAAGGATAGCGAGTAATAAAATCCCCCAAAGTACTAGGCTGAGGGAGGTTTCCAGTGGTGTACCACAGAGATCAGTATTAGGCCCTGCTTTAATAGCTTAATTAAGAATCTAGAAAAGCAGTAAACAACATTGAGTGAATTGAAATATGAATGTCTATATTTTGGCTAAATGACATCAAAGGGAAAATGTGCTTCCCAAACCACCTACCATGAGGAGTATAAACAGCACGGAGGGAAAGGAATTATTCAGGGTGCTTTTAGGACAGAGGATCAAATTTATAAACTGAAAAACAGGACACCTGTCCCCAGAGGGGAGTTGAACAGGTGAGCAGTTAGGTTAGAGGTAGTCAGGGCTATCAGGCTGTTGGGAGCTGAGTTGCATGATATATTGCTCCCTCTCCATCTCTATTTTCAAAATAAAAACCCAAGCATTGTACAGTAAATGGTGAGGTGGGAGAAAATTGTTTGTCCTTTTAATGGTCCTTTTTTGTCCCAACCTTTAATGGTACAGGAAAGCTTTAGCTGAATATCAGGCAGGATTTCCTAATGATGAGATGTGTCTCCAAAACCCTCCTGGAGTAAAGCTTTCAGGATCCAGTCCTGTGAGATCATTAAACTGTAAAATCATCTTGTAGAAAAGTGCTGAAAATCTCATCTGAACCTGAGATATTTAAAACTGGACTGATCAAATAATTAAGAATGTACTTTAGGTAATAATCCTGAATTCTAAATACTATATGAGTCAATAGCTTTTTGGTAGTCTCCCCAACCCAACCTTTCATTTCTATGATTATATAACTTTAACATACCAGGTAGCACTAATTGGGCTAATTTAATAAAAAAAAAATCCTAAACATTTAAAAAAGGCAACCACATTTTATAATTACCTACTTCTTGTCTCTTTGTCTTTAATTTCTTCCATAGCTAAAATATCCACTTATCTTTGATATTCATTAAAATATAACGCTTGTCTCTTCCTATAAAGGCCAAATTCTGTTCTCAGATGCACACAGGTCCCATTGACTTTAGTGAGAATTGCACTAAATTGATGATAGATTTTGACCGTAAGAAATGGTTGATTAAAGCTCCTTCCTCAACTTGAAACATCCACATAGAGGCGCTCTCAGTAGTATGAATGATGGGCTGTAGTGACTTTTTTTCTCCAGTTAGCTACCTGAGTCAGTGGTTTTTAGGTGATTTTCTTAGCATGTCTAAGATTCATTAAATGGCACTATGCCAGACAGAGGATTCTTGTTTTACATAGTGTTTTGCTTCTCTGTTACATTGGTACCTGACATTTTAGCTGCCATTTCAACGCAACTTAGAGATCCTTTACCTTAGGCCTGTTGTCACTGTAAATGTGTACCAATGTTCTGTGATTTTCCATAAAAAAGTTAATAACAATAGCTCTGATCTTGTGATGAGAATTGTGCTGTGCCTTTGTGGAGATCCACTGAAGTGAGTAGGGTTCTGTGCAGACAGAGGAGATGTCCTCTGGAGTTCTCTTTAAATATTTCTCTTCTGTATTTGGGGGAAAAAACAGATTATATCGTCTCATCGTAGGGTGATAACACTCTTTCCATTCCACTAATAGCTCTGGAGGTTGGTAAAAAGAAGATACTCAAGTTAGACATTTTAAAATTAGCAAGTCCAAATAACTTGCATCCAAGAGTTTTAAAAGAGCTGCTGGGAAGCTTGCTAGATTTTCAATAAGTCTGGAGCACTGGAGAAGTTGCAGAAGACTGGAAGAAAGCTAATGTTGTGTCAAATTTTTAAATAAAGGAATGACCTAGGTAATTATAGGCCTGTCAACCTGACATCGATCCTGGGGAAAATAATGGAGCTACCAATATAGGACTCAATTAATAAAGAATTAAAGGAGGGCAATGTAATGAATGCAAATGAACACGGGTTTATGGAAAATAGATCCTGTCAAACTAACTTGATATCTTATTTTCATGAGATCACAAGGTTGGTTGATAAAGGTAATAGTGTTGATGTAACATATTTAGACTTCTGTAAGGTGTTTGACTTGGTACCACACAACATTTTCATTAAAAAAACAAACAAAAAACCAGAATGATATAAAATTAACATGGCACACATTAAATGGATTAAAAACTGTCTAACTTATAGGTCTCAAAATGTAACTGTAAACAAGGAATAGTTATTGAGAGGATCTGTTTCCGGTGAGATCCCATAGGGATCAGTTTTTGGCCCTATGCTGTTTATAATCTTTATCAATGACCTGGAAGAAAACATAAAAATATCACTGATAAAGTTGACAAATTACTCAAAAATTGAGGCAGTGGTAAAAATGAAGAGGACAGTTCATAAATTCAGAGTGATCTGGATTGCTTAGTAAACAGTATAGGCACAAGCAAACAATATACATTTTAATATGGGTAAAGATAAAAGTATACATCTAGGAACAAAGAATATAGGCTACACTTACAGAATGGGGGACTCTATCCTGAGAAACAGTCACTCTGAAAAAGATTTAGGGGTTGTGGTGGATAATCAGCTGAAAGTGAGCTCCTAGTGTGATGCCAAAGCCAAAAAAGCTAAAGTGATCTGCAGATGCATAAACAGGGGAATCTCAAGTAGGAGTAGAGAGATTATTTTACCACTGTATTTAGCACTGGTGCAATTAATGCTGGAATACCATATCCAGTTCTGGTGCCCACAATTCAAAAAGGATATTGAAAAATTGGAGAGGGTTCAGAGATGAGGCACGAGAATGATTAAGGCACTGGTTCCCAAACTTGTTCCGCCGCTTGTGCAGGGAAAGCCCCTGGCGGGCTGGGCCGGTTTGTTTATCTGCCGCATCCGCTGGTTTGGCCGATTGCGTCTCCCAGTGGCTGCGGTTCACTGCTCCAGGCCAATGGGGGCTGCGGGAAGCGGTGCGGGCCGAGGGACGTACTGGCCGCCGCTTCCAGCAGCTCCCATTGGCCTGGAGCAGCGAACCGTGGCCAGTGGGAGCGGCAGTTGGCTGAACCTGTGGACGCGGCAGATAAACAAATTGGCCCGGCCCGCCAGGGGCTTTCCCTGCACAAGCGGCGGAACACGTTTGGGAACCACTGGATTAAGGGATTAAAAAACATGCCTTCTAGTGATAGACTCAAGGAGTTCAATCTATGTAGTTTAACAAAGAGAAAATTAAAGGGTGAGACTATTAAATATTTGCTTCCTATGTAGATTCTTATAATGGGCTCTTCAATCTAGCAGAGGAAGGTATAAGTCAATCCATTGGCTGGAAGTTGAAGCTAGACAAATTCAGACTGGAAATAAGGCATAAATTTTTAACGGTGACAGTAATTAACCATGGGAACAATTTACCCTGGGTTGTGGTGGATTCTCCATCACTGACAATTTTGAAATCAAGATTGAACGCTTTTCTAAAAGACATGCTCTAGGAATTATTTTGGGGAAGCTCTATGGCCTGCGTTACACAGGAGATAGATGATCATAATGGTCCTTTCTGGCCTTAGAATCTATGAATCTTGGGAGGATCCAATGTTAAGGCCTGGATTCTGCAGTCAGAACTTCAAAGGGGTTCTGTATGGGTGTAAGGGTCTGCACACATGGATCAAATTACAGGATCAGGGCCTAAAAATTTGACTTCACCAAAAAGTACACTTCGATATCCAAAGAGATTAAACAGGAAGCATGAGTCAGTGAAAATTTAAGTGGGATGACAGTGAAAGATAAAATGTTAGTGAACACCACTGCTAACTCTTATGATTTTATCTTACAATATTTGGTGTTTTTCTTAAAGCCCCAGCTTCTGGACTCATGATAGCACCAGACACCCAGCTTTCACTTTAAGGAAAGTAAGTTTCTAGCCTTCATGATTGCAGAAAAAAGCATGAAAACATGAACAAATTCCACCTAAAGGGATCAAAACCCTGAAGACAAATACAAAGGACTTAAAATTTATATTTTTTAAATAATCTCATGATTTTAAGCCAATCTCATGGTATTTTGGGACCTGACTCATGATTTTGGAATGTTTGGGGTTGGCACTACTGATGTATTTACATACATTTTAGGTTACCTTTTTCACATTTGTGTGTTTGCCACTTCAGGTGCTGTTTACATAGATTTCTTGACATTTTAATGACTTCCATTAAATCAGTAAGCTTTCCATTAAATCAGTAAGCCATGCATCCAAGAGTTTAACTTTTTTAAAAATCTGTTTTTAATTTGTATTCATTTGTTGTAAAATTGATTTGGGTACTGCAGGCCTGTGCAAGACTTTCTGAGACTTTTAAAATGGGGTAGTTCGTGGAATGCCTCTATAGAGAGGAATTTGCATTAACTGAGTACCACAGAATGGGCTTCTGTCTGGCTTATTGGACAGGATTGGGCTGTTTAGGAGCTAGTGGATTTTTGCAAGTGTTCCCAACTGCTGGATCCACATAAGCAAAGGGGTTATAGAGGGGTTACAGCTGCTGCTGTGCAGTAGCTTCCCCACAGGCAGTCCATTTACTTAGGCTCTGTAGAGAGGTGTGAATGTCACTTGATATTTGGCTGTTCAGTAAAACATGGAAAATTCCACCACAAGCAATCAACTTCTCTGTGTGAACATGTCTCAGCTAACTACGCTCTCTCAGATAAGCTCATTAAGCTATGGAGACTGACATTCGCTCTTTTAGAAAGTTATCAGGTATTAGAGAGATTCATCTGCTACTTCAGGACAGCAGTTCAGTTCTATTTCAAATCAAACCAAACAGAGTTGCATTTGGCATGGAGAAGAGGGAAGGCAGGCAGACTGAGAGAAAGGACACCATGATCCTGTAAATCAAACTAGATCTCATACCATGTTACTTAGCAGTTGTGAAAGAAATAGCATTCATTACCTCCTGATGCTTAAGCGCAGTCAGCAATGCTCAGCAGTGGCAAAACTGCTTTGGACTAAGTAACAGCTTGCATTTCAGTAGGAGGCTTAGCTATATAAATATTTGAAACTGTAACCATACATGGTTTTAATCTTAACTGGCAAAATAATCTTCAAACAGCCAAAAGTTCAGTGTGTGTCTCAAAGAACTGACATTGGCATAGTCACAAAGTGGCAGCTGACCTGGACGTGTGGTGTTGCCTAGCAATCCCGCACTATCACATACAACCCAAATGTGGGTTAGAATGATTTACACAAGGAGAAAATGAAATGCTAATTTGCACCAGAAGGTTCTAGTTTTCTGTTGTGATTAGGAATTATATTAATTTACAACACCTCTTTTTTTCCCCTAACACTTTGTAACACATGAAACTGGAATCATCTGTTCAAAGTCTGTAAACAGATGAGTTATTTTGTCTTCAGTGCATTCAGTTAATTTGTTTCCTCTAGGAGATAATCTTTTTTGAAAAAGGTAAATGCAAAGGAAGCGTTATTCTAATACCATCTGAAAGGCATTCTAGATGCTCAGAATTCTGGATGTATCACCCAGACCCTGATCTTGCAGTGAGCTCTGCACATTGACCCCACAAAGAGCCCAGTTGACTTTCAGTGTAGAGGTTTGTCCACATGGAACTCATTGCATGGTCAAACAAACAGTTTGGGCAAAAACTCACTCCACAGGGAAAGCCCACATTCCAAGAGAAGTGTGGAGCTCATGTGTCATCTTATCATTGCTGAAGTGGAGCTATGCAGATTTTGGACCTTTGGTGGAAGGTGTTTCAAGCAGGTTTCTCAACCCATGGGTTGGAACCCAAAATTGGGTCACCAGAATATTTCAGCAAGAAGAACGCTCCTGTTCCCTGGGGCTAGCTGGGCTCACCTCCCTGCTCCAGGCACTGCAACCTCTGGGGTCCCAGCAGCACTCAGGTTTGGCTCAGCCCACAGGCGCTGACTCTGTGAGTGCTCCAGGGCAGGTGCCAGGGATGAAAGTAATAATAAATTCTTACTGGTACGGGGGCCGGCTCCAGCCCCTGGAAGGGGTGGGGCCTCAGGCAGAAGGGGTGGGTCCTAGGGCAGAAGGGGTGGGGCTGTGGGGGTCAGCCTCCCCCAGCCAGTCCATCTGCGCTGCGTGGCCCCCACTGCAAGCGGCTCCACAGTGATTTAAAAGGGCCCGGGGCTCCAGACGCTGCTTTTGGTGGCTGGAGAGGGGAGGGGGGCGCAAAAGGGGCAAGGACGTTAAAGTGCTGTAGCAGCGCTTTAACAGTGTTGCCCCTTTTGCATTCCCCATTGGGTGCCCTGCCGGTAGGGTCCATACAGGCCGGTACTGGCTTCTTACCGGTACGCTGTACCAGCCTGTACTGGCTAACTTTCACCCCTGGCTGGTGCACCCACTGGGGAAAAAGTGGTGGGTGCCGAGCACAGCCCTATCAGCTCCCTTCTTCCCCACAGTGCGTCCTGCCCACCGATCAGCACTTCCCCCTATCTCCCTGCACCTCCCACCCACCGTGATCAGCTGTTTTGCAGCATGTGGGAGGCTCTGGGTGGGGAGGAGAGAGAAGCGAGGGTGTAGCATGCTTGGAGGAGGTGGCGGAATGGGGTGGGAAGGGGTGGAGGTGGAGCGGGAACCAGAAGAGGCAAGGTGGGGCGGTGGCAGGAAGAGGCGGAGCAGGGGCGGAGCCTTGGGGGAAGGGGTGGAGTGGGAGTGGGGCCTGGAGCAGAGCCGGGGATCAAGCACCTGCTGGCCCATTGGAAAGTCCGTGCCTGTGGCCCAGTCATCATGATGACGAGAGTCCAGGTAGGCCAAATTTGAGTGAGTAGCACTGCAACCCCATGAGCCAGGTTACAACTCCACTCACACAAAGTCCGGGGGGTGGTGAACCTGAGCAGACTGTAACCCCAGAGGTTGCAACGCCCGGAGCAGAAAGCCAAGCCAAGCCAGCCCCACAGCACAGAAGCTACAGGAGCCGCCACTGTGGGGTGAGTGCCAGGCAGGACTCAAGCTCCCTGAGGGGAGGATCTGATCGAAACTACCCCAGGGCCTCTACCCCGAGACTATTTACTAGGTCATGACAGGCCATAACATTTATAAATGGGTTCTGAGCCCAAAAAGGTCCCGAGAACCTCTAATTTACAGGGCCTGGTGAGATCCTTTCTCACACACTGGTATATGGTCCATGTCTCATCATCGAATAGTACCAGATACAGGGGCTGCTGCAAAGTTTGGTTCAAGGGCCTGATCCTGCTGTCTTATCAGCTAAAACTCTCATTGTGTGTTATGAGTGAGAAACAAGGAAGTTTTGTCCTCATAGTACTGTAGAATGGGGAGAATGGAACAATGTGTCCTGGAACCAAGGCCTCCAAAGGGAATATCTCCACTATACAAAATAAAGGTACTGTCCTCTCTTTGCCTGGTGCTATCCTGCCTATTATGTAGGCTAGGGACACCAGGACGGGTAAGGAATGGTGTCCCTAGCCTCTGTCTCTCAGAGGATGGAGATGGATGGCAGGAGAGAGATCACTTGATCATTGCCTGTTAGGTTCACTCCCTCTGGGGCACCTGGCATTGGCCACTGTCGGTAGACAGGATATGGGGCTAGATGGACCTTTGGTCTGACCCGGTACGGCCTTCTTATGTTCTTATGTATGATGGGGAAAGTGGGCAGAGATCCATCTTCTGCCTTCCCACTTTGATGGAGAGGAGTATTCTTTGTACTTGTGGACCACAAGGACTCCGACTATGCCTGACCACTTTGTGAGGGTGCTATAGGGGAGATAAACTTCTTGCATTCTCCTCCACCCCCACCTCTGTGTAATGGCCACGCACAATTTCACCTTTATTGTACTAAGATTTTAGTGTGAAGTCAGTATTGCATTTTGGCAGGTTTAGCTTGTCACACTCTATAAATACTTTTACCAGAGTGAAGGGTGGAGGGATAGCTCAATGGTTTGAGCATTGACTTGCTAAACCCAGGGTTGTGAGTCCAATCCTTGAGGGGGCCATTTAGGGAACTGGGGTAAAAATTTGTCTGGGGATAGGTCCTGATTTGAGCAGGGGGTTGGACTAGTGACCTGCTGAGGTCCCTTCCAACCCTGATAGTCTATGATTCTACGATAACCCTACTGTTGCCTGTGACGTGCCAGTTGTTTGTGCAATGAACTACTAGCTTGGAGCACAGCATTGGTTAGGCTAGGTGGCATACAGCAGTACACAAGCAGGTTTGTGATATGCTTGACACATTATGAATTTCCACACAGCATACTACTAAACGCTTTTTGCCTTTCCAAAATGAGCACAGAAGCTTTTATTTGGTTGGATGCTTTAACATAAGGTGGTCTAAGAGTGAAAGTATTTTAGTACCATACTGCTTAATCCAGAAATCTGACATTTTTAAAAGCTGATGCCAAATGCTTTTCCAGACACATTTTGGAGTTTATTCAAGCTGAGCATTACCTGTTATCTTTCTGAAATGTCAGACTGCTCGTCTGAGGAAAACAGCATTAACCATATGGGAGCAGCACAATGAAACCAGCACTAAGGGCAAATAAAGAGCCTTTGTACAATAAGCAACCACCTAGTCATATATCATCACTTTATATAAGTATCCCCAAAGTTTTCAGTGCACTTTAGTTTGACCTTTTGTTAAAGACTACAGGACTTCTGCTTGCTAGGCAACTGATTTTTGCTAGACTCTTGGGATGTTAATAGGGAACAGCAGTGATTTTTACTACTGCCTTAGATGATTGCAGAAAGAAAAATAAGTAATCAGAATACATAGCTTCAGGAAATTACCACACAGTAGTAAAAAAAAAAAACCTGAAAACATTTGAGAATCCCCCCGATATGAACTGGGTAGCTGTATTTTCCCTTGAGGCTACCATTTTAACGGTAATTCTAACAGGAAACAGCCTGATATGTATCAGGACAGGAAGATCAGCGCTGCAGCCAGAGACACACAGCAAACTGCAGGCAGGAAGCAGCAGGAGATTTTCACAGTTCCATTTATATAAGAAACATAAGTAGTATACGGATACATAAACAAATAAAAACCTGGCCAAACAAAACTCCCACCAACCCCCCGTCCCCCGAATAAGCTGTGGAAATATGATACTCCTGTGTCACGAGCTGCAGCTTCCTGCATCACTGGCATTTTAAAGAAATACTTATTAGTTACACTGGGTGAAGTGATAGCAAGTGTCTTTCTAAACAATTGCAGTTTGCCTTTATTATAGCCAATTTCGCTAAGCTCCGCTTCAACTGTCATTGAAATCAATGACAAAACTCCCATTGATTTCAACAGGAGCAGGAGCAGGCCCCCATTTCAAGACTCTCTAAGACAGGAAGGAAATAAAATCTCTCAAATTAAATAAAATTTCCCCAACCTCCCATTCATACAAAATCCAGATATGTTCCTGACTCCACATGTAATGGACTCTTGGGGTGATACTTGCTCTGAGAGGTTCACATTAGCAGATTTATGTATGCAAAGCTATGCATCTGTACATCTGCCTAGTAGTGAACCCTCAGTGGGCAATGTGAACGTTTGAAGGGCAAGATATTTTTTGCAAGTGTATTCCACTGATCAGCATGTGTTACATGTCCCCCTCTGTACCATATCCACAGAAAAATATGAATCTGTTACAGCTCTAAGCTTGAAAGGCTGGCTTTTTGGCTCAAGAGGTAGTGCCTTATTAGTTTAAGATCCAGAGGTCCACAGTTCAGCCTTTGGTTTGTTGCCTAAGATGGAGGCCGTCACATATGTAGGGACTTGTCTAGGATTTGAACTGCTGAGAGCCTCCAAGGCAGGTGATGAGTTTCCTCTGTCCAGAAGTGTGTAACCCTCTGTCAGTGTGCTATGTGTCCCTTATCTATAGAGGATATGGGTCTGTTATAGCCAGGGCCAGCTCCAGCTTTTTTGCCACCCCAAGTGGCGAAGCAGAGAAAAAAAAAAAAAGCTGCGATCGGTGGTACGTCGGTGGCAGCTCAATCATGCTGCTCCATTCTTCGGTGGCTATTCGGCGGCTGGTCCTTCGATCCCTCTCTTCCTATTCGGCAGAAGCTTAAAGAGGAAGGGAGCAACTTTCCACCGTCGAATTCCAGCCGCCGACCCGGACGTGCTGCCCCTTTCCATTATCCGCCCCAAGCACCTGCTTCCTTCGCTGGTGCCTGGAGCCGGCCCTGGTTATAGCTCTTAGCTTGAAAGCCCACCTCAATTTATAGAGACTCAGGTTTTAGCTCTAAAGGCCTCTGTTTCAATCCTCAGTGTGTTGGTCAAGATGCAGCCATCACACAAGATCATTAGAAACTTGTTTTCCCCTACCCTCAAAGGGAGAAGAGCCGTACTTGCAGCAGAACTTTACCTGCAAACAGGTAGTAGAATGTGGTGTACGTTTTGCCTAAACCATCCTTTTTGCCTACCAAACTGCACAGCCTTTTAATGTTCAGTGAGCACTAACATAGAGGAACTGTGGAGCAGGAAATGTTCATTGTGTCAGATTGTGGTCAAAACTACCGTACTCTACTAACATGTGAAAAGTCACCTGACATTAGCCAGCTGTCACAGAGCCATATCTCAAGATTGGAATAGGCCCAATGCCCTTTTTTTTTAGTTTTGGTTCCAGTAGATGAACTCTCTCATTACTGTAATAATAGTCCATCACTGTGCTATAATTAAGAGCTTTTCATATAATCATCCCTATAGCTGATTATTTTGGACTACCTCCTACTGACATTGAGCTCAATGGCAAAATGTCTATTGACATTAGTTGGAGCAACATTGAACCTTCCCTTAGCTAGCTACTTGAAAATACTGTATTTATGATATATTTTACTTTTGATAGTAATAATATAGATCATAATACTGGCAATACGATAATGCCATTAGATAAATGGATAGAATGCCCTTTCCTAGAATACGGTGTCAGTTCTGCTCATTATTTCTAAAAAGTCTACAGCAGGCCTACAGTACTAGGTGCCCAAAGCTCCAGTTTGGGCCAGTGGGAGCTTTAGGTATTCAGTACCTCTGAAAAGTAGGTCTTTAGTTAGTGGCTTAGGTTAATAAACATGAAGGTTTATTTCCCTTATCTTTTGTAACTGTGAATGTTCTTAATACCCATATACATTTCCAATCCTTTTTGAAATCCTAAAAAGCTCTTGGAGAGAAATCCTGGCTGCACCGAAGTCAACGGCAAAACTCCCAAGGTTATACCCGTCAATGATATGCAGTGGCAACGAGTTTTTTACGCAACATATAATTAGTCTGTGGAATTCCTTTCTTTTATATGTTTTGTTGTTGGTGTGTTTTCCCAGTTTAATTTAATGTAACCTTGTTTTTGGATTAGGAGAAAAGGCAAATAGGAGTGACCAATTCACTTTTGCTATACCATTCATCATTTGATCTATATCTTTCATCTCCCCTCCTATTTTTATTCTGTTTTAACAGGCCTAATCTCTTCAGGCCTGGTCTACACCCAAATCTTAGGCTGACCTCAGGATTGTGAAAAATTTTGTGCCCCATGTGATGTACTCAGGTCAACCTAGCCCCCACTGTAAATGTAGCTAGGTCAACAGAAGAATTCTCTCATCAACCTACTACCTCTTCTTGGAGAGGTGCATTACCTATTTTGATGGACAAACTCCTTCTGTGAATGTAGGAAGCATCTACACTCTAATGCTACAGCACCACAGCCCACGTCCCAGTCTTTGACACTCATAACCTCTAATTCTAGCTCTTCCATTGACTCGGTGTTTGATTGTGGACCAAACTTCTCTGTGCCTCATTTCCGTCCTTGTAGAATTGAGGCTCGTAATACTTACCTACTGCACAAAGGTGTTGTGAGGATTAATGAATTATTCTTTGTACAGTACTTTAAAGAAATGCTATACAGTATTGCTATCAGGTGCTGGGGAATAAAAAGCCAGACAAATGGCATGACCACTTAACTGGAAGGTTGCCATGTGGACTAATATATCATAAGAGGAGATTACTTACGTGTAACTGAAGGTTCTTTGAGTTGTGTGGTCCCTATTTGTATTCCAAACATAGATGCGCATGTCCACCATGTGCCTGAACTGGAAGATTTTCCTAGGAGCGTCTGTTGATCTGCACATGTGCCATGCATCCCCTTGTGCTCACAACCGAGGGTATAATAGGCTGCGTGGGTTGATGCTTCTCCAGTGATCCTCTTACTACTGAGTAATCCAGTCTGCAGCAGAGGGGATGGAGCATGGGTACTGGAATACAAATAGCGACCACACATCTTGAAGAACCTCCAGTAATAGGTAAGTAACCTCCTCTTCTTCTTTGAGTGATGGTCCCTATATGTATTCCAAATGTGGTTGAGTAATGAGCTGTGATCAGTGTGGAGATGAGTGTGAGGATGCGAGAAGTGCAGTCTGTAGTAGGGTGCAGCCCACTGCAGCATCTGCAGCCACCCCTTGGGCAAAAGCATACTGGATGTGTATGGAGTGCCATGTTTCTGCACAACAGATGTCTTGCCACAACACATCTGCTAGGCAGGCCAATGTGGCAGCTTGTGCTCACGTAGCGGGGGTGCAGGATCCTGTCTGTATGGGAGGTGTGAGGTTTGAGACAGAAGGCAGGGAGGTGGAACTCCAACACTACCTTTGGGAGGAACTTAGGGTGCAGTCTTAAGGAAACTTTATTCTTATGGAACACAGTGTAAGGAAGTGGTCTGTAAGGGGGGGTCAGCCATCATGGCCACCAGTTCACTGACTCATCTAATTGAGGTAATGGCACTAGGAACATCATTTTAATGGAGAGACAGGAGATGGAGCATGTTGCCAGTGGCTCAAAAGATGGCTTTGTGAGGGTGGTGAGAAAGGCACTAAGTGCTGGCAGGTGGACCTGTATAGAACTGAGAGTCCTTTTGAACTTGAGAAGGTAGTTGAGGATGACAGGTATGGATATCGTACTCAATGTGTGGTGATGGTGGTGAGCCCATGAGGTGAAACATTTCCATTTAGCTTGGTAGCAGGCCCTGGTGGATACCCTCCTGCTTTGGGTAAGGATGTGCCACACCAGGGTGGAGCATGCTCTGTCTACCCTCAACACCATCCAAAAACCACGCTGTAAGGGGAAGAGGGCCCAGATTGGGATGGTGGATCCCAATATGAGGAGATTCAGGTGTGTTCAAAGACAGAGTGGTATGCAAGTGGAGAGTCTGAGGAGATCCATGAAGCAAAACTGATGGGGCCAGAATAGGGCTATGAGTATTATAGTAGCTCAGTCCTGGAAAATCTTGTGTAGCACTTGTGGGAGGAAGGGAATGGGGAGAAAGGTGTAGTGGAAGTTGCCCATCTTGGAAAGGAGAACAGTGCCATCCTGCAAGTCCTCCCCTATGGCTCCCCTGGAACAATAAAGGGGATGCTTGCAGTTCTTGAGAGTAATGAAGAGATCCCCGCATAGGGTGCCCCATATGTGGAAGATGTAACAGAGTGTGGCATTGTACAATTCCTACTCATGGTTGAGATAGAGTCCTGCTGAGCACGTCAGCCAGGAAGATACATGGTTTGGAATGTCACGTGGTGTTTGATGCACCAGTTCCAAAGGTGGATGGCCTCAGAGCAGAAAGAGTGAGACTTGGCACAGCGCTGTTTGTTGATATACATGACCACTGCAGTGTTGTTGGAGAGTAAGTGAACAATGCAGGACTGGAAAATAAGAAGAAACATCAGGCATGCCAAATGGACTGCCCTCAGTTCTAGCACATTGATATGCATCCTGGCTTCTCGTGGCATCCAGACTCCCTGGGCTGTGATGGTCCAGATGGATTTCCCAACCTGCAAAGGAGGCATCCATCAGTGGCCTGTGGGGTGGGAAGGGTAAAAGGGATACCGTCCATGACTTTGGAAGGGTTGGTCCACCATGTGATGGAGGCCAGAACCATCTGTGGGACAAGTCAAATCTCCAAGCGGTCCCTGTTGTGTGTATATAGATAGAGAGGAGCCACATTTGGAGGCAGCACATGTGCAGATAGGTGTGCAGTGTCACAGGAGTACAGGCTGTGTATGGCCAAGGAGGGAAATACAACATCTGACAGTGGTGCTGGGTTGTGGTGTAGGTCTGCCATTACAGCCATCAGCATTGTGAAGTAGTCTGCTGGAAGAAAGGCTCACACCATGATAGAGTTGAGCCATGTCCCAATAAAGTTGATTATCTGTGTAGGTATGAGTACCAACTTCTCCTTGTTTGATGAAAATACCTAAAGACATCAGGAGTATGCGAAAGGCCAGGATGGTGGAGATGAGTTCTTGCTGGGATAACGCCACAAGAGGCCAGTCATCCATGTAAGAGTACACTGTGTGGCCAAGGTGGCGTATTTGCACTGTGACAATGGCGAAGACCTTTGTAAAGACTCATGGAGTTGTCCCTATGCTGAAAGGGAGGACCTGGAATTGGTAGTGGTAGTGTCCTAGGCAGAAACGGAGAAATTTTTGGTGGACCGGGTGAATGTCAATGTGGAAGTAGGCGTTCTTCATGTTGAGAGCTGCAAATCAGGCCCCGTGGGGGAGAGAGGGGATAATCGATGCCAGAATTACCATGTGGAATTTGGATTTCCTGATAAATGTGTTTAACAGCTGAAGGTCGAGGATGGGGCAGCACCCTCTGCTGTTTTTCAGGATGAGGAAGTATAGGGAATAGAAGTCTGTTCCCCGGTAGAAAGGTGATACCCGCTCTATGGCACCCTTTGCAAGAAGGGCATTTGCTTGTTCTTGGAGAATTCATTGATGGGACGGGTCCCCTGGAGCTGTCTGGGGGCGGGAGGGCTAACGTGGGGGAAAGGAGAGAAATTCTATGGAGTACGTGGTGAATGATCTCCAGTATCCAACTATCCATGGTCATCTTGCCCCAATTGTGGGTGAATAGGGCAAGACAGCCCCCAAAGATGACATGGGGTACCATGGGTGATATCAGGGGAGGTTTATAGGTCTTGATAGTTGCATCAAAACTGGGGCTTCAGGTTTTGGTGTGAGGGGGCAGAGGAAATGGGTGTAACAGAAGCGGGGACGTGCGGTTGCTGGGAACGATGGCAATGGCGTGGGGTTCCTGCTGGCATTGATAATAGGCCAGGTAGGGTGCATGCGAGTGGGGACATAACTGCTGCCACCGTTGTCTGCAGTGTGAGGCTGGGGTATATATCCCCAGGGACCGTAACGTGGTCTTGGAGTCCTTCAGAAAATGAGGGGACTCATCAGTCTTACTGGAAAGTGGCTTCTCTTTATCAAAGGGGAGCTCCTCAATCGTAGTTTGGATCTCCCTGGGAAACTGGAGGACTGAAGCCATGAGTCCTGGTCCCAGACGATTCCTGTGGCAAGATGATTCCGTGTTGGCCGCATTCACAGCCGCTTGAGGGCCCACCTTGGTGACCAGGCATCCCTCTTCCATCAGCGCCTGAAACTGCTGCTGCTGGTCTAGTGGCAGTTTGTCTCAGAACTCTGCTAGCCGCACATAGTTGTTGAAATCATATTTGGCTAGCAGAGCCTGATAATTCACTATGTGAAATTGTAGTGCTGCCGAGGAATACACGTTCCTCTCCAGCAGGTCCAAATGTTTCGCCTCCCAGTCTGGAAGTGTCGATTTCTGCAGCTGTTGGCATGCCCATTCAACTATGTGAGGGCACAGGAGGCTGGGGTGTGCCACACTGTCCATGCTGGATGGAGGATGGCCTCGTTAATGGGGAGCACCACCCTACATGGTCCCTGAGGCTGGAGAATATCCAGAAGCTGGTGTTGCTGGTCCTGAACCTTGTCCAGTGGTATCCCCAGGTCCACTGCCACCCTCTGGAGCAGGTCTGGGTACTGGCAGTGATTGTCTGGCAGAGACAGGGAGGGAGGAATGAGCACCTTGTCTGGTGAGGAGGAAGAAGCTGTAGGGACTGGCAGAGCTGGCAGTACCAACTCAAGTTCATCTTTTTCCTCTGAGACTGACAGTGCTGGAGGAGGAGCCTGGGTGATTTGAAAGTGTGCCTGGGAGGGCTGGTAGCACTGTCAATAGGGATCCCAGGTCTCCCAGCACAGATAAAGGGAGGGTTCCTGGGGGTTCAGTGGGCCCCAGGGTTACTGTTACCAGATGCATGCCACTGGGCCATATGCTGGCAGGTACTGTGGTCGGGGATGTGAGTCTGAGCTTTGCCGAGCCACTGGGGAGAAGGAGGGTTCTGGCTCAGAAAACTCTTCCAACTCCAAGGATGGTTCTGGTAGCAAGGGAACTGGCAGAATGGGCAGGCCTTGGTGCGGTACCAGCAGGGACCTGTCTGGCAATAGCAAGAGCTGTTCATCTGCCAGAGTGGGGACCTCGTGGGTGAGCAGAGGTCTAGAGAGGATCAGAGAGGGTGGTTAGGGAAGCACCAGTTCTGCTACCCAGAGACGAGGCTCCAAGCGTCCGGGAATCTGAGGGGTGCCTGTGGAAACACCTGAGTCCAGGTGGTGTCTGTAAGTCTGGCTGGTCCAAATGGTGAGGTGGTAGCGGTGGGATGGGTGGTGCACGTGCTGGTGAGCTCTCCAGACGGGCTGGTACTGAGGTGGCTGCCGGTACCACCGGATCCATTTTGCGCGGAGCCTTTCCCTCCACCCAGGGAAGCTTGGGTGCTAGTGTGGTCATCTCCCTGCACAACATCTTACCCAATCTGTCATGGCTCAGGGCGGAAACATTGTGCTTACTAGCAGTCCACTGAAGGACCTGTTTTTGTGACTATGAGAGTGCTTCTTGCTCTCATGTCGGGATTTGTCTTTAACTGCCGGTATCACCAAATCCAAGGCACAGGAAGTGGTCAAAGGGGCACTCACCACCAGTGATGGTTGCTTTACCGGAAGTTCTGACAGCCCCCAATCCGAATGTGCATTGCTTCCTCCATAAGGAACTTACAGAGGCAGAACTCTTTAGCTTCCTGGGCTCAAGGCAGGAACGACTTACAGATTGAGCAATGTGCCGCGATATGAGTCTCACCATGGCAATAGACACCTCTTGTCTTCGTTGCTCACAGAGCTGGAGCACAGGCAGGATACCCAGTTCTTAAACCCCAGAATGCAGGGCATATTCCTTTGGGGTGGGTGGGGGGAGGGTTAGTCCCCAAACAGGGATGACTAACTAACTTACTATTAATGCTACAACTACTATCTACAACTAGAAATAACTGTAAAAAACTATAAACAATTATATACAAACAGATGAAGTCACTCTCTTTGTAAAAAAATAAGAGTGCAAAGGAACGGGTTCCACCTCAGGCCATGTGGCGGTAAGAGGGAACTGGAGCGGCGTCGACCTGCATGGCCTATTACACCCTCGGCTGTGAGCATGAGGGGATGCACGATACACATGCAGGTCAACGGACACTGCTAGGAAAACCTTCTGGCTCAGGGGCATGGGGCACATTTCATTAATGTCAAACCATTTCATTTCAACATTATCAATTTGCTTAATTTTGTTTCAACTTTTATATTATAATAATTTTAGTATGATAGTTATATATTATATTTTGTATTATAACATGTTGATATTATTGAAACAAAATAGTTCTACATTATTGAAACATTTCAATGTTTCAGAATTGTATTTTTTTTAAATTTCTACTCTGCAAGGAGCTTCAACTTTTTTTCTGATTCAGAATCTCAAAACAAAGTTGGAAATGTTGGAATTTCCTGTAGGACAGAAATTCTGTTTTCTGATTATTACAATTGTAATGATTCTAAGCAATGGATTAAGGGCATTTTAATTGCTGAATCTATTTAATGCAATGACAGGTATCATGTGCAAGCCTGTACACAGCAATTTACCAGCTGTGCATGCTATTTGCCAGCTTAAATTTCATACTGTGCAGACTTTTGTTTAACTTACTATTTACACTTGCTCACTGATGGATCCTACACAAGTCAAATTTACCTTAAAATAGATTATCAGATACTTGGATGTTTTGTGCTATGATTTTTAAAATCAATCATGAATGAAAACTGATATTTGTCAGCACTATATTCCTAAAATGGCTGTAGGTATAGGACCTATCATGTAATTTACATGTTCCTGTGCTAGTTGGGGTATGTAATTTAATAAGATTTGACTATATTTATTATAAGAAAAATATTTATGGAAGCATATTATACCAAGAGGAGAAAGTATTTGTGAGAAATGTAAAATTAACAAGATATGATATTGTCAAAAGGTTGTTTGTGTATGATAGGCTTATTTTTGTAACATCAACTTTTGTTTAGTTCATTTTGTGGAAAGGTTTGTATATCATCTGAAATCCTTTCCTGTGTAAAAACACACTTATCTTCTCCTTGATATTCTCTCTGTATCTAGAAATATTTGCATTCCCTGGTCACAGCTAAATAGATTTAGGGAGGGTAAGCGGGCCTGGTCTCCTACTGCTCTGGTGTCTCCTTAATGGCCCATCTGGGAATTAGTTTGCCACATGGTCTGACATCCCTTCCTGCAGTTGCTCAGGCTATTGCCCCACTTGCTAGCTCCATGGCCCCTCTTATATTCCCGGACCTGCAGTGCTTCTTTGTGGGTTAGCCCTCCGGCCAGGTCACACTAAAGATCCTGCCCCCCTTCCAGGGTATTAAAGTTTTCTTCCAAACTGTCCCTGGCAATCCCCAAATAGGCTGTCCCTAGCATGCCACTCCTGCAGTAGCTCGTACGGGAACCCAGGCCTACCCTCTATGCCAGGTTCCAATCCAGGGAACCTTGACCCAGCAGCTCTGGTCTTTATTCTCTCAGCCCTTACTACTACTTCCCTGGACTGCTTCCTGCACTACCTGTAACAAGTGCCTACTCTTCCCCGTACCTTGTATAAGGATGTGTGACTGCACTCTGTTGCCAGCTCCTTGGCTTTATAGAAGCCCTGTGTGTTTCAGCCCAGGTGAGCTTCATCCCCAATTAAGCCTCCCTGCATCCTAGCTCCCCTCCAGGAGCAGCCTATGACTAATTGGCCTCTCTTGCCTATATTAACTCCTCCAGGGCTAGTGTGGGGTGAATGCCCCATCACAAGGAGACAGACGTGACATCTGACAAACTTGCCCAGCTTATTGATAAAAAGGTACTTTGATCTATTTGCCTGACCAGCAACTCAATCTGGTCTCTGAAGGTCAACTGGATTTTTTTCCCCTAGCTCCTGTATCATCACCAATATTTAAGATTCTGCAGGTCAAATCATTCCCTCTGTTACACCTGTGCATCCCCACTGATACCTAATGGGTTTGTACAAGTGTAATTGAGAATATAATGTGGCCTGCGGTAACAGGGAACCACATGATGCCATTTTTTCCAACATCGCTTTTCAAAGTAGAACCACAGTTTAACTATAGAGAAACAGTTAAACGGATACATTGTAAAATGGATTTGGGACATACGTTAACGCTGCTGCACTTTACTGACATAGTCAAAACAACCCCAGTTCAGGGAGAAGAGACCCCAAAAGCATTCCCACATGAATACCTTTTTTTGTTCTTTCCATTGTTAGAATTATAACACCTGCCTTGAGAGGGACTGAGCTTGTCAGAAGTGGGGACAATGGAAAAAATCCTCAGAATTTAAGAGAAAGGAGACCCAACTCCAAATCCTACCAAAAAACAAAACAAACAAACAAGCTAGAGAAACAGCACTAGCCCTTCTCTTCTGAAAATCATATTGTTTCCTTAGTGGAATATGATCTCATTTCTCCTGTTTTCTTTCTCCTCCTCACCCATCTCTGTTGAGCCCACCAGGAGGTCAATTAGCTCTGGCTAAACTCCACCGGCATTTTCAGAGCTACCTAAGCAGGATCATTACTCAATCACATCCCTGCATATGTGCAAGAAGGATCTGATCCAAAGCTCACTGAAGTCAGTGGGAATCTTTTCATGGTATTAATGGGCTTTGGTTCAGACCCTAAGTGAGTAGCTGGTGGAAAGGCTCAGTTTCACCTTATTCATGGACTTGTTACAAATGGCACTGCTATACTGAGGGACAGCACGATTGGTAAGGTTGAAGCTTCATTTTAAACCCATTATTTCCTGTGTCAGTCCAACATACCATAATGAGTATGGTCATTGTCTTGGTCCCTTGCTGTGCTGAGAGAGAGAGAGGAGTGTCTCACATTGGTGTCGAACTGCATTGTTATTATTCAGATTGGTAATGATGGCTTCAACAGTGACCTATGTCCAGCCCTCTTTGACCAGAGGGAAGAGGACTGTAATACAGCCCGTTTGCAGTCAGCACTGAAGAAATACATGTAGGGAGAGAAGGTAGTAAGAGGGAGGATCTCAAAGAAAAATCTCTTTCTCACAGAACCAGAATTGGTTTGCACTTGCCATTGTTATTTAGAGCTTTTCAAAGCAATGCATGGGAATTTTGTCATGTGATTCCCACTGATATTGGTGGATATTTATCAGTGCCCTTTTGATGCTTACCCTTTAATTCACAGGTACTTGGAACTCTTTAGTGAGTTGCCACATTAACTAAATGAAAACAAAGGAATATTGCCAGTTCGTTACAGCTCATAATATTACTACACTTAAAAATACCACAAAATAACAATGTGAGGACTCCCTCTGCTGTCTTGACTAACAAATACTATTGCCAGAGCTGTGTTGGTAATTCAAACTGTTCTTTATTCTGATAGTTATGTTTCTACAGAGTCTGTTTCTCTGAAGAAAAAGCAGACTCCTTATGTGAAAAACCAATGGCTAGAATTCAGATCTTCCTACAGTATGTGTTACAGATAGGAGACTCATGGCTGTGGAAGAAGTAGAAGACATAGAGAAAGGATAAACGCATGCTTTGAGGATCAAAATAAGGAGACACTATATAAAATGACTAAGTGAACTTTAAAATGCTCATGTTTCGTTGGTGATTTTCAAAATCTGAACCACAGCAAAGGGAATTTTATTAAACAAAACTAGTCAATCTCTTGAGTGACTCTCCACAGAGAAGATATTTGGCAGTCTAGTGTGAAAGTCTTGAAGGGGTTTAATGTATGCATAAGGAAAGATAGCAAATCTTATTTAGGGAGGCTGTGTATATTGTATGTGTCACGGAGTATTGGGGAACTCAGGGCCCTGCACCCCTGGCTTCCTGCGATTCACCATGACTCTCAGCCAGCCAGTAAAGCAGAAGGTTTATTTGGATGACAGGAATACAGTCCAAGACAGGTCTTGCAGGCACAGACAAAAGGGCCCCCCTCAGTTAGGTCCAGCTTGGGGTCCCAGGGCATCCCAGCCCCCCCCCCCTTTGGGGGGGTCAGAGCCATCTCTGCCTCCCAGCCATCTCTCCAGCCCGCTTCCAACCCTCTGCCTTCAGCGACCCCTCCCACAGCCTTTGTTCAGTTTCCCGGGCCAAGGTGTCACCTGGCCTCCAACCCCTTCCTGGGTTCTCATGTTACACACTCAGGTATTCGCCTTCGGGCAGACTCCCATCCCCCAATGCAGACTACCCTAGCCACACTCCCCTGTCAGCATTCACAGACCACAGTAAGAACAGTCCCAGTTCGTCACAGTATGTAATGTATGTGATATTTTCATACTTGACTGGAAGACCATCTTAAATGAGAGGATAGCACTGTCTCCATGAGGATCCAATCCTTGGCCTTTCGGATGAGGCTGCTGACAAAGGTGTCAGTTGTGAGGACAGTTTATGTAATGTGGACATGTGCTTTAGTCACAGGACTCAGATGACTAACTCACTTCACATAAACCACTTAACAAATATCAGCTATAGATAGCAATGATTTTGGGGTCACTAATAATTTGGATAGGGTTTTGATTGATAGATTTATACAGACTTAGTTGAGAACATTGAAAACAAGGAGGAGGATGCTCTCCTCATTTGTAAATCAGGAAGACAACTCCATTGAAGTCAATAGTGTTCCACTGATGCATAACCAGCTTAAATAAAGAGGAAATAATTTATATCTATACACAATGATAATACTGAATGGACAGCATATAATGTAATATTCATCTCTGTGCAAAAGGCCTGTATACACCACAAAAGTCCCACTTAGACCCTAAGTATTGACCCTCCGTTTAGGGGTGAATTTCATTCACAATAAGGAACAAAGCAACAAAATATAAAAAAGATTTGGAGAGATTGGAGTTGCTATGGCAGATGCACATCAGTGTGTATACAAATGGAAAATAGTCTGGGAGCACCAAACTAAGCGAGGGAATATGTACTAAGTGGTACCATCATACAGTGCACTAATCGGGAAAAGGAGCTGAAGGCTATTACGGGAAAATCATTGAAACCATCAGCTGAGTGCAGAGCAGCAATAAAAAGGCAAACAAAATAATAGGTTGCAATAGCAGAGGGATAGAATACAAAATAAAGAGGTGATACTCTGTGATCAAGAACACAAGACGATGCATTTGCCTCTTTATACACAGTAGTAGGCACACTTTCGGTGTGCTGCTGCAAAAGTTCAAATGATTGAATACACAAGAGGTCTGTGCATTTTCATTGATGATGCTGTTCCTGGAGTGTGTTACATTGTACTTATCAAATGTTTTCTTTTAAAAAATTGTTTTTTCTAAAGAAAAATGGATTGAGATTTTCGGCTGGTGGAGCAACTTGGAAGAAATAAGACAGAAGTAAACAGCAAATTTCCTTCCTCCAGCAAGAATAAATCTTTTAAACCATAAATCAAAACAAGTTATTACAGAGCTCATACTGCTCTGAAAATTCCAAGTAGCAGTAGAAGATAATTAAAGGGGAAAGGTCTGGGCTGAGAACAAGCCTTATATTTAAAATGCTTCAAGAATTAATTGTAAAGTCTCTCTCTCCCTCAAGTGGCAAAATAAATAAATCTGAAACTCAAAAGTGTGAAGAAAAATTACTGGAAAAATATGTTTAGTGATACAGTGATCTAACAGGTGAAGAGACTATGTAGTCCCAAGGTGTGAATAGAAAATAACATGGGTTCAGAACCTTTTCCCACTCATCAGATGGCAGATGTAATCCAAGCCATTTTGTAAAATTAAATAATGCACTTGTTAGACTCCATCTGGAACACTGTTCATGTTGTTATCAGTCACCACATGGACTGGCCTCACCCTCTAGTGTCATTAGCTGGATGGCTGGAAAGAGTATACACATGCTATCAAGTGAGAGCTAACAGATTCTTTCAAGGAAAAATAATATTAGGAAAATACTTATTGTATTGTATCTATCTCTTAAGATGATTTAGTAGATGGAAACAAGGAGGTGGGCCAGCACTATGTGACTAGTGAGCTCTCTGCAGGGACTAAGAAGAACATCAGTAGCCCATGTCTGATTTTACTTAACACTAAACATTTTAACTTAGTCCTAGCCTGTACTTAGAATCAAGGCAGAGTTTGGTACTGAAAATATGCAAAAAAATATTTATACCAGCCACTATCTATCTATACCTATTCCAAATTTATTTTTCAGGGTAATAAACATTATACAGTAGGCTTAAATATAAGCTGTCTAATTAAGACTAGGTAGCATGTAGATTCTTGTGTTCGATATACAATGCAAGCATATCTACTTGCAACACTTTAAGATCTTCTTAACATACACAACATGCCTCAGGTGGCACGTGACCAGGATTCATCATCGAATTTGATCCACTGGTTGGGTCATTAGCTTCCCCAGCTCCGGGTCAGGCACTGACGGGGAGTACGACATGAATGCTGATAACCAAGGCTTTTACCAGAGACTTGATTAGCACCCTCCAAGATATATTAACCAACCTAAACTGGAATGAAGGAAATTAAGAGCAGAACAAAAAGCCATGTACTGGATAGCACAAATGGATCTGCCCTTATACCTTATTGATTTATAAAGAATACTGTAGCACAGTATATATTTGAATTATAGATTTAGTAACAGATTTCAAAGAATTCTGCCACGTCTATATTTTTGAGATCTAAACATTTTTACTGGTGGATGCTGGAGCTTCAGAACAGTCAGTATCTAGGATCACAGCTGCTTCCAAAACGAACCAGCTGCTTCTTCTGGCTTATAATATACTGGCTCATAGTACAATTTTAAGAAGACAAAGGAGCAGAGCACAGTGTTTGAAATGACCAGCATGCCTCCTAAACTGAATAGAACATATACAATACTTTTAGTCAACAGTGTAGTGAAACCACAGTGGTCAGAGCTGGTGCCCCAGCATTTTTGTATGTGTCTAAGATGAAGGAAATTTTTCCCTATCCATCCTTGTTTTGTACCTTACTCATTCTCCACCGGCAGATTGGAGTTAGTATTAGTATGGAGCTTATGGCCCATGTTTCCATCAGACCAATGCCCAAACTGCCCTGGCTACTTGGAATGCTGTCAAATTGTTCCAAAGCTTGAGCACTGTAGCAGTATTTCTCCTGTGAAAGGCATTCTGGGGTGCTTCAGACTGAAGGCAGAGCAAATCATGGAAGAATACAAACACTGGCTCCAGGCTGCTGCATATGAGAGATGAACCATAGTGATGGGTAAAGAGAGGTGCTGAACAAGCACAAGGAAACAAGATCAGACCAAAGCACAGTGTAAAAACTGAGAGGCAGGAAGAGGTGCAGATGGAAGAAAACAGGGTTGTGACAAATGCTGGAGATGGAGTGGCTTGGGTAGGAGGAGATTGCTGAATGGGTGACTGGGATATTGTTAACTCAGATCAGTACCTTGGGGGAACTGATTTTCAATTACATTAAGCCCCCTTAAGCTGTTCAGCTCTGATAGTGTAAAGAGGCTTACAGGGGGCTGAATTGGCCCCTTCAGAATACTTCCTGTGCAGGGAACCTCTGTAGCCACTGATGAGCCAGTGTAAGGGCACTACATCTGTGCTGCTTCCATCCCCAGCATAGGATGTGTTGGGGAAAAGGCCAGAGCACACCACGATGGCTATTCTCTGCCTTCTGGAAGCCCTGGGTAGACCATAAGTTAGAGCAGCTGTGTGGCTGCTCTTAAACAAAAAAAAAGGTTGGTAGGTCTTTGGCTTCAAAAGATAGCTTAAACCCATCTTTGGTCTCTTCTCCATTCCTGCACTAAATACAAGGATGGGGGAAGTGAGAATCAGGACCAGGTAATTTTTCAGTGGTGCTTACTCTGTCTCTTCATAAGAACATAAGAGTGGACATACTGGGTCAAACCAAAGGTCCCTCTAGCCCAGTATCCTGTCTTCCGACAGTGGCCAATGCCAGGTGCCCAAGAGAGAATGAACAGAATAGGTAATCATCAAGTGATCCATCCCCTGTCACCCATTCCCAGCTTCTGGCAAACAGAGGCTAGGGACACCACCACTGTTCATCCTGGCAAATAGCCATTGATGGACCTATCCTCCATGAACTTATCTAGTTCTTTTTTGAACCCTGTTGTAGTTTTGGCCTTCACAATATCCTCTGGCAAGGAGTTCCACAGGTTGACTGTGCGTTGTGTGAATAAATGCTTCCTTTTATTTGTTTTAAACCCGCTGCGTATTAATATCATTTGGTGACCCCTAGTTTTTGTGTTATGAGAAGGAGTAAATAACACTTCCTTCTTTACTTTCTCCACACCAGTTATGATTTTAGAGACCTGTCATATCTCCCCTTAGTCATCTCTTTTCCAAGCTGAAAAGTCCCAGTCTTATTAATCTCTCCTTATATGGAAGCTGTTCCGTACCTCTAATCATTTTTGTTGTCCTTTTCTGAACCTTTTCCAATTCCAATATATATTTTTTGAGATGGAGCTACCACATCTGCTTGCAGTATTCAAGATGTGGGCGTACCATGGATTTATATAGAGGCAATATGATATTTTCTGTTTTATTATCTATCCCTTTCTTAACGATTCCCAACATTCTGTTTGCTTTTTTGACTGCTGCTGCACATTGAGTGGATGTTTTCAGAAAACTATCCACAATGACTCCAAGATCTCTTTCTTGAGTGGTAACAACTAATTTAGACCCCATCATTTTATATGTATAGTTGGGATTAGAGCTGTCAAGCGCGCTGTTAAACAATAATAGAATACCATTTATTTAAATATTTTTGGATGTTTTCTACATTTTCCAATATATTGATTTTGATTACAACACAGAATACGAAGTGTACAGTGCTCACTTTACATTTATTTTTATTACAAATATTTGCACTGTAAAAAACAAAATAAATGGTATTTTTCAATTCACCTATTACAAGTACTGTAGTGCAATCTCTTTATCATGAAAGTTGAACTTACAAATGTAGAATTATATACAAAAAAACCTGCATTCAAAAATAAAACAATGTAAAACTTCAGCACCTACAAGTCCACTCAATCCTACTTCTTGTTCGTTCAATCGCTCAGACAAACAAGTCTGGCAACAATTTGCAGGAGATAATGTTGCCCGCTTCTTGTTTACAATGTCACCTGAAAGTGAGGACAGATATTTACGTGCCAGATGCGCTAAAGATTGATATGTCCCTTCATGCTTCAACCACCATTCCAAAGGACATATGTCCATGCTGATGATGGGTTCTGCTTGATAACGAGCCAAAGCAGAGCGGACTGACGCATATTCATTTTCATCATCTGAGTCAGATGCCACCAGCAGAAGGTTGATTTTCTTTTTTGCTGTGAAAGTGTTCTTAAAACAAACATGTGCTGGGTCATCATCCAAGACTGCTATAACATGAAATATATGGCAGAATGCGGGTAAAACAGAACAGGAGACATGCAATTCTCCCCCAAGGAGTTCAGTCACAAATTTAATGAATGCATTATTTTTTTTAATGAGCATCATCAGCATGGAAGCATGTCCTCTGGAATGGTGGCCGAAGCATGAAGGGACATGCGAAAATTTAGTATATCTGGCACGTAAATACCATGCAACGCTGGCTACAAAAGTGCCATGCAAATGCCTGTTCTCACTTTCAGGTGACATTGTAAATAAGAAGCAGGCAGCAGTCATTCCTGTAAATGTAAACCAACTTGTTTGTCTGAGTGATTGACTGAACAAGAAGTAGTATTGAGTGGACTTGTAGGCCCTAAAGTTTTACATTGTTTTGTTTTTGAGTGCAGTTATATAACAAAAAAAAATAAATCTACATTTGTAAGTTACACTTTGACGATAAAGAGATTGCACTACAGTACTTGCATGAGGTGAACTGAAAAATACTATTTCTTTTGTTTATCAATTTTACAGTGCAAATATTTGTAATAAAAATAATAATATAAAGTGAGCACTGTACACTTTGTATTCTGTATTGTAATAGAAATCAATATATTTGAAAATGTAGACAAACATCCAGAAATATTTAATAAATTTAAATTGGTATTCTATTGTTTAACAGTGATTAATCATGATTAATTTTTTTATGTAATTGCATTAGTTAATTGCGATTAATCAACAGCCCTGGTTGTATCATCTGTAAATTTTGCCACCTCACTGTTTACCCCTTTTTCCTGATCATTTATGAATATGTTGAATAGGAGTGGTCCCAGTACAGACCCCTGGGAGGCACCATTATTTACCTCTCTCCATTCTGAAAACTGACCATTTATGCCTACTCTTCATTTCCAATCTTTTAACCAGTTACCAATCCATGCGAGGACCTTTCCTTTTATCCCATGACAGCTTACTTTGCTTAAGAGCCTTCGGTGAGAGACCTTGTCAAAGGCTTTCTGAAAATCTCAGTACACTGTTATCCACTGGATCCCGCTTGTCCACATGCTTGTTGACCTCCTCAAAGAAGTCTAGTAGATTGATGAGGCATGATTTCTCTTTACAAAAACCATGTTGACTCTTCCCCAACAAATTATGTTCATCTATTTGTCTGACAATTTTGTTCTTTACTATAGTTTCAAAATAGTTTGCCTGGTACTGAAGTCAGGCTTACCAGCCTGTAATTGCCAGGATCACCTCTGGAGCCCTTTTTAAAAATTGGTGTCACATTAGCTATCCTCCAGTCATTTGGTACAGAAGCTGATTTAAATGATAGTTTACAGACTACAGTTACTAGTTCTGCAGTTTCACTTTTGAGTTCCCTCAGAACTCTTGGGTGAATACCATCTAGTCCTGGTGACTTGTTACTGTTTAGTTTATCAATTTGTTCCAAAACCTCCTCAAATGGCACTTCAATCTGGGACAGTTCCTCAGATTTGTCACCTAAAAACAACGGCTCAGGTTTGTGAATCTCCCTCACATCCTCCGCCATGAGGACTGATGCAAAGAATGTATTTAGTGTCTCCGCAATGGCCCTATCACCCTTGAGTGCTCCTTTAGCATCTTGATCGTCCAGTGGCCCCACTGGCTGTTTAGCAGACTTCCTGCTTCTGATGTACTTAAAACATTTTTTGCTATTACTTTTTGAGTCTTTGACTCACTGTTCTTCAAATTCTTTTTTGGCCTTCCTAATTTTTTACACTTCATTTGCCAGAGTTTAAAGGATGCCTTTTTGCCTCTCACTGCTTCTTTTACTTTGTTGTTTAGCCACAGTGGCTCTTTTTGGATTCTCTTACTATGTTTTTTTTTAATTTGGGGTATACATTTAAGTTGAGCCTCTATTATGATGTCTTTTAAAAGTTTCCCTGCAGCTTGCAGGGATTTCACTTTTTGCGCTGTACCTTTTAATTTCTGTTTAACTAACTTCATCATTTTTGTGTAGTGTCCCTTTCTGAAATTAAATGCTACAGTGTTGGGCTGGTGTGATGTTTTCCCCGCCACAGGGATGTTAAATGTAATTATATTATGGTCACTATTACCAAGTGGTCCAGCTATATTCACCTCTTGGACCAGATCCTGTGTTCCACTTGGGACTAAATCAAGAATTGCCTCTCCTCTTTTTGGTTGCAGCACTAGCTGTTCCAAGAAGCAGTCATTTAAGGTGTCAGAAAACTTTATCTCTGCATCCTGTCCCGAGGTGACATGTACCCTGTCAATATGGGGATAGTTGAAATCCCCCATTATTATTGAGCTTTTTAATTTAATAGCCTCTCTATGCTCCCTGAGAATTTCACAGTCACTATCTCCATCCTGGTCAGGTGGTCAGTAATACACCCCTACTGCTATATTGTTATTATTAGAGCATGGGATTACTATCCATAGAGATTCTATGGTAGAGTTTGGTTCATTTAAGATTTTTACTTCATTTGATTCTACGCTTTCTTTCACATATAGTGCCACACCCCCACCAGCACGACCTGTTCTGTCCTTCCGATATATTTTGTACCCTGGTATTACTGTGTCCCATTGATTATCCTCATTCCACCAAGTTTCTGTGATGTGTATTATATCCTCATTTAATACAAGGCACTCTAGTTCACCCATCTTATTATTTAGACTTCTAGCATTTGTATATAAGCACTTTAAAAACTTGTCACTTTTTTGCTCTCTGCCACCATGATGTAATTGAATGGGACTTTTTTTCATTTGACTGTTTCTCATCAGATCCTATCTGTATTTTATCATCTTTCATCCTCTTCTCCTTACTAGGACGTAGAGAATCTCCATTAATAGATCCTCCCCTAAGAGAAGTCTCTGTCTGAACCATGTGCTCCTCTACACCTGTCGGCTTTCCCCCAACCCTTAATTTAAAAACTGCTCTACGATTTTTAATTTTAAGTGCCAGTAATCTGGTTTCATTTTGGTTTAGGTGGAGCCCATCCTTCCTGTATAGGCTCCCCCTTTCCCAAAAGTTTCCTCAGTTCCTAATAAATCTAAACCCCTCTTCCCTACACCATCATCATCTCATCCATGCATTGAGACCCTGCAGTTCTGCTTGTCTAACGGGCCCTGCACATGGAACTGGAAGCATTTCAGCGAATGCTACCATTGAGGTCCTGGACTTCAATCTCTTACCTAGCAGCCTAAATTTGGCCTCCAGGACCTTTCTCCTATTCTTCCCAATGTCATTGGTACCAACATGTACCACATCTAACTATGGGATCATTTCCCTCTGCTCCAGTTGGATGTTCTTCCCTGAGACTTTCATCCTTCTCAACAGCACAAAGGATGTCAGATTGGCGGTGGGACCGTTCTACTGTATCGGAAAGTCTCATCTATGTACCTCAGTGTCTCCCTTAGCTCCTCCAGCTCAGCCAGCCTGTTCTCCAAAACCCATACACGGTCTCTGAGGGCCAGGAGCTCCTTGCACTGAATGCACACATATGCCACCTGCCCATAGGGCAGGTAATCATACATTCCGCATTGGGTGCAATAAACTGGATAACCCCCACTCTGTTGCTGGACTGCTGCCTGCATTCTCTTTTTCTTCCTGAAGCTCGTTCCTTTGTTGTTGTTGTTTTTTATCAGGGGGTGTTTTTGGCTTTAAGTTTAAAGAATGTTAAGTGTATCTAGCCCCCTCTCACACTTCCCCTCACAACTCCTTCACAAAACTCACCTGATAGCCATTCCTGTTCACTAGCTCCTCTAGTTGCTTAGGAGCAGGCTTTTTAAAGCCCTGGTCTTCCTGAGTAACCCCACCCCTGGTTAAGGGTCCATGGGTGCTAAAAGGCTTAGGGATCAAAGCCTCATTAAGAAGCTCACAGCCTTGCCTGGCAGGCCGCTAGGTTCAGCACACGGTCCCCCAAACAATTAGACCACACGGTATATTTCAGTCAAGCAACAAGCACACCACAAACACACACACTACAGACAACAAACTTACTCCAAGGGTCTTTGTAGCATCTTTCCATTACAATCACTGTGTATTTTAGTGCCTTCAGGTTTGGTTCCAGATTTATCCCAGATACCAGTTCACTGTTTTGCTGTAGTCTTTCATAGTAGCTGGTGCAAAGAATGTTGATGCAGTGATGGACAAGCCTTCTAAAATTTGGTGGCTCATTTCAAACAAGTTCCAAAATGTTTGGAAGCCTTTTTAAAGTTTGTGATTGTCTCTTCGTTGTCATTTCACTTTGCCCCAGGATAGTCAGCTTTTTCTCCATTCCTGCCAATCTCATCTTCCTTTCCTTCAGACTCCCCTAATCCCTGTTTCTCTTCATCTGAATACAATCAGTTGATTCCCCATTCTTCTGATCATATCTGGTTGCCAGTTCTCTAAGAAGATTATCTATACATTGAATTTTGAATTAAGTCTTAACTTGAGGTCCCATTACTTTAATAAATCAATGATTGCCCTGTTATATAACTTGGTTGTGTTTTGGATTACATAGCTAGTGATTTGGATTTGAGGCCTTCTATATCCTTCTATTAATAAACTAAATGTAAACAACTGTGCAAAAATGTAAGACTGAGGGATGAATGAATAGAATAAGAATGCCCGGATTAAAAAATTTAACTATAAAACCCATGGGCAACCAAGAGGAGAGAGGAGGCCGGCCAGCCAAAAATCACATGACATGATAGTGCAAGGAAAGAAATTTGAGAATCTGTGGCTTGTTTCTTGGCCTCAGGGAGAAGTAGGTCTCTCTGGACACTGGTCTTTTAATTTATTATGCTACTTCTGTCAGTATAAAGAGAAATCATAATGTGATCACAGTCCCAAAGAGCCCTAAAAACAACAGCAAAGAAGCTTCAGCAGGACTCCGACCATGAATGTCTTCCCTCTGACACTTGACTATGAGGAACCAAGAAGTGTTCAGAGAATATAGTTTGACCTTTCAAATATCTGCAGTACAAATAATTGAAGAATATTCAGTTCACTGGATAGATTCAAAGAGAATGGCTGCAAACACTGGAGAAAAGTGACAGTAAACCAGGACTACTGCTAGAACATGATTCTCTAAGATCCTTAAAGACTTTTGAATCCAAGTTGAAGTATGTGATATTTGTCTTTATTTTTTTCAAAGGTGCAGTGATTAAATTGGCAATTAAGTATTACACGTGCATTACTGCTTATGCTTATTTAATTACAAAAGCAATTAAAAGGCAAATAGTTTAATTCTGATCCAATGTCATGATCGTATCCCACTATGTTTAGATATTGTAGAATGAAAGATCATTGTTTGTTTTAAATCTCAAGCTACAAGCCCATATAATATATAACAGTGTGGTGAATCTGATCTGTTCTTAATACCTTCAATTCCCAGTGCCTGCATTGGAAATAGAGGGTACTCAGCACCTAATAGGCAGTGTATAGCAACTGTCAGGCCCAGGCCCAGGCCCAACTGGTCTAGGCAGAAAATGGTAAGTTAAAGATACTATACCATTTCCTTGGTTTCAGAGCTGTGTACATCAATATCAAACAGTTACATTTAGTGACCTTTAATTTGGTGATGCTAACCCTCAAGCAGCTGAATAGGAGATAGCAAAGTTAATTACACAATGAACATAGTTTTTAGTGTTGCTGTGTATTTTTTTTTTAATCACTGACATGTCATAATTAAAAATATTATAAAAAGCACAGGGAGTGCATGTGACTAAAAAGCTTTCAATATTAAAAATCCAGTCTGTTTAAACAAGTATTTTTCATATTGAAAAAGGCCTTAGTCCACATTAATCAATAACTCTAAGTAAAGTTACATTTTTTTAAAACTAGGCCATTTTGTCTTGAGAGTTGCAAATGAGCAATCCTATAATGATTCACTGTTTGCTATTTTGGAAAAAGGGTTTTTTTTCTAGATAAGCTTCTTTACTACCACAGAACACTTTATCCCACAAACCCAAAACAGAAGATGCTTTCTCCATCCCCTGAGTACCCTTCAAAGCAGATTTATCTAGGACCTAAATGGTAAGTGACTATAATACAACCTAACTCATTTTAATGAAAAAAGAACAGGGTCAAAACAAATTTACACATTGGCAGCATAGTGCTGTCAAGATTAGTTAAAATTTTGAAACTCTACAGAATATGGAAATTAGGATGGAAATACCTGTTAAATACCTTTTGTGCTGTTCATTCATTCTCTATTTTTGAGGCTCATTATGGAAGAGTTTAATAGGGTTTGTGTCATACTGTCACTGCTACTCTAAAAATGCAGATCTCCTGTTTTTCTTGTATGCTTTATTACTGTATTTTGCTATTGTTGTGGCTGTGCTGGTCCCAGGATATTAGAGAGACAAGGTAGGAAAGGTAATATCTTTTATTGGACCAGCTTCTGTTAGTGAAAGAGACAAGCTTTAGAGTTGTCACCTATAATCCCACATTGAATCATAGAATCATAGAATATCAGGGTTGGGAGGGACCTCAGGAGGTCATCTAGTACAACCCCCTGCTCAAAGCAGGACCAATCCCCAACTAAATCATCCTAGCCAGGGCTTTGTCAAACCTGACCTTAAAAACCCCATTGGAACCCATACGGGGTATCATTAAACAATTACAACCCATACTTAATGGGGACCCCCTCCTGAAAGAAATATTTCCTGAATCCCCTCTTCTGGCCTTCAAATAACCCCCAGTCTCACCAAGCTCATTATCAGAAGCAAGCTCCCCACAGACCAGGACACACTATATCAAAGCAGCACCAGATCCTGCCATAACGACAGATGCAAAACATGAAGACATATTGTCACTGCTACAATGATCAACACAGCCTGCCCAACACACCTTTCAAGATTCAGGGGTCTTACACATGCCTATCACAACAGGCGGTGTACATCGAGTGCATTGAATGCTCTAATAACAACTATGGGGGTGAAACCAGATGATCACTATGCTTTCAAATGAACTGTCACAGAAAAATGATAAAAGACAAAAACACCATATTACCTGCAGGTGAACACTTTCCACAAAATGATCACTCCCTATCTGACCTCTCAGTCCTCATCCTCAAAGGAAACCTGTGCAACACTTTCAAAAGATGAGCCTAGAAGCTTAAATTCATAACTTTGCTAGACACTAAAAATCGTGGTCTTAATAAAAACACTGGATTTATGTCTTATTACAACAATTTGTAACCCACTAATCCCCATTTTTTGTCCTATTCTTGCAGAGGTGTTAATGGCCCACTTCCCCTGGAAGGCTCCCTTAGACTATGTGTTAACTACTTATGCTAAACAATCTGTTTCACTTTTTATTTAGCTGTGACACTTTTGAGTACCTTTCCCAGACCAAGAAGTGCTCCGTGTAAACCAAAAGCTTGTCTCTTTCATCAACAGAAGTTGGTAAAGATGCCTCACCCACCTTGTCTCTCTATTACTGTATTGTTACTTCCACAAGTGGAAAAAAAAGTTTAAGTAGGCTCTGAAGAGTACAGATTTCACTTCCCCCAACCTCCTTCAATTTAACATCCAAGTGGACATGACTTTTCTCTATAACATCCTACTGTGGTGTGGGTATTTTGGTATTTTTCACATGAAATATACTTGACTTGGAATACTTGAGTATGACTCTCTGATTACAAGTACAAGTCATATCAAGGTGCTGACCCAGAAAACATGGCTAAGAATTGGTCAAGCTCATTTATTGTTTCAGTTTTAACTAAGTGAGGGGAAACTTCGATGAATTAAAAAAGTTATTTAAATATGTGTGTACTACTGGAGATCAAAGCATGGAACATAGGAACTGCTAGTCTGGATCAGACCCAAGATCTATCTAGTCTAGTATCCTGTCTCTCAGGTGGCCAGTATCATATGCTTCAGAGGAAGGTGTAAGATCCCTCCAGTAGGCAGTTGTGGGATAATCAGCCACCCTGTTATCCCAAAAAATAGTTTTTTTGGGGACTCCTAAATAACCTGCTTATTGCCACCTTAATCTGTCTTTCCTGAGGTATGGTCTCCAGGGTAGTTAAGGAAACACTTGAAGGACATATATATAACCTCCCAATAAAAAGATTGACACAGGTAATATTTTCCCCCAAAACAAAGTGTCTTTTATTAATGTAACTAATAAATTCCTAATACAACATAATCTAAAAAGATGAATCAGGTACAAATCCCTTAATGCAAGTTAAAGAGCATTCAAACCGCAATAGCATACAGTTTAAATGATTTTAAGTGTGTGCACTGTGTCACAGATGGCCAGTCTGTAACAGATCGCTGACAGGAGTTCTTAAATTGTACTTTAAGTTTCACATAAATAAATTACAATTAACATTAATACACTCATACATCACATGGATACACATACTAATACTATACTACACTATCCTATATTAATACTATAATTAAATAATAACTAGCAGGCTTGCTTACTCTGTCCATTGACTTTGCTCCAGTGACAGGACTCCCCCAGTTGCTGCTACTTAGTCACTGCCACTGCTGCTGCTGCTTCAGGTCTGCCACTGCTGTTACTGTTGCTTCTTCAACTATCAGTTTGGTCAGATCTCTTCAGCAGCTGTACACTTCTTCTGTCCTCTTGGAACTCTCTCTATTTCCAGCAATTTTTCTTGCTGGCTCCCAACTGAAAACTGCATGCTGACTGTCTGCCTTTTATACTATCAGACCTCTTTTGAGCATGCTGTCCAGCATGCTCAGCATATCTCATTCCAATTTATTGCATAAGCTCATTACTACCAGAAAAAGCAGCCTCAAACCAGTCCAGTGTAGAGTTGTTTGACCTCTCTCTACCCTTGTATCACACATGCTCATTTCAAGCATTACCTCATTCTGCATGTGCTCACTGCCATTGTTTTTACCTCAGACTCATGATTACCTCATCCGACTTTACTGCCTATGCTCCAGATCTAACCTACTTCTTAGCCATACCTCATTTAGTAACCTACATTCTATTGGGCATGCTCAGCCCAGAAATGCTTCATGGCCATACCTCATTTTACTCTCAGCTCTGGTCATGTGACCTACAACATCCAATGGTAAGTGACCTACAGCTTTCAATTGGTGACGTGACTCCTGCTTATTTGAAATGGAAGGTAGGAACACAAATTGGAGTCTGAAGGAGTCTGGGGAATTTTTCCAGTATCAACCCATATTAGATCTCATCCAGATCTCTAATAGTTATTTCAAAAAGAACAGGAGTATTTGTGGCACCTTAGAAACTAACACATTTATTTAAGCATAAGCTTGGGGGGAGGGATAGCTCAGTGGTTTGAGCATTGGCCTGCTAAACCCAGGGTTGTGAGTTCAATCCTTGAGGGGGCCACTTAGGGATCTGGGGCAAAATCAGTACTTGGTCCTGTTAGTGAAGGCAGGGGGCTGGACTCAATGACCTTTCAAGGTCCCTTCCAGTTCTAGGAGATAGGATATCTCCATTTATTTATTTCATGGGCTACAGCCCACTTCATCGGATGCATGTAGTGGAAAATACAGTAGGAAGATATAGATATAGATATATATATACAGAGAGAATATGAAACAGTGGGTGTTACCATACATACTATAAGGAGAGTGATCAGTTAAGGTGAGCTTTTATCAGCAGGGGAGAAAAAGAACTGTTTGTAGTGGTAATGAAAATGGCCCATTTCCAGCAATTGACAAGGAGAAATGAGGAACTGTAGGGGAGGGGTGGGGGGAATGAGCATGGGGAAATAGTTTTACTTTGTTTAATGGCCCATCCACTCCCAGTCTTTATTCGAGCCTAATTTAATGGTGTCCAATTTGCAAATTAATTCCAATTCAGCAGTCTCTCATTGGAGTCTCCAATGAGAGACTGCTGAATTGGAATTAATTTTTTTGAAGTTTTTTTGTTGTAATATTGCGACTTTTAGGTCTGTAATCGAGTGGCCAGGGAGACTGAAGCGTTCTCCAACTGGTTTTTGAATGTTATAATTCTTGATGTCTGATTTGTGTCCATTTATTCTTTTACGTAGAGACTGTCCGGTTTGGTCAATGTACATGGCAGAGGGGCATTGCTGGCACATGATGGCATATATCACATTGGTAGATGTGCAGGTGAATGAGCCTCTGATAGTGTGGCTGATGTGATTAGGTCCTATGATGGTATCCCCTGAATATATGTGGATATATCTTTTTGCGGATACAGACTAAGACAGCTACTACTCTGAAACCTAATAGTTATTGATTAGCTTAAACTCTGAAGCGTGAGATTTAATATCTCTTACAAATATTTTTGTTATTGTTAATATTGATAAAAGTGGATATTTTTGATATAAAAAAATCGAACCCTCCCTTTTAAATCTTGTTATATTCTTGGCCTCAACAACTTCCATTGGCAGTGAGTTCCACATCTAATTACACATTGTGTGAAAAAGTATTTCCTCGTATTGGTTTGGAACTTCCTAACTTTTAAATGTCTGTTTGTTCTTGTACCTTCACTTGATCAGTCATTGCATTTACATATTTTTATCTGGTACCGTCAGTCCTATTGGTCTCTTTTAAACAACCCCATTCTTTTCAATCTCTCTTAATATGAGAGTTCTTCCAAGCCCTTGATAAGTCTCTTGGCTTTTCTCTCATCCTGTTCTAATTCAGCAGTATCCTTTGGCATAAGGGGTGACTGTATTAGTGATGAGGGTACCCCACTCATTTGTATAAAGGCATTGTAATATTCTTTGTATTATTCACCATCACATTCCATATGTTAGTTTTTATGACCACAGCTGCACATAATTGGCAGAAATCTTCATGAGCTGTCGACAGTGTCACTGAGTTTATATAGTTAATATGGAACTCTGTAAGGTGTATGAGTAGTTTAAAATTTTCCCTCCAAAGTGCATAATTTTGAGTTAATCAACATGGAATTTCATTTGCCATTATGTTTCCTATTCACCTACCTTGTTTAGGTCTCTCTGAAGTTCCTCAGTCTTCCACTGGACAGGGCATACATTACTTATATTATTCTAAATAATGTTGTCATATGCAAATTTTGCTATCTCACTAGTCACCTGGCTTTTCAGAGCATTAATATTTTAACAACATACCTAGAGGTATCCCACTGTTAACCTTTAGCCATGATGAAAATTGACCAATTAACCATGTCTCCTAGCCAGTTTTTGATCCATGACAATATTTTGGCTGTCATGCATGACTACTTAGCTTCTTCAGTAGTGCCTTGTGCGGACCTCATCAAAGGCCTTATGGAAGTATAAATAAATTATGTTGACTGGTTCTCCTTTATCCACTGCTTTACTGACACATTCAAAGAATTCTAAGCGATTAATGAGACATGATTTTCCTGCGCTGAAATAAATCTCCATTTATTTATTATTTATACCTCTCTATAATCCCTTACATATTGATTGGTACATCCCCTTTTGTTCAATCCCAGCTTCTGGCAGTCAGATGGACCTAACCTCCATGAATGTGTCTAATTCTTTTTTGAACTCAGTTATACTTTTGGCCTTTACAACATCCTGTGGTAAAGAGTTCCACAGGTTGACTGTGTGTTATGTGAAGAAGTATTTCCTTATGTTTGTTTTAAACTTGCTGCCTATTAATTCCATTGGTGACCCTTGTGTTATGTGAAGGGGTAAATAATACTTCCTTATTCACTTTCTCCATATGATTCATGATTTTATAGATCTCTATCATATCCCTCCTGAGCCCTGGTCCATACTACAAACGTATGTTGGTATAACTACGTCGCCCCTGAGCAATGCAGTGATATTGACCTAACTCCCAGTGTAGACAATGCTATGTTGACATGAGGGCTTTTCCTGTTGTCATAGCTACCACATCTCAGGGAGATGGAGTACCTACACCAAAGGGAGTAGGTAGCGTCTTCACTAAGTACTGCAGCTGCCTCACTGCAGCCCTATAAGTGTACACAAGCCCTTAGTTGTCTTTTTTCTAAACTGAACAATCCCAGTCTTCTTAATCTCTGCTCATATGGAAGCTGTTCCATATCCCTAACCATTTTTGTTGCTCTTCGCACTTTTTTCTGATTTCAAGATACCTTTTTTTGAGATGGGGAGACCAGAATTGAATGCAGTATTTAAGGAATTGGTGTAACATGGATTTATATAATGGCATTATGATATTTTCTGTCTTATTACCTATCCCTTTCCTAATGGTTCCTAACATCTTGTTAGTTTTTTTGACTGCCGCTGCCTATTAAGCAGATGTTTTCAGAGAGCTATCCAAGATGACTCTAAGATCTCCTTCTTAAAAGAAAAAACAAGAAAGAAAAAAAAAGATTAAAAGACTTAGTTAAATATACTGCTAAAAGTCTACCTCTATTGAAATTATTGCGATCTTAATTCCTCATGTCATAATTTCTTGTTTATGTAAACTGGGAATGACACCTATATTTCTAAAGCAACTTGAGATCTGTGGATGAAAAATGCTAAGCATTATTATTAGGGCTGTCAATTAATCGCATGAGTTAATTCTGATTAACTCAAAAAAAAATCACGATTAAAAAAATTAATGTGATTAATCAGTTTTAATTGCACTGTTAGACAATAGAAAACCAATTGAAATTTATTAAATATTTGTGGATGTTTTTCTACATTTTCAAATATATTGATTGCTATTACAACACAGAATACAAAGTGTACACTGCTCACTTTATATAACTATTTTTATTACAAATATTTGCACTGTAAAAATGATAAACAAAAGAAATAGTATTTTCCAATTCACCTCATACAAGCACTGTTGTGCAATCTCTATATCGTGAAAGTGCAACTAACAAATGTCGATTTTTTTTGTTACAAAACTACACTCAAAAACAAAACAAAGCAAAACTTTAGAGCCTACACATCCACTCAGTCCTACTTCTTGTTCAGCCAATTGCGCAGACAAATAAGTTTGTTTACATTTATGGGAGATAATACTGCCTACCTCTTATTTACAATGTCACCAGAAAGTGAGTACAGGCATTCACATGAGACTTTTGTAGTCGGCATCGCAAGGTATTTAAGTGCCAGATATGCTAAACATTCGTATGCCACTTCATGCTTCGTCTACCATTCCAGAGGACATGCTTCCATGCTGATGACGTCCGTTAAAAAAAATGCATTAATTAAATTTGTGACTGAACTCCTTGGGGGAGAATTGTATGTCCCTTGCTCTGTTTTACCCGCAGTCTGCCATATATTTCATGTTATAGTAGTCTCAGATGATGACTCAGCACATGTTTGTTTTAAGAACACTTTTGATGCAGATTTGACAAAACACAAAGAAGGTACCAATGTGAGATTTCTAAAGATAGCTACAGCACTCGACCCAAGGTTTAAGAATCTGAAGTGCCTTCCATAATTTGAGAGGGACGAGGTGTGGAGCATGCTTTCAGAACTCTGAAAAGAGCAACATTCCGATGCGGAAACTACAGAACCTGAATCACCAAAAACGAAAATCAACTTTCTTCTGGTGGTATTTGACTCAGAGGATGAAAATGAACATGTATCGGTCTGCACTGCTTTGGACTGTTATCAAGCAGAATCTGTCATCAGCATGGATGCATGTCCTCTGGAATGGTGGTTGAAGCATGAAGGGACATAGGAATTTTTACTGCATCTGGCGTGTAAATGTCTTGCGACGCCTGCTACAATAGTGCCATGCGAATGCCTGTTCTCACTTTCAGGTGACATTGTGAACAAGTAGCAGGCAGCATTATCTCCTGTAAACGTAAACAAACTTGTTTGAGCGATTGGCCGAACAAGAAATAGGACTGAGTGGACTTGTAGGCTCTAAAGTTACTTGAATACAGTTATTTGTTGTACATAATTCTACATTTGTAAGTTCAACTTTCATGATAAAGAGATTGCAGTACTGTTTATTTTGTTTTTTACAGTGCAAATATTTGTAATCAGAAATAAATATAAAGTGAGCACTGTACACTTTGTATTCTGTTTTGTAATTAAAATCAATATATTTGAAAATGTAGAAAACATCCAAAATATTTAAATAAATGGTATTCTATTATTGTTTAATCATGTGACTAATCATGATTTTTTTAAATTGCTTGACAGCCCTAATTATTATTTATTATTAATTTAAGACTTCTGATTAGCTGCTCCCTGGAAATTAGAAGCATAGGAACATAGGCCTTGTCATTCTTTCTCAAGTGATGATCATGTAAAAAAATTAATTGAAGATTTAAAATTGAAAACTGAGGACAACTTGCAGCTTGCTTCTATGAAATGTCATTATATTGAGATATTTTGGTCACATGGCTTCAATGAAATTTAATCATCTGTTGTGACAGAAACTCATGGGTAGTGATTCAAAGCTATATGGTACTCAAATTAGAAGGCAAAATAAATTAACGTATTTATATGACTACTTGGGCTCCTGAAGTAAGAAAGATAACTCAAGGATGTCTGGTGTCCAAGATGACACAAATTTTGCCTGAAATGACCAATGCTTTTTTTATTGGGACAAAGCCACGAACTTGTGTCTTAGAGTTGGTTACTAATGAGATAACTTGGTAAACTGTTTTTAATCACGCAGCAGATTTTGTCATGAAGATGTTGGTTTAGCTTAGCATATAGGCTATGGCCATTCATTCTACCAGGTAGCTATTTACAGTAGATTCCACAGAGATGGCATAATTGGATTGACTCAAAAAAAGCTCCTATTTTGGATACTGAGAACTCTTGTTGCTGAGTCACTGATAGGGTGACCAGATGTCCCAATTGTATAGAGACAGTCCCGATTTTTGGGTCTTTTTTTATATAGGCTCCTATTACCCCTCCATCCCTTGTCCTGATTTTTCACACTTGCTGTCTGGTCACCCTAGTCACTGATGTTGCCCTTCGGCTTACATGATTTACAGAAATTCTATTAGGTGAGATTGGGAGCAGAACTGATGTTAAACTTAACATGGCAAAAACTTAACTCCTGCTCTTTCCTCCCAAATGTTCTCTATTCTCTTTTTTCTGTCATTGCTGACAACACTGCTATGCTCTCTGTAATTGAGGCTTGTAATGTGAGAATCATCTTTGACGCCTCCCTGTACCTTATCCTACAAAGCCAGACTGTGTTCAGTTCTTGCCACTTCTTCCTCCAAAACACTTCTACAATGGGCCTCTTCTTTCTGTCTACACAGCACGACCTCTTGTCCAGACACTCTTCATTTTCTGTCTTGATTACTGTAACCTCCCCATCTCTCGACTCCCTGACTGTGGTCCCCTGAGCTCTCCAATCCCTTTAAAGAGCAGCTGCTAAAATCCTTTTAGATGGACTAGGTCAGTGTTTCTCAAATGTGGCCACCGTGGCCGCATGCGATCACCTGGGGCTTTTCTTGCGCCCACAGCCTCCTGGGTTGTGATGGGGTGGGGGTAGGTGGTAAAATAGTGGCTCCTCCCCCTCCAGGTGGTAAAATAGTGCCCCCCCTCCTATTGCTCCAGGATGCACCGCCTTGGTGTTGGTTGCTGGGACCACCAGCAGGGGTTGGGCTCTGTCTCCCTCTGGAGACACCTGGAGCACAAGACTGGAGGAGCAGGCAGCCAGTGAGTTCCCCATTTTCGCAGGGGCGGTGAGGCTCAGGCTTTGGGCCTCAGCTCTGGGGTGGTGGGGTGGCAGGCTCTGGCTGGGGGGCTTTGAGCTCCAGCTCTGGGCTCTGGCTGTGTGGTGGCAGGCCCCAGGCTCTGACCACGGGGCTTCAGGCTCCAGCCCCCGTACTGCCTCTCACAGTCCACCACCCACCAACTCCCTTTGCCCCTGGCCCCCGCTGCCTCCCCTGACCCGCCCCCCCCATCCAGGGCTTAATTTGTCCCCAGGGCTGAGTAAGTCTGCTGTGAAAAGTGATGCTTGCATGTTTGTTAATATCACTTTTCACAACAGACTTACTAGCTAGCAACAAATAAATTACAATTATTTGCATGTGTATATGTGCATATTTATTTGTTTTTCCTAAAGCTAATTAAGTATATTAGGGAAAAGTGTAAGGACGGCCACCAGCAAGAGTTGATGGCCGCTCTCTGAGGCCACCAAAAAATTTGTCCTGAGAACCCTTGGACTAGATGATCCTGGAAGTCCCTGACAATCTTGTTTTTATGAGTCTGATGTATAAGATCATAAACTCCAACATTAGAATATGTCATGATGGAACATAAGGTCACAAATAGAGGCAAAAAGGAAGGGGCAGAGGGGGAAGGTGCGTGGATAAGGTGATGGGGGCAGCATTGTTCAGTTTCACTGGGTCACATAACACCTAAATTCTGTACAGTAACTCCTCACTTAAAGTTGTCCCAGTTAACGTTGTTTCATTGTTATGTTGCTGATCAATTAGATAACATGCTCGTTTAAAGTTGTGCAATACTCCCTTATGACGTTGCTTGGCAGCCGCCTGCTTTGTCCACTGCGTGCAGGAAGAGCAGCCCGTTGCAGCTAGTTGGTGGGGACTTGGAACCAGGGTGGACCTGCAGCCCCTGTCAGCTCCCAGCTCCCCTAAGTTCCTTGTGCGGCAGCAGCCCAGCAGGCTATCAATTGCCAGGCAGTTCAGCTGTCCCTCCCCACACTGCCATGTGCTGCTCCTGCCATCTGCCTTGGAGCTGCTCCCAGGAGCCTCCTGCTTGCTGTGCGGGGCGTGGAAAGAGGGGGGCTAATGTCAGGGTCTCTCCCTTCCCCCTGCTTACCCCATCTCCATAGAGCGGGGGGGGGGGGGTCATGACAGGGCTCAGGACAGAGGGAGCTTGCTGAAAGCGACTGCTGCCTCGACTTGCTGATTTACTTAAAAAGGCAGTGTACTTAGAGTGGGGTCAGCGTACTTAAAGGGGCAATGCGCATCTCTCTCTCTCTCTCTCTCTCACACACACACACACACGGTGTGTGTCTCTGTCTGCCATGCTGTCTCCCCTCCCTCCATCTGTGCTGCCTTGTAGCGTGTGAGGCTACAATAACAACAATGTGTTAACCCTTGGGGACTCAGCCGACTGCTAGTTCATTTAGCAGTAAGAAATATCCCACCCTCTTACTTCACCACCTCAACCAAGCTTCACAATCATCATTGCTCTGTACAGTATTAAATTGTTTAAAACTTATATTGTGTGTGTGTGTGTGTGTATATATATATATATATATATATATAGTGTCTTGTCTGGTGAAAAAAATTTCCCTGGAACCTACCTCCCCCCCATTTATATTAATTCTTATGGGGAAATCAGATTCGCTTAACTTCGTTTCGCTTAAAGTCGGATTTTTCAGGAAAATAACTACAACGTTAAGCGAGGAGTTACTGTATTATCATACAGCCAAGGGCAGAAGGGACCACTGTGATCACCTGGTCTGACACCCTGTGTAACACAGGCCTTGGAACTTTCCCAGAATAATTCCTAGGGCATGTTTTCTTTTTTTAAAATCCAATCTTGGTTTAAAAGTTGCCTGTGATGGCGACTCCACCACAACCCTTGGTAATTTTGTTCCGAGTGTTTATTACCCTGGCTGTTAAAAATGTGTGTCCTATTTCCAGTCTGTGCACAGTTTATAATGTAAGGGCAGCCGATCCTGGCCTCATTTTCATGTCTGTGGGGGCCCAGGATCAGAGCTCTCTTTCAGGAGGCACCCACAGGGCCCCCTTACTTTCCAGCTGCTCAGTTCTCCAGCCTGACTCTTCAGTAAATTCAAAACCAACCCGGTCCCGGCCAGCTGGCCCCTGCAACTCCCGCCTCCCTGGCAGCTAGCGCAGCCCTGGCTGCATCTCTCCCCAACTACGGTGGCAGTGTCCCCCGATCCCGCTCCTCCACCCGCCCGCTCGGCGCCTAGGGCGCCCCTGGAGGCATGGGGCTCAGGGGCCGCTCTCCCCTTCCCCCGCCCTGACGCGGTGTGGCCGCGCACATGCCCAGAAGCGAGCGGCGGAGCGTCCGGGCCGTGCAGCCTGTGACAGCGGCGGCGCTTTCCCTTCCGCTGGGTGTGGGCTCTGCAGCAGCGCCGCGCCCGCCCAGCCCGGGAGCGGGGACACACACACACACATACAGAGGCGCGCCGGGGCCCCGTCCCCGCTTCTCCCCGCGCCGAGGGGCGGGAGGCAGCCATGTCGCTATTGTCTCGGGCGCTGCCCGCGCTGCGGCTCTATTGCATCGGCCTCGCCGTCGCCCTGCACCAGCTGCTGCGCCGCCTCCGCCCCGGCGGGCCCCCCGCGCCAGGTGAGAGCATCGCCCCCCGCTGCTGCCCAGCGGCGGTCGGGGCCGCCCCGTGCGGGGCGCTGCTGGCAGGCCCGGGGAGCCGTGCAATGGCACCGGGCGCAGCCCGCCTGCGGTCCGCCGGGCACTGAGCCCGCTCTCCTAACGGGGCAGGGGGGAAAACAGGAGGCCGGCGGCCGCTCCCTCTTTGTAGTCTTCCCTTCCTCCCCCACCCGGGCCCCACTCTCCCCGCGGGGGCTCGGACGTGTGCCGTGACCTTGGCCCCTGCGCACAGCGAGGGTCTGCAGCGCCACCCCTAAGGAGCGCCCCCGGGCTCCGGCTCCTGCGTGTGCGCAGCCTGCCCTCCGGCCGCACCGGGGGCTCCCCTCCCTGCCAGAGCTGCAGTACCACAGGGCCTGGCCCTGGCGCTCCTCCCCCGTGAGCTGCACACGCTGCGGCTGCTGCGCCGGGCCACGGAGCTGCGCGCTCCAGCCTCCCCTCGGCCCGCTGCGCTGGCGCCCTCCGCACGCGCCTGGCTGCTGGGCTGGGGCCGCTGGGCCCTTTCCCCTGCTGGCTTTGTAGGCGGTTCGTGGGCTTGAGCCTGGCATACTCAGTTACTGGGGAGACACCTGCACACGCCCCCTCGCTGCTTTAATTGCACTCGTTCCCGTACTAGACGCACAGTCCCCCCCGCGTTACTGCACTTGACCCAGGCCGCTGCGTTAGGCCCTTGCATACCTCTCTGCTGCTGGACCTGAGTGGCGTTGTGGTTAAGGTGCTGGACAGACCCCGGAAAGCTGGGTTCAATTCCCCGCATTGCCTCAGATTCAGGCGTGGTTTTTGTTCTGTTTGTACCTCAGGTCTCAGCCTCACCTGGGTGTTGATCAGTGTTTGTGATGTGCTCAGATACTGTGGTGATAAACCTATAAGAAATCACCAGTTCCCCTAGCTTCTCCTGCTGAACAAGAACCTGCTGCTTTGCCTGGCTACCTTCCTCTGCCCTGTTCCTGTGCCTAGATACTAGGCTAGAACCCTCCCTGTTCTCCTTGCCTGCTTTTGAATTCTGCCACTCAAGTAAATTCCTCCATCTCTGCTAAACTTGGACACTGGACTTCATTCTTCCACACTCCTGGCCACTTGATTACATCCTCTCTAAAATCACTCTTCCAGTATTGACAGTGGTGAACTTCTTCACTGAATCCATAGACTGCTAGTCTTTTCTTCCCACCCAGCCATTGGTGGGAGTGTTGTATGCATTTTATATGCTGAATATATATTGTCATTACTTGCCAGCATTTAAGGTGACAATTCAATGGCATTCAGTTTGCTCTGTGGAGCTTTTAGTTTAGCTCCTTTTCTGACAGTTTTGTGTTACATTTTTAAATGATTTTCGTGGTCAACAGAAAACTTAATGATGTTCTGTTTCCCCACATTAGGTGTCTAGGAAGGAAACTTGAGGTTTCCAAAAACGATTAATCTGGGAATCTCTTCAGGCCAGACATCAACACAATAGGCATCTTATATTTAAAAGGATACTGATTTTTAAAGACACTTTTGAATTTGTTGGTGCTTCTAACAGCTCCCTGCAACTTGGGAAGGCCTGAAAAACATGTAATGAGTGACAGCATCACTGCAGCTCACTAGTTTGGTTCTGTTTATTTTCTCTGACTAGCTTCAAATGTGGCTCTTATGGAGGTGATGGTGGTTTTAACCAGAATAACAACAAAAATGCAGGTATAGGTATGCAGTTCAGTGAGATTATTTAAAATATGAGACCCAAATCAACTTATTGTATAGTTGAGGTACTAGGGAGGAGAGAAAATAAATTTGTGTCAACCATTAATTTTTGTAAAATTAATGCAAAGACTGGACAGCACAGATTTCCACACATGGGTTCATTGGGTAATGTTTCTTCCATACTAATAATTCTAATGCAGATTTGAGTTTTGCTTTCTCATTCTCAAAAACATATAACATGCCAAAAAGAAAAAAAAGCAGATGTGTGCCTACAGTTTTGTGTCAGCTGAGCATTCTTCTAGCATTAGTTTTTCTTGGCAGGGTAAAGTTGTGGATTATGCCTAGAGTGTGTAACGCTTTCAAAATAATTTAGAACTGAACAGAAATATTATGACAAAGATTGACCCAAACATTTTATTTTATTGTAATCTTAAATATAATTAACAAATCAAAAAATATCAAGAATGTATTTGAAACAGTGTGATTAAAAAACAAACCAACTTGTGAACAGGGGTATTTTGATATGGACGTTAGGCTAGTCTAGGTAAGATTTCAAGTAGTGATCATAGTATGACAAAAACAACACTTTAAAATGTGAAAGTAATTACATGTGTTTTAGAATGAACATAGTTAATCTTGGATCAGTAATCTGCTACTTCTATTGGAATAAAGAAGCAACAATTGTGTCAAGAAGTTAGTGAACTAAAAATATTTTAAAATACAGAAGTTGAAAGCTTTTTCTAACCCTTGTAGTCCTCAATTCTTAAAAAGATATGATTACTGGAATAAAAGGTGCATAAATCAGGTATCAATTGCCTCATCATGAGAGACATTTAAAGAAACATTGGGTGGAATAGGGGAGAGCCGAAGATTTGTAGTTTAGCTCCTCAAGTCTACATGTTCTGGAATTTGGACCTCAAACCTACTGGACCTCATCTACATTGGCAAGCCACATAGCCATAATTCAGCATAGGTGCAGCTCCATGGTGGAAGCTATATTATAGAAAGCAGTCTGGCATCCAGTGATTGATCTGCCCTGTGTTGAATTAAGGGTCTGAAGTCCAGTAGTGTAGCTGTAGCCCTTCTATCTTCAGAAGCTGCATTCATTTAAAAAAAGCTTGTTATACTATTTCACAGAAATATTCAGGAGCTGCAGTCTAAAGTAAACTAAATTAAATTAGTCCTCTTTTCCTGAATTAATCAAGGTTGTATGCTGTTTTCACTACACAACTTAACTTGTCTTTCTAAAAACTGACTCCTACTACATCCTGCTAATATTTGTCTAATTTTACAGATATTGTTTAGGATGGTGTGTATGGAAAGGACAGTTTGAACTGTACAAATGAGGCAGCTCGGGGGGCAAAATATATTGCAGTAGTTGTTTTGATTTGTGAACTGAAAACACAAACGTGTAAATATATATCATGAAGGTGCAAGTTTCACAGCATTCCAGGGTAGGAATATCAGGAAGTTTGCTTCAGACTCTGAAACTGAAACACAGAAGGAGGAATTTCAATGCAGGTTGTGAATTTAATGTAGACTTCACAATTAAGTGCAGTGCTGGAAAGTAAAGGAGAAAGAGGAATTATATAAATTATTATTTAAACATTTCTCAATACTAATTGTATAAAATAGTATAATTAAAGATCAGTATGGTAATATATATCTGTTAGTACTGTGTGTACCAAGATAATTATCTATTCAAATAGATACTACTGCATGCATATTCTTCTCCCACTGCTTAACTTTAATAATTAAAATAAATGCTCGTACTGATATCTTAATGTAAGGTGTGACCTTGCCTCAAAATCAAGTTTTAGAAACAAAAATCTAATCAGTGAATTTACAAAAGATGAGCTAGCTAATTGTGACACCAGGAAGTTAATACAGGAAATGTGGTTGCAGCCCATTGCAAGTCATCTCATTTTTTTTATCTTTTTAAAATCATGCTATCTCTGATACTAATTGTTTCACAGAGTAGGATTTTCTGTGATCATGTTGAAGAGTTGTCAGAAAATTTTTGTTTTTTCTCATGCTGCATTTGATCTTATATTGCATAAATCATTTCACTGAAATTTGGCTTCAGACATACTCGATGGTGTATGTTTTGTACTTGTGGAGAAGACTTGTTAATGTTTATATTTGGTACTTGAGAGATGTAGAAAGTGACTTAGAACTGAGTGCTGATATTACTCATTCATGTTTTTAAAAGCATCTTTTAACCTGAGAGAGACTTTAAATGTGCCCAATTTTCTCTTTCTAATTAATCTAAATGAAATTATTTTCTTCTGGCTTTCGCTATAATTTTCAAAACATTCAAAACTATTAATAATAGAGAGCGTGGGTCCCCTCAATTTTGATTCAAGTATTAATAATATCTTTTATTTCATATGGAGAAAGTATTATAATAGATTAAGGATGCTGTACTTCCTGTCTTAATTATGTTTCCCAGTTGTTAAAATTGTTAAAATTGTTTCACTCCAGAGACAGTTTGTGATCCATTGCTGGTGAAGTGATTTACATATATAAGAGGAATAATATCTGGGATCCATCAAGATGAAAGGAACTATATATATTGTACATGTAAGATATTATTAAATTATATCCAGAAAAAGGCTACATTTAAAAAAGAGCAATTTAGATTGCAAAGTTATGTGTGGTTCAGTGTTATAATTAAGGTGGTGGTATGCTGATGTATCTTTAACTGTGGCAATGCTACGGTGTACCACTAGATAAATGCTGAATCTATATACAAATGATAGAAAAGATCTTACAGTCATAAAATCAGGTGGAGTGAGCCTGGGACACTCATTCACTGTGAATGAACTTGTGTTTTCTTGTTCTATGACAGGATCTGTATGTTGTAGAATTTCCCTCCTTAATTTTAAATATTAAAGGCACACCACCTGTTTTATTACTCGACTTCCTCTTTGCTTCCAGGAACCTCTGTGTTACAGTAAGGGATATTCTGGGATAAAATGAAATTTGTTGAGTCTGTGTGTGTCCCAGAAACCCTGTGACATGGCTTGAAATAGAGGTATCTGAAAGCAATAATAACAGCAAATACTGATATGGTACATCATGCCAGTGCATAATATGAAGCTATTAAAATCATCATCTGTAACATTATACTGTATATACCTCTCCTTCTAAGTTATACTGTCAAACTATGAGAATGCATAACATGGAGTTGTTAATATGGATCTTTGGAATGATACAGTATAACCATGTTGGGTCAGTAATTCATATTGATGACTGAAGCACTGAAATTAGTCATAGCAAAGGACATACCAGTATTCAGAGCACATTTTTAAAAACAGAATAGTTTTACCTCCTGATGCAGAATCTTCAGATGTAAATATTTAAAGAAATCAACCAAACCAAAAAATCTGCAACTCCTCCTCATCTTTAACCTTCAATAATCTTGTCTTAATATTTTATTAAAAAACCCAAAATATTAAAAAATAACTAGAATACTTAAAAGGAACAAAAGTCCCTTACTCCATAGTGTAAACCCACAGGAGCAACTGCACTGGAAAGTTACACACGCACAAACATTCCCGCAGGTCTGCACCAATGTCATGAAAAGCCTTCTAGCTTGTCTTATTCACCCAGGGCTTTCTTTTTCTGTTTCCTGGCATGGTGCTGCCACTGACAGGGAATGATGGGGACATGTCATCTTCCCCCAACTTACTGATTTGTTGACGTCCCATTCTCAATAGAATGCATCATGAATGTATTCTCAACTCTGGTCCTCTCAAATTTTTGTATGTGCCTGCACCACTGTTCCCTGATGGCTCCTTTCCCCTCTCCTTACTGATCTTTGTTACCCACTTACTGGGCATTTCAAGAATGGGGCTGTTTGTTGTTCTGAGGGTCTGTTGGCAATGGTCTGGCTAGATTGCAGCCATGGTAGAGGTAGACAAAGCAACATCTACACATGCAGTCTTAGCCTGGTGCAGAGAAATGAGCTCTGGCAGGTAGTTGCTTGAAGGGAGACTGGTGGCTTTATACTTTTCTGGCAAAAATATTTTGCCCCATGCAAATCTGTAGGTATAATTTTCTGGAGCACACTCTGTAGAAAACTCTTACGTTTATTCTTCTGAACAGCTAAAAAGAATGTTCAAACTGACATATTTCAATGCATTGATAAAAGTTCCCCTGCCTGCCTCTCTTCCTGCAATTATAAGGTGCTGATATTCCAGGAGCCAAGAGCTCTGAACGTTAATTCCACAAAGAAGCAGGCAGGAAAGTCCTCAAATGTATATTGTTGCTCTGCATGAGGGCTCTGATCCTACTTTAACTGAATCCAGTTGGAAAATGTCCTTTGATTTCAGCAGAGCAGGATCACTTCTATAGTTGTAATGTACAACTAGCACAAACAAACATTTGTTCCTTGTGTAACAAATTTCTGCTGAAATAGCAGAAACAGCAGAGTTCAATAATTCTTGTGCAAAGGGATGTTGACTCAACCTTAAGTATAATTTCAGGATAGGGAACTACTATAACAAATGTCTAATGTACGTGGCAATAACTTTTTTAAAATCTACAGTGATTGTTACACTTTCTCTACCAAGAATTTTCATGTTACTCAAGAAACTCAGTTTTGTTTGGTTGTACTAGTTCAGTCACAGCATCGGTTCACATATTAAAACACTTTTATTTTTGACATTCTAATGGGTCTTCCTATAGGTCACACTTCCTGTAAACTTCATCTTTAAATTTTCAAATGTAATTAGTAAGGTAGGTTTCTTGGTGTATTCACAGAAGCACTGATTTCACATAGTTGAGTGTGCTCGACGTGTGCTTTCTCATTGTATCTTTATCTTACTGCCTTTATCAGGTACTCATTAATGAGTGAAGGATCAAAAGGTGGGACGGTGGCCAAGAAGCAATGGAGAATAAAAGCTTAGAAGGCTCGCCATCAGATCTAAAGTTAGTGGCTCATCCAAGAGCAAAGAGTAAAGTATGGAAGTACTTTGGGTTTGATACTAATGCAGAAGGATGCATATTACAGTGGAAGAAAATCTATTGCCGCATCTGCATGGCCCAAATTGCCTATTCAGGAAACACGTCCAACCTTTCATACCACCTTGAGAAAAATCATCCTGATGAGTTCTGCGAATTTGTGAAAAGTAACACTGAGCAAATGAGGGAAGCGTTTGCTACTGCATTTTCAAAACTGAAGCCCGAATCATCACAGCAGGTTGTTCAAGACACTTTAATTATGAAGACCAGCCACAATTATGAAAACAAAAAGCATCAAGAATTGACTTCTGCTGTGATTAGCCTAATTTGTGAGGGCATGTATCCTTCCTCTATTGTTGATGAACCCACATTCAAGGCACTTTTGAGAACAGCTGATCCTAGATATGAACTTCCTAGCAGGAAATATTTCTGCACAAAAGCAATTCCTGAAAAATACAATGCTATTAGAGAAATTGTTTTAAAAGAACTTACTGAAATTCTATGGTGTGGCATATCCACTGACATGTGGAGAAGTGAAAACCAGAATAGATCGTATGTAACACTTGCAGTTCATTTTCTGAATAGTAGCCCTTCTAACTGTTTGGCTGTTAACTCCCGGTGTTTAAAAACGTTTGAAGTGCCAGAGGAAAATACTGCAGAAACTATTACACGAGTCCTTTATGAAATCTTTATTGAATGGGGGATCAATACAAAAGTCTTTGGTGCTACAACAGATTATGGTAAAGACATTGTGAAAGCTTGCTCTCTCCTAGATATTCCAGTACAAATGCCTTGTTTGGGGCAGACTTTTAATGCAGGAATACAACAAGCTTTTCAGCTTCCAAAACTGTGCAGCCTTCTTGCCAGGTGCCGAAAACTGGTGGAATATTTTCAGCAGTCCACGGTCGCAATGTACATGTTAAGTGAGAAGCAGAAGCAACAAAATATTCTGCACTGTATGCTTGTAAGTGATCGTGTTTCCTGGTGGGGAAGCACACTTGCCATGTTGCAACGTCTTAAAGAACAGCAGTTTGTAATTGCAGCAGTTCTTGTGGAGGACAGCAATAACCACCATCTGATGCTGGAAGCCAGCGAATGGAATACAATTGAAGGCCTGGTGGACCTACTTCAGCCCTTTAAACAGGTTGCTGAGATGATGTCTGCTTCAAAATATCCAACAATAAGTATGGTGAAACCCCTCCTCCACATGCTTCTAAATACCACGTTGAACATCAAAGAGAATGATTTGAAAGAAATTAGCATGGCCAAGGAAGTGATAGCCAAAGAGTTATCAACAACATACCAGCATACACCTGAGATAGACATGTTTCTCAATGTTGCAACTTTTCTGGACCCTAGGTACAAAAAACTACCTTTCCTTTCAGCATTTGAACGGCAACAGGTAGAAAACAGAGTGGTGGAGGAAGCAAAAAGCCTTTTGGAAAAAGTAAAAGAAAACACTTTCAGGCCTGAAGAAAAGTTCTTTACGGTGTCAGAAGAGCCACCTGTGAAAAAAATAATCATCTCCTCTACCCCTCCCCCTACCAGCGCAATCAATAACATGCTTGCGGAAATCTTTTGCCAGACAGGAGGGGTGGAAGACCAAGAGGAATGGCATGCTCAGATTGTTGAGGAATTGAGCAATTTTAAGTCACAAAAGGTTCTTGGTCTAAATGAAGACCCACTTAAGTGGTGGTCTGACAGACTAGCATTATTTCCTGTTTTACCAAAGGTACTTCAGAAATATTGGTGTATTCTTGCCACAAGAGTCTTCCCTGAACGCCTTTTTGGTTCCTCTGCTAATGTTGTAAGTGCTAAGAGAAACCGGTTAGCCCCAGCTCATGTTGATGAGCAGATCTTTTTGTATGAAAACACTCGCAATGTGTCTGAAGCAGAACCTGAAGATGAGGATGAAGGCGAGTGGGGCTTGGAACAGGAACAGATTTTTAATTTAAATGACACAGTAAATGTAAACAGCAATTTCTTTAATATCCGAGACAGTGGGTTCATTTAACAGGAATACTATGGTACATTAAATAACAAAGAAAAGGTATTTGTCTTAAGTTACCAAAATTATTCTGTTTGATGCTATGAATACTGTAAATATTGAACAAGTGTAACAGACTTGGTTTAAGCTTCTATTGTATGTCTTTCCCACTATCTTAAAACATGAATAACTTGTGATTATACAGCACTGAAATGAACAAGGAAGTAATTCTGCAAAGACCATGACTCCTGACTCTGGCCCCAATTTCAGGAAAGCACTTATGCATGTGTTTAATTCCCATGTACTTCAGTGGGGGCAGGTCTACACTACCCGCCTGAATCGGCGGGTAGAAATGGATCTCTTGGGGATCGAATTATCACGTCTCATCGGGACGCGACAATCGATCCCCGAATCGACACTTCTACTCCACCAGAGGAGGTAGGAGTAAGCGCCATCAACGGGGGAGCCGCGGAGGTTGATTTGCCGCCGACCTCACAGCGGGGTAAGTCGGCTCCGATACGTTGAATTTGCGCATCTTAAATCGACCCCCCCTTCCCCCCCAGTGAGGATGTAGCCTGGGACTTAAATGTGCTTAAGTGCTTTCTGCAATAGGAATGTTTTTTTGAATTTGGACCCTAAACAGAGAAGTTTTAAAGATGTACAAATCCACTTCTGAAGCCAACATGGGTTAGGATTTCAAAGTTTAATTTCTTAAATTTAAAGCTGATTTTAAAATCCATAAGTCAGATCTTCAGAGACTCTTACAAAAATATTAGGAAGAAACTAGACAATAAATACATTTGAGCCTCATTTTTTTCACTACCTCATACTTTTGGCCTCGTCTACACTACAAGTTCTACTGGTATAACTACATCAATTAGGGGGGTGATTTTTTTGTATTGACATACAGGTATAGGCCCCAGTGTGGATGCAGTTATATTGATATAGCTTTTTTGCTTCCCAAACCACAATAAACTATATTGGTATAAGCACTTTTATGCCAGTATAATTGCATCCACACTGGGGGACATTTTGTCACTCAGGGTACGTCTATACTTACCTCCGGGTTCGGCGGTAAGCAATCGATCTTCTGGGATCAATTTATCGCGTCTTGTCTAGACGCGATAAATCGATCCCGGAAGTGCTCGCCGTCGACACCGGTACTCCTGCTCCACGAGAGGAGTACGCGGAATCGACAGGGGAGCCTGCCTGCCACGTGTGGACCCGCGGTAAGTACCTTGTAGTTCGAACTAAGATACTTCGACTTCAGCTACGTTATTCACGTAGCTGAAGTTGCGTATCTTAGTTCGAACTGGGGGGTTAGTGTGGACCAGCCCTCAGTCATACTAGTATAGTTAAAGTGGTAAAACTTTCTACTGTAGACAAGCCCTGATGTCACCCCTTACATTTATACTAAGTAGGTGGAAATCACAACCACATCAGAATTGTGGCATTTTACATTTACTTTGTGTGAGTCTAAGTCAGTGGTTCTCAAACTTTTGTACTGGGGACCCCTTTCACACAGCAAGCCTCTGAGTGCGACCCTCCTTATAAATTAAAAACACGTTTAAATATATTTAATGCCATTATAAATGCTGAAGCCAAAGCAAGGTTTGGAGTGGAGGTTGACAGCTCACGACCCCCCAGGAAATAAACTCGCGACCCCCTGAGGGGTCATGATCCCCAGTTTGAGAACCCTTAGTCTAAGTGGTGGCTACACAAGGTGCAAAGCAGCAAAGAATCAGGCCCCTGAAGGATGGGGGAAGTAGGGAGATTGGAAAATGGCAAGGACCACATTTGTTTTTATACAAATTGTTTTAATTTAAATTGGGACTTTGACCAGGGAGTTAGAAAGATCTTTGGTAGAAAAAGCCTTTCAAAAAAGTAAGCTTTAATTTTGTGTAAATGTATTTAAGCAGGGAAAAAAACCCTCACACAAGTTGTTAGACTTTGATAATGTTTCCTGTTACGTCAGCACTTACAAACTTACTTTTCCCCTTCTTCCCTTTCGAGTCAGTTTGTAGAGGGCTTTGGTCTGGCCCACCTCAATACTAGTTCTGATTAATCGTTATGTGTACTGCAGTAGCTCCCCCTGTGTCTCTATGCCTAAATATTTTAAGTCTTTTTGAGTACTTAGCAAAATAAAAGAATAAAATGCATCTCTTAGGAAGAGCTACATGTCTAAAACAAGTCTATAGTCCACTTTTTGGCTGAGAGTGGGGAGGCAGCCAGCATATTTTGCTTATGCACGGGGGGATTTTTGGAATTACCATATTATAGGCAAAGTTTTTTTTTCTTTTTTTCATTTCCCAGTTGGAAACATTCTGGGAATATCGCTCTTACCGACTAGAATACAAATTCTCATTAGTCTACAACAGGGATCGGCAACCTTTGGCACGCGGCTCGCCAGGGTAAGCACCCTGGTGGGCCGGGCCGGTTTGTTTACCTGCTGCGTCTGCAGGTTTGGCCGATCGCGGCTCCCACTGGCCACGGTTCGCCACTCTAGGCCAGTGGGGGTGGCGGGAAGCGGAGGCCAGCACATCCCTCGGCCCGCGCCACTTCCCGCAGCTGCCATTGGCCTGGAGCGGAGAACCGCAGCCCATGGGAGCCGCGATGGGCCAAACCTGCGGATGTGGCAGGTAAACAAACCCGCCTGGCCCACCAGGGTGCTTACCCTGGGGAGCCGCGTGCCAAAGGTTGCTGATCCCTGGTCTACAATGTAGCATGAAGGTATAAGTGGGATGCCCCCTGAAAGTCTGTGTATCATGTCATCTTGGAAATCATTCAGTTGTTGCAGAGATCAGAGACATTCACTCTGTTGTATTAGTCTCACAGACTATGCTATAAAATGCATGTGTACATAATAGCACTCAGATACTGGGATGATGGACAGCAGTATAAAATGCTAACACAGAACATGTATATGTGTGTGTCTGTGATTGTCTTATGCAACACTGATTTTGGAGAGATGTCCACCAGAGACTGCTGAGTGTATTATTATGGGATGACTATTTGGAATTCATAATCATAGATGCATGGTTTTATAAAGGGGCTGGTCAAAAGTAATACAGAAGTAAGATTTACAGTGATATTTAATATGCTGTTTCACGTGTACTATCAAGCTGTATGTGTTTACATTTTGTTTTTATAGTTCTCACCAACCGATGCACAGTATGATCATATGGCAGTAGGTGGGGAGGGGGATTAGAATCATGAAACAACTCAAATGGTGTAAATTATCTGGCAGGTTTTAGTTAATGAAAAATGACTGTAAATGGTGGTCTAACTTGTACAGACCTAGCATTCAGATGGCTCAATTCTTCACTACCCTGCATCTTGTGTAATTAGTTATACTTCCAGAAAGTGTGTGTAAAATACACCAATCTGATATGGTATCATTGTACATCCACTTTGCACAAATGTACATGACTACGGAACGTGCAAGGCTGTAGGAGATTGGGCCCAGAGAATGTGCAAAACAAGTGTAGCTTACATGTGTAGGAAGCAGAGCAGAATAATTGATTAACTGAAGGGAGGAAGTTAAAGCAGGCCTCTTAGCTGATTTTCCTTTTACACCTGCTCAGTGTATAAGTTACACTTGTTTTGCACATTGATTGCCAAGCTGATGTAACTTACACTACCACATCAATTTTAAGAGTAACTTTTACCACAATTTGTCACCTACTGAATTTGTCCCTAAAGGAGCTGAAGCTGTTAACATAGTGCTTAATGTGTGCCAGGGTTGAGCCCCAGCACCTCTGGGCTTGCCACATCAGGTATGAAAGTAAAAAAAAATTGCTTGAGACCCGGCACTTCTTTCATTAAAAACTAAGAAACCAGAGGTTTAAATCTCCTCTTACACTACTGTAATTAGGAGTAGCTTAACTGAAATCAGTGGAGTTACACCAATGTAAAAGAAAATCAGCCCCTTAGCCCCTCTCCCCCCCGGTCTGAATTCAGCTAATGTGTTTTGGTATTCTCCCAATCCCTATTTCCATGTGGACTGTCTGAAGGCTAAAATTATCATGCAGTGCAGCCTGTTTTCTCCCCAAATCGGTTTCACCAATACCAGTGCAATGCACTGTTCTGCTCCTTCAGGCCTTTTAATTTTTGGTATCCAAAATAAAATGGTAATTGGTTCAGTTGACATGTTTCTTTGTTCTAAGACAAAGCCATTGTTAGTCCTACCCATTGTCTGTGAGTTTTTATTTAATGTGCTAAGCTTGGAATATTGTTAAATAAACCAGAGAAATAAATTAGCTACTAATTTATTTGTCTGATGTGTGTTCATATCTTCAGCACTTTATGACATTGAACTCTCCAGCACCAAGGCGAGGTTATATTTCAAGTTTTTCAAACTATGTATAACCCCTCTGTAACTTACTGAAGTATACTATACAAATCTTTCTGGATACAAATATGTTGAGATCAATAATACCTCTCTTACTGAGAAGCTTAGACAATGTCTCTTGATAAGAATTACATGCAGTTTTCAGGCAACAGTACTGCCATGTGGGTGAGCCAAGTTGCAACACTGTCCAGCATGCTGCCACAACATGAATAAACATGGTTCATTATTATCAGGGTGGGACTAGAGTTTGTTACTGAATTGTGCTATAGCCCTAGACTTTGAACGTATGTCTCTTAAATTCTATATGAACGTACAATCTGGAATTGTTTATATTTTGTGACACATGAAGAAATGGTGATGGGGGAGGGTGACGAGCCGGGATGCAACTTTGGATTTTGCTTCTTGTCTGGAAAATGATTTTATTTTTAACTTCCCTAAAAATTAAATTTATGATAAAAGAAGACAAATTACCTTGAAATTGCACATCTAAATATCCTAAACTCAACATTAAGACTTCATGGTAGGGATCAGGATTAAGAAGGCAACTGATAATTTAAGTTCTTTTGGGGACAACCCATTTTTAAACACGTGTTATGACCTAGAAGGGTAAAGGGAACTATGAAGAACACACAAGCTGAAAAGGTTTACATTTTTAGCAGAATATATTTGTTTCCTAGTTTTAAAAGTCCCACTTACAGATTAGAAAAAAAATACTATATATAAGATATAATAGAATTCCTCATTTTGAAAGTATGGAACACCTCTGGAACTGGTATTATTATTTTGTATTACGATAGGGCCTAGAGGGCTCAACTAAAATTAGGGCCCCTCCAAAAACAAAGTAAGAGACTTTCCCTGCCCCGGAAAGCTTAGAATTTAAATACTCTTTCAAGATAGTGGATCTTTGTAAAGGCATCCACTGTAGTTTTTCTATTTAGCTTTTACATGTTTTACGTTTGAAAAAAAAGGTAGCTGCAGCGTATCTGGTGAAGGCGCTCGCTCCTGTTGGCATAATAAAATCACCTCCGCCAACTGCAGAACCTACGTCGGTGGGAGAAGCTCTCCTACTAACATAGTGCTGTGCACACAAACGCTTATATTGCTGTAACTTATGTTGCTCAGTGGATGGTTTATTCACACCCCTGAGTGACATATGTTATACTGACATAGGCTGTAGTGCAGACATAACCTTTGACTTGCTGGTGTCTCCTTCAACCATCTTGTGTTCATTAATATAATGACTGGAGCTATGAGATTTGCAGAGTAAAGTTTACGTCATTTGGCATCATATTATTATTTGTGTGTATTCCTGTAGCATCTAGGGAACCCCTGTCATGGACCTGGACCCTATTGTGCGAGGTGCTGTACAAGTGGAACAAAGGTGGAAAAACTTGTATTGATATTTGTTTTGTAAAATACTTCTTTTGCAGACCTATGTTTTAGATCTAGTTTGACATAACTTCTTATGCTAGGAGGATAATGGTAACAGGGTGTTTGAATAATTTTAATGACTGAATCATAGAGATTTAGAAGACTTCAGTTCTAGATTAGAGTTCATAAGTTTTCTCATCTCTTTAGAGAATGATTTAAAGTACAGTGCATTGTGACACTTTTTAAATAGGTGTAACACGTGTTAAGGTATACCTGTACATGTTAAGTTATATGTGTACTGGAAAGAGAATAATATCCTTATGCAAGCTCCACATATTTTACTCCCTTCCTGCTATTCTTTCCATTTAATATTTTCTTTTCAGAGGATCATTCCTTTCTGAAGATCTTGTGATCTGGCTTGTCAAGTAACTACAAGGCTATATATATATATATATATATATATATAGACCAAGCATGGTTTTTTTTGTTACATTGAGAAGGCTCAGTGCATCTGGCTCTCTTTCCTGGGATGGGTTTTTTTTTCTTTTTGGTCAACTAAGATATAGTTTGGTGTCTCATCATACTTCCTCTGGATAACTGCTTTTCTGCTAAGGTTAAAATTTACTTTATGTGATGGAAATGGGGGAAATTATAAAATAGTTCCTCCTCTAATATAAATAATATTACTAGTGCATATTTTAAATTATTTTAAAGGTACAATGTCATCTTAAATATTTTATATTGAAAACACAGTTCTTTACCTGAAATACTAATAGCTACTTAGATTATTTTTAAAATTCTTTCAGTATTTATACATTCACTATGTTGTGGTTAGTTGACGTAAGTAAGCATTTGCTTCAGCATGGACAATAAAAATCAACTAAATAAACTGCTTTTGATTTAGGTCTTGTCGTTTTCAGGCTCTCAGTGCTCATGTGATTGGATTACTAACACAACAGGGAATTTTAAAGCAAAATGTCCACTGTAATTACAAAAATATGGAAATATTTCCATTGATCTTGGAGGTTTAAATACATGTTTTAAAAATCACTATGGGTGAAATATGAGTTGTCATAACTAGAAAGGAAACTAAAGATTTTTTTCAAGCACGGTTCATTCAGAGACTGAAATGTCAAAGTGACGAGTTTGAGCACAGTATTCCTGCTTCTCGTTCTTGTGTTTCCTTTTAGGATGTAATATCTTATCTCCCTGTCATATGTAAAGGTCAGTGTTCAGAAATGAGGACACTGCTTTCTGTAGCATTTCGATGCGATAATCTGGCCTATTTTCTTTGTCTCTTTGAGAGGGCTAGCAAAGATCCTTGGGTATGTTATTTCCCATTGCTCTTCCAATCCTCTTTTATTTCCATTGAGGTTAATAGTCCAAATCTGCACTGCTTTGCAGCTTGTGTAGTTATTTACACCTGTGCAAAGTAGATGCAAAACAGCACTGTTCTGATTAGGTAACAATTTTACACCCACTTTGCTCAAGTGCAAGGCCCTGATTCAAGAACATATTCTTAGTCTGGGGAATGGTGCTTAAGCATATTCATTTCAATGGGATGTAAGCATGTGCTTCAAGTTAAGGGGTGAGATTCTCATCCCTCCTTTAAGCCAGGTAAAATAGCGGTGTAAAGGGGCCCCAAAAGCCCTGTATCTGGCCTGTGCATGATTACCCTGACACAAAAACTGTGGGAAACAGATATAAGACTGTTACAAGTACCCCCTCGAAAGCCTTGGCATTGGGGCAGGATGTGGGTGTGTGCCTGGGCAGGGCTGCACCATGCAGTAATACGGAGATTCCAGTTAGAGCTGTAGCCCACTGGGACACTGTTGTAATTTAAGCCCCCTGTGCTATCTAAAGTAAGGTTGCCACCTGTCCAGGTTTTCCCAGGATCGTCCCTTTTTTGACATAGCTTCTTCTGGGGAATCTGTAAGGGTGATCAGTACACGCTGCCAGCCAGGAGCGACTCCAGGCACCAGCGCACCAAGCGCGTGCCTGGGGTGGCAAGCTGTGGGGGGTGGCCTGCCGGTTGCCGTGAGGGCGGCAGTCAGGCTGCCTTCGACGGCATGCCTGCGGGAGGTCCGCTGGTCCCGTGGCTTCGGCGGCAATTCGGCGGCAGGTACGCCAAAGGTGCGGGACCAGCGGACCTCCCACAGGCATGCCGCCGAATCCGCGTGACCGAGGACTGCCCGCAGGCGCGCCACCGAAGGCTGCCTGACTGCTGTGCTTGGGGCAGCAAAATACAGAGAGCTGACCCTGCTGCCAGCTGTCCAGTTTTATGGGCTCAGGATCATCCTGCATGTCCTGTTTTTATTTTGTAGCTCAGAGCAGTCTAAGGGCTTGTCTACATGATGAGGTAGTACGCATTACTGGAGTGTGATTTCTAAAGTACACTAATGTGTTGACATTGATTGGTCCTGTTGGTGCACTTAAACTAGTGCTCTTTGAAGGAGTACTATGTAAAAGCACACTAAAGAACATAGGGTCTACACAGACCAGTTAATGTGCAATGTGTTATGCACTTCAAAAATCACACTTCCATGGAATGTAATACCCCATCTTATAAACAAGTGCTTTATTACATGGTGGGCCTCTCCAGCCACTGTAGCAGAGTGCAGTGGTGGCTTAAAGCCACCATAATACATCTTCCCTCATGTCTACTCCAATTGGGCTATGAATTCTGTGCTGTACCTCTTAAAGGCACATCACAGAATCTCACCCAATGAGTTAATAAGCACATGCTCTAGTGCTTCCCTGTCCTGGGCCCAAATTACTACACAAGGGACAAGGCCGTGGAGAATCAGGCTCGATACTGATAGTAGGAAACAAGACAACAGTAAATAAATTCGTAAACTTTACCATGTGGTAGGCAAGTTGATCTTTCTTCATACAATCGTTTTATGTTAAAATAATTTTTACAAGTACTCCTTAACCTGCCCTCTTGCTGAAGTCTCGCATCCAGAAACTTAGTTGGTGCTTGCATAATTGCTTTTATATTTTCGATTTCACATGACAGGCAGCTTTCTGTGGCACTTGAAGTGTAGACGCTAAGTGGGTACCGTAACTTCCACTCTGCTCTGTGCCATGACATTTACTATTTTGATGCATGATATTGGAAGCATTTTGCTTATAGCACTACCATGGATTTTAATACACAAAGGGTTTTTGGAACCAGGTTAGGCTAACCTTTTTTTAATTTTTAGTCATCCCTGGAGCTGGGGATAGGTGCTTTTAATTAAACATGAAATAAACTTGGTAAACGTATGTACTAACATTCCGAAGTGGAAAGTAAATACAAAATCCATAACTGTTGTAAATTACAAAAATGATTAGATATGTTACAGCTCCTTAATTTCCGCAGTTAATTTAGCACACTCAGAAGAATGTTATCTTAGTTGTGTATGTGTAACAGTAATTCCCTAGACTGCAAAATGTGTTTTAAAAAAGTGTCCCCTATAATTAAGCAGCTTTACTAAGTTCATAATTTCATATTATGTAATTGGTCAAAATATTTACTGTCTTGAACCAAAAATTCATTTTGTCATTTTATTTGATGGGTTGGTGCAATTCATTAAAAAAATACCACATCTTGCTTGTTTTTATTCTAAAAAATATTATTATTGGCTTTTTGTTTGAATTCTATTTGTGAATATATCCTGATTGGTGGAAAATAGGATTGACAGTATTTTTTCTTTTTTCTTGCTATATTTTTGAGAGTCAATGGTAGTGTTTATAACAATATAACACTTTTACAAGGATAAGATGTCAGAAACACTCACTCCACAGACAACTCTATTCCGTATCTTAAGCGAGATGGGCCAAATGGCCCATTTGCAAGCTCAATTTTTTTTGTATTCACAATGCATCTGCACCTTAAATTTAAAAAGTTATATGTATTTTATTTTATTTTTAAAAAGCATAAATAAGAATTTCTAAACAATGGATAATTCTGTTTTGTGGGTGATTTAAATAGGCTACTAAGAATTCTTGTAAAGGAGTTTAGGCCCAATACTTAAATTCAGTAAACATACGATGTTACAAACCTAATGTAGAAATAATTACAAATAGGGTGTTGTTAATTAGAACAAAATGTGAAATTAAAAAGTCCAGTTTCTCTGTGTAAGCTGAGTGAAATGTAAAAACCAGCAAAAATATTGAAAGTAAAATTAGATTTTAAAAAGTTTCTTCAGTTTTCATAATATAAAGTGTTATGAGTGAGGAATTAAATCAAAACTACTGTTTAAACAGTGATTGTTTTTAAGATTGTCTTGGGATGGGAACCCCATCAGCTTTTTTCCTGAGTTCTGTAGAGTTTTTTATAAAAATAATTTCGATCAACATGTAAGTGTCATGCTGCATGCTGATAGGGCATTAATACGTGCTTTTATATTTGCACGCTTAAATAGATTGGGCTTGCAGGAAGTGGTTAGTACTTCTAAAACACACTTTCATTCAGTCGTTACCACAATATGTTGTCTACTTGATCCCTTCTTTTGCCATGTTCTTGCTGCAGAATGCAGACTGGGTTATCTCATTTTCCCCCTCTGCAAATACACTGATTGTCACCTTAAAGTAGGAATGTTCCTGTTCAGAACACATTTATGTTTCTGATGGAAGACCACAATCTCAGTGCCTGATAGTGATGGCTTTAATGTTACACACACTGTGCCCATAAAACAGTCTGATATAATGTTTTTATTATTGGATAACTGGGATGTTTCTAAATACAGTAATTATGACCTAGCCATACAATATGCATACTTGACACTTTATAGATCAAAACATTATTTATGGGGTGCACTATTTTTCAGCATCTGTCATGTGTCAGGGCAGTGAGATTCATTTTATACAGTTGCTGATTGGTTGGCTTACCAAAGCTGTGTAATGACACTGGAAGCTTGTGTGGTAGAAAAATGTGTGAGCCATGGCTATTGTCACTGATTTTCATGTCAGTCATATGCTGCATCAGATGATTTTAAATGACTTTGCCTATCTCTAAAGTCTTGCTGCTCTTTTTCTTGGGACCAGCACTCTGGAACTACATGTAAATATTAAATTATCTGTTTTCCTCAGTCTCTGATGGTCTGGAATTTCAAATGGTGCCAAACAAATGATTGTATATATATTCCTAATTTTATTCATGCTGATGGTTACGAGTTATATTTTAGCTTCTTTGGAACAGAAGTATAGTTTATTTTTAAATAACAAAATACCATTGGTGAAAAATGTAACAGATGAGTATATTCCATTTGTAATCTGTTCTTTGGTTTATGGAAACAAGCCTTCCAGGGAGCTTTTGAAGGAAAAGCATGTTTCTGAATGATGGATTCTTACACTGGTTCTCTGGTCTAGCAAACATTGAAAATCCTAGCTAGCCCGCTAACTCACTATTGATGGCGAACCTGGGGAGTCTCAAGAGCCTAAATCACTGTTTGTAAAAAGCCCAATCTAAAGGATATGTGCATAACTCCTACTAATGTAAACAAAAGTTCTGTGCATAAGGGCTGTAGGATTGTGAGGTTGTCATTAACTTGAAATCACAGTTTCCTTCCAGATCTGCTTGTTTCAGGTAGTATCTGAGTTGGTGTTTCCTAATTACACCAATTTTGCCTATCAGAAGAGAAACAGATTAACTACAAAACAAAACAATTCTAGTATCTGCATACTTTTAGTGCATGTTAAATATTAGACATTCTTCTCTACCTTGCACCTCGGGTAGATGGTTACAGGTTTTAATCAAATACTGCCAAATCAGAGTGCTATCTTTTATACAGGCATGTTGCACAAGTGTAAATGACTACCAAGGGTATCAATGTTAGTGGTGAATCAGGCCCTGTGTTTAAAAGCTTGTGTACTTTTCACCTTAGAAACGCAGGTAACCGTTTTCTTCATGACAATTAATTTATGAATAGGGAAGATGGCTGTGTCACTGAAGTAAGATTAAAACCAGCCACTGTGGAAAAAAACCCTTAAAGCTCTAATTCATTTGATATCTAGATTTGTTTGCATATTATTTACAAAAATGTTTCTATACAACATTGCATAAGCACTAATATTTCTGCCTTAAGAAAACTGACCTGAATAAGCCTGTTAATCAGTATTATTTGCTAAGTGAAAATGTATTTACAATAAAAAAAAAACCCCAAACAACTGGGCTCAATTATTATTTTAGTGATATTAGCACCGATAAGCCCCAGGTCAGATCAGAGCACCACTGCAATAGGCACTGTACGGCCACACAGTAAGAGAGAGTCCATGAAGAGCTTGCACTTTAAATAGACAAGACAGACAGAGGGTGAAAGGGGAAAGAGATGCAGAGAAGTGAGGGGAAACAGAGGCACAGAGAGGTGAAGTGATGTATCCAAAGTCACATAGCAGGTCCATGGCAGAGCCAGAAATAGAACCATCACAAAGACAAAATGTCACTAGACTACAGCTGCCTCTCATGACCAACTAATCGTGATAGCCTCTCAGTCTAACCAACTTTCCGATGCGATAACTTGCATACTTCACCTGTACAATAGCAGAAATCATTAGACATTTTGGGTGCTATTGAAAAGTGTTATCAGGGCACATGCACAGGACTGTGTACTGATTCTTTCCATTATTGAGTATTGTATTTCCTCTACTGCTTTCAAAGGGGCCTTTTTGAATCTTGTGTATGTACCTGTGTTACTGTGCACATGTATAGTAAGGAAGTAGACAGAACACGCTTCATTGACAAGTTTGTGTATGGTATTGTTTTCTGACTACAGTACATTAGTCATGAATGCCAGAGTGAAGAAAAATCACTGGTGGGTAAAAATTCTGGCGCAAATGAGTACAGATGAAGTTAGTATGCTATTTCTAGATTTTTTTTATTTGAGTTCTGCAATTTTCCATCCCTCTTTCCCTGAAAAAGCTGATTCTCTTGTTAACATATTTGCTATTGAAACAATATGGAAATACCTGAGCTACTGGGGAAATAAGTCAGTTTTTCATGGTCTACAAGTCAGAAATTCAAATTTACTGTATATATTTATCTAAAGATTTTTACACTTGCTGATTAAATGTGTATGAGTTAGGGCTGATATTTATTACCAGGCACAACTAATGAATGTAGTGTTGACAATTCTGCTAGTACGTTTTTAGGTGTCTGCTGAGAGGAAAAAAATTGTGTATCTGAGCTAGCATAAGAACATAGGAGGAGTTCCTTTGGTGAATCAGATCAGGCATCCTGCCCTCAGAAGTGGTAAAAAGCTGAAAGAAAGTTTTAAAAAAGAACAAAAAAACCAAACCAACTCCCCTAGGCTCTCCCCCTGTAATTAACCCCTCTGGAAATATGCCGGAAACTCTGCCAAAGTTTGCTGACATTTTAAACAAGACTTTTTTTTTAAATGCAAGTTGACAAAAAATATTAACTATTGAGTAAATTTTAATCTTTAGTTTTACATATGCTTTCGTAGTTCTTTGTGCAAAATTAGGCTTTGTGAGGATCTGCATTAGGGTTGATGGGAGATACTTCCCTAGCTCAGAGCTTCTAAGGTATATTAGCAGCCACAGCATGGTATGCTCCCTTTGAGAGGAGTTGCTTAATTTGTACTGCAGACCTTTGGCTATGCTCCTGGCCTATCTCCAAGCCCTTATTTCTCTAGGTTTGTTTGCAGTCTTTGGAAGTGCAGCAGTGCTTATTCAGAAGGCTGTCCATGCAAATGGAAGGGGTAGCGAGTGCCTAATACGGTGGTTAGGAACTCTAGTTTTTCATTAGAACTTGTGCAACTAAATCATTCATTCGTTTCAGAGCTCAGGATTACACCCGTTGTGGGCAAGCAAGCCTCAATCCTATCTTTCTTGTCCTATGCCAGTGGAGCATGCTGATGCAGGGCTGCCCTGCCAGACAGCACAGTGCAGTGAATGGTGCAGACAAACATAAAGCTGCTCCTGTCCTCCTTGCGGCACTCCCTCCTGTAGCTGCTGCTTTCCCTGTGCAGTACCTTCCAGTTATATCCTCTCCTCTCCACCCCGGTGTTCTCCTTCCTCAACATTGGGTGAATCACCTCTATTCCCGTGATTTGCCCAAGCCTGATCAGATTTTCCCCTCCATCCTTGCTGTCAATCTAAACTTGAAGAGCCCTCAACTCTCTTCTGACAGCCATACACTAGTTAGACTTCAGTGGTTCAGGAGCCAAATTAGCAGTCTACGTTACCCAAAAGAACCACAGTAGTGTGAATTCATTGTTTCATTTTCTTTCTCTCTCTCTCTCTCAAATTATAATTCAGTGATACTCAGACTGAGGCTGCCTAGCTGCAAGTGGCTCTTTAATGTGTCTCCTGCGGCTGTTTGCAGCACATGATATTAAAACACCCTGATTTAATTATTAACCAATCAGGATGCTTTCTCTATGTTATGAACCAATTGTAATTTATAAAATAATAATACTTAGTCATTTTGCTGTGAAAATAAATATATATATATATATATACAAGTATTATTATACCTTGCCTAACTAAAAGTGAAACATTTGTACAATGTGAGTGCAAACTTTTTCAAGTAACATATGCAAATGTTACCCGGGGTGTTCCAGAACCCAAAGCAATGGTAACTTAACTGTTTCTCTCCAAGTGGTGTCATGAATAAATCAGTGGAAACATAGCACTTCTGTCTGATAAAGGATTGATACAAGCAAGTGTGCTCTTATCTAAAACTACTATTTTTTAGATGGTATCCACGTGCACACGCACACACACAGGCAATAGGTTTAGGACATCCCAGATATAGTTACCCACAGTCTGAGATGGTTTCGAATGATCACCATCTGGGTTTCCAGGGACCCTCTTTCCATCCAGCTGATGGGACGTTTTGATGTCAGCTCCTTGCCGAAGAAAAGCTTCCTCGGACCGCTCCGAGGCATTTACTTTACCTAATCTTTTATAGCTAACTAACACTCATATAGCAAATATAGGTATTTATTAAATTAGCAAACTCTGTGAATTCAATGTTAAAATTAATAGGGAAAAGGTCAATGAAGGCAAAAAGGTAAGTTTTCTACAGATGCATTGACTCAGTCACATTGGACAAATTGTTGATTTTGATGTTTAAAGGGAAATCAACTTAAATCACACTTCTCTCTGCAAATTTTGTACCTAGTATGACATGGAAAGTCATCAGAAAAGTTCCCTTAACCGTTTATATGTGCATTGGACAGCACTTTATCTCAAGTCTGGTTCTCTGGTACATTTGCAAAGTCAGTCTCCTCTGTGTGTGTGTGTGTATATACAGCAACAAGGAGGAAAGAATTATTTTGAAACACAGGAAAAGATTATTGTAAAATTGCAAAAACAGATGGGGAGTGTCTGGCAGATGTTATACCTAAAATTACTTAACTTTTTTAATAGACTACATTTCAAGTCAGCGCTGGCTCTTAAACAACGTAATGAGTTATGATTACCCAATCATATGAATCCTTACGCCAGTAGTTTGATGATTTTCCTGGGATGGCTCCAGGTCAAACAAGAATGAGAAATATATTTTTGTAGAGTAATATGCGTTTTCCACCTCCCCTCCCCCATCCTTAAAAAAAAATCTGAAGGGATTTTCCTTGAATTTTTTTTTTTTGAATTACCAATTAGGGCCAAACATGAAACATTTTGACAGGGTATAAATGAAACTGTTTCTATTTATAATGTAAATCTACATAGTTTGTCAGAAAAAGGTTTCCAACTGTTGAATGAGTTCTATGGAGGAAGTTTCCATTCTGGTTTGCTCAGTCTAAATTCTTCCAATTCGTTGTACTCTGAAGAGGGGCAGGGGGGCAGTCACTGTAAAAGACCATTTTTTTTGGCCTTTGTGCATTGACTCTATTGGGTCTGACCCTTAATTAGGGCAATTTGCTAATATTGTCCATTATATTAGTTTAAATCCATTGACTCCACTGCCATTAACTCCAGTTTTCTCACAGGTATGAGATTTGACTCTGGTCAGGAGTTTTTACGGTCAGACTGCAACAAGAGTGAGAGGGAGAGGTGTTTCCAACCCTGCTCTCACTGGCCTCATGCTTGCAGTTGACCATTTTCTTCTTCTTGAGGAGTATACTTGCTATGGAATGGAACAATCAATTTGACCTTGTAGTCACTGGGGAGATTGTGTGATGGCTGGAGTGCTGAGCTGCTGTGCACAGTCAAGTTGCTGCATTCTGAACCAGCTGGAGCTTTTTGGGGGCAGGCAATGTCATTCCAATTACAATGTATTGCAGTCCTAATCTGAAGGGCACAAAAGAGTGTCAGTGTCATAATCTGCATACACTTGGAGAAAAAGTATTCTTCTGGCCAGATGGGATTTGGAAGAAGGGACGCTAGGAGCTACTCGTCCATGTCATAGAGGCAAAGAGTTCAGGAGGAACCTGAGACTGCGAGTTGTCTTGACGACCTGAAGACAGACCTTCCCTTCTCACGTGATAGTGATTGTATGGGTTTGGCTAGTTCTTCAGTTTCTCTCCTCCTATTAGCATCACTTCCATCTTGCCTGGGTTTGACTTTAGCCAGCTACTTTTCACCTAAACACTGCTCTGGCTTAGTCACTGGGACAGCTATGTAGTGGTGCTGTGACATTTGATCCCTCCCTGTCCCTCCTCTTTCATGATTCCAAAGATGCCTCTTCATTCCTCCAATGTCTGCTTGCTACTTTCCTTCTTCCTTGCTCACAGCACAACTCCCAGACCCAGATCCTTTCCTTATTCTCTTCTGCACACCTTCCTTCCTTCCATTCCCTCCCCAATATTTGAATGTTTTTCACTATTTATTTAAAATTTAGTCAAACTAACTGGCAGAACTCAAGATTCTTCAAAACTCTAAACACCGTATAAGTTTCAGAACTTGTCCCTGATCAGGGACAGGTGTGGGGGGAGGGGAAAGGTCAAAAAATGTACTTGTTTATAGATTCTAATAACTACTACCATAGCTTGGAGATGCTCAATGGTTGCAACCACCGTGAAAATACATCTCTTGTGCCACTATACCAAAGCTCTAAAAATGCCTGTCTTCTTGTTGAGAGGTAATACGTTGAAGGGTGATAAAACAATGTCCAAGCTTCCCTACTGGATATCAAATAAAGTATAATTGAATTAAATATTCATTGCACATCGCTTTGCAAATGATTAAAGTAGAGTTTGAATTGTAAGTGAATCTGAAAGTCTGGATTCTAACACTTGGTCTACACTACCCCCCCTAATTCGAACTAAGGTACGCAACTTCAGCTACGTGAATAACGTAGCTGAAGTTCGAAGTACCTTATTTCGAATTAGTTCAAACTTACCTTGGTCCACACTCGGCAGGCAGGCTCCCCCGTCGACTCCGCGGTACTCCTCTCGGCGAGCTGGAGTACCGCAGTCGACGGCGAGCACTTCCGGGTTCGACTTATCGCGTCCAGACTAGACGCGATAAGTCGAACCCAGAAGTTCGATTTCCAGCCGTCGAACTTGCCGGTAAGTGTAGCCAAGGCCTAAGGCACTACATCTTTGGGTGACATCTTTCAAATTATCAGGCAAAACTCACTGTGTGATACAAGGCATACATTTGAAATGCAGCCACATGACATTCATGGAAAAAGCCCTGAAGAGAGAAATATTGTGGACAGCAGAGAGATACTGTAGCGTACAAGCCAGTGCAAGCTGTCAGCCTCGTTTCCTCAAGCTTTATCGTGCTTGTTTTCTTGATAAAATTACATTGCTTTATGTTGCCTACCAAAAAGCGTCATTCAAATCAGGCTAATTATTTAGCATCAAACAGAAGTTGTGTGTATTTTAATATAAATATTGTAGGCAAGAATGCAGTGCATCAGGTTTGCATAGGCTCTCCTCTGAGAGGTGTTCTTGCATATCTAGACTGCATGGGAACTTGGTCATGAGTTTGATGTATTTTAAAAATTGGTCTTCAAGGACTGATTCTGGTAAAATAAAGATCACGCTACAAAAAAGGCTCAAAAGAAATCATTCCTTGAATGGAGAAGGGTATTGTAAATATTGTGTTGCAGGAAGGATAGTTTCAAATTTAATTACCTATAACAGAGTCATTTGTTATGGGTTTGATCAAAAACATCTGGGCTGAAATCGTAGCCTCTGCCTAGACAAAACTCCAGTAGATTTTTGAGGCCAGAATTTCACCCCTTGCATTCGTGTTCTGAAGTATGGAAGGGGTATTAGATTCCATTTGTCAAGAAAATGATGTATTATTTAGAAAATTAATCAAGTCTTCAAACTTTGGAAAGATGTTCATTGGAGAGATTTAGAATGAGGAATAAAGACAGGAATGGAGATTGTCATATGCCTTGAGTGCATTCCTTGGGTTTCATTTAGTAAACAGTTAAATTTCTTCAGATAAGAGTGATACATTCTACTTGAAGTATTAATAGGAGATAAATGTTACTATAGACTGATAGCCTCTCATGTCAAGACGCAGCTGAGGAGCTTTTAATCTGCATAGTAATTCTGCATATTAAAAATATTTTACAATTTTGATGAAAAGTAATTACGGGGCATGTACAATAGTTGTTTTTATAAGCTAAACAATTCATCAAACCCAATGAATCCACATTAGACTAATGGCCTATAGCATTTCATCATACAAATGAATGTTCATTTTATTAAAGTCATACAAATGTCTAATTTTTAAAGCATCCAAAAAAACACTTGCACCACAACCTTGTGAAGGAAGAACATTCTTCCTTGAAAACTAAATGCATAACCTCAAATGGCCAAGGAAGGTAGAAGAAAAGTGGAAGGAGTATTGGATTCCAGGATAGCTTCAACAAGTTCTAAAAGAAATGTTTTAAGAATGCTCCAAGAGACCATGACTTCTCACATTAGAGGACCATCACCTCAAGTGAAGGAAACAAAGAAGAAATCGATACCTATTTTTAGAAAACAATTTTTTTAGTCATCTTATAACTTAGACGGATATTTTTAAGTTTCATGTAGCTCGCCAAAACAAATCACTTTTACTCATAGAGCTTTTGTGTCAAATTCCAGCTTGGTGAAATTTTACAGGAGAATTTCCACTAATAGTTAATGCACTGACAGCCACTGTAAATGAGAGAATAGCAAGTGCAAATTCCATGACTAATTCTAATTCTTAATTGTCCTTGTTTTGCATTTTCACTAATCAGAGTGTGAGCACAGTTTACATGAATCCACTTAATTGTCCCCAAAATACACTAAAATATCAAATATCCAGTTTTTCCACTATGTCGAAAGGTACAACAACAAATAATCATTGCATAATGTTAGCAAGATTCAAGTTGGTCCTTCAGTAATTCTCTCCATCTGTCACATACATACACAAAAAAGTATTTAAGCAAAGCTGAGATGTTCAGTTTTGAACAGAAACTGTTATATAGGAAATAGCACTCATTCTATTCATTTTATTGGTATCTGAGCACCTCACAAATGTTAATGAATTTATCCTCACAACACCCCGGTGAACTATCAGAGTATTATTTCTGTTCTAAAGATGGGGAAATGGGGCACACAGATTCAATACCTTCCAAAGGTCCCATAAGAATTCTTTATTGAATTCCTGGCTCTGCTACAGATATCGTCAATCCCAGTCCAATGTCTAACTCACATGACCATCCCTTCCTTTCTCACACACTGCTTGCTTGTTATGTACACCTGAATCCAAGATTTGGGTAGCCCACATAGAGAAGGGAGAGGCTTACGCTCTCTGGCCCCACTATGCGGGTGGGTAGGCTAAGAGACAATTGAGCTCTAAATGAGACGAGCTGTTAAATAGAATAGAATGTTATAAAGCACCATTTGAACATTTTACCAAACACCTGCTTGCCTGAAAGCTAAATTTACTAGCCAGAGATAAATTTGAAGAATAGGGTAGTAAGACTCAGAAGCAATATAGTTGAAAAGACTGGGGAAGGGGAACAAAGGGGAAGGTGGGAGGAGGTGATGGGATTCCAGTTTCAGCTTTCTTCTGACAATCTGGTATCTAACTTATACCAATGTTTTATATTGTGGCAAGTTTGGACTTATTAGTCTTTTTAATAACATAAAAAGCATTTCTGGTGTTTAAAGATGTATTTGATCTCAAAATATCTCCTCCTCACTTTTGAATACTGATTGTTTCCTATACTAAATTTCCACTTATCTAACTCTTCCCAAGAATATTGAATCATTTTGCACCATTTATACTGACTCTAATTATTGGAGCTTTGTATATTTCAACATGCACTTCAATTCAGAAGTGATTGCCCCAATCTTGTAAAGTGAAGTACTCCAGCAACTTTCAATCACTTAAGGTTAGATTCCTAAATTGTAACTTTGTAAAAATGAAAATAGTTTCACTCTTAACAAGGTTTGCTTTAGACAGATTGTTTGAGTGATAACAGAATAGTCTTCTCTTTAGAAGAAACAGGTTTGCGGGTGACCTCTGGAGTATGCTCTTGGGTCTGATTGGAGTATGAAAGTGCAATTTCCCCATCTCTGGGAAGAGAGAGGATGCAATTTACACTGATCGAAAACAATCTTGCCCACCTTTCAGATTGGAACGGGATTTTAGCCACAGCTTCCTAAATGAAAGGGGCTTTGCAGGCTATTGCTTCCTCTGAATGGCTATAACACTACTAGGTGGATTTTGTGCAAGCACTCTTTGAGAAGGGTGGATTTAGCTATAGGGTCTGATTTTTATTCTCAGTCTCATCTGTTACACCAATCAATATAAGTACTTGGAGCTGAAATACCTTTCAGAATCGGCTGAAACAGCCTACAAAGCCATGGTATGGCTACGCTAGAGTAATAACCACAAATACAGAGAGACCACTGATATGTGAAAACAGAATAGATTAAAAACAGACCCTTTTAGGCTACAGGGCTCCTGAGTTGGAGACAACTGACAAGCACAATTCCTTATATTAAGGAATTCAGTCTGTGGCATATTGCAAGTATTCAGATACATCTATTACAGTAAAGGGTTTTCTGAACTGAGGAAGTTGCAGAAAACACTAGTTTTTACCTGTCTTTCAGTCCAAACTGGTTCTCTGTTGAATTAAATGGCAAAACTGTCACTGAATTCAATGGGAGTAGAAAGAACGTGGTTGTGCATGTAATTGGTAAAAATACTGTAAGTAAAGGAAGGAGGCTTAAGGTTAAAAGGCCCTGGTACAGTTGAAATCTGCGAGTCTTTCAATTTACTTTATTCGGAGCTAGATTCGGCTTGAATAAAATTTTATCTGCCACACCCATTTCTGGAACTGAAATTAGTTGGCTTGAATGGGAATGTATGGCAGTGGTTCTCAAACTTTTGTACTGTGATGGTGTTTCCTTACATCTTCCCACCTACCTCTTGTAATATCTGCACACCTTGATTTATGAATGAACTTTGTGAGATCAGTATCTGAACCGACTAAAATTTCAAATGAGAGTATCAGCTAAAGCTGGACACATTTTTTTTAAAAAACCTGATCCATCATATATAAATTCTTCAAATTACTCTCTCCCTCTCAGCCTCATTGAAAGACTTTTACCCAGGTACACATCCACTAAAATTACACATCCTCCACTAACATTCTGCTGTTTATGTATACATTTTGCTTGACACTTACTTCTCATATTCATTGGTTGGTAATCTGTATCTCTCCCTCCACACTCAGAGTGAAAAACGATTGACTCATCATTGGAACCTTTTAAATTTTAATAGCAAATGAGCAGAAAAAGGAAAGGTGTCAAAACTTAAAGGCAGTAAAACAGCTGAAAAGAGGATATTTTGTGGAATATCTAGAGTTTGTAATATATTTTAAACTGTCTACAAGTGTGATAATAGAGCCATGGAAATTAGAGAAAATCTGTTAGCTTTCATTAGATTTTTAGTGCAGAATTATTTCCTAAAGTCTAATTTATAGTGTTTTGTCCAGTTCCATTTTAAATCACTGTAGTAATAATGCTAAAGCATAGATAGCCGGCCAGCTGTATTCCTGGTTCCGTCATGGATTTCTACTGTGCAACATTAGACAAGTCATTTAATCACTCTGCGCCTCAATTTCCACATCTGAAAAATGGCAGTGATAGTATTTACCTTAGAAGTATTATGAGTCTTAACACTTGTAAAGCGCTATGAAATTTCTGAGAAAAAGAGCTAAGAAAGTGGTGTATTTTAGCTTACTGTGTTATCATGGTTTGTCTGCACTACATCTGGGAGCATGCCTCCTAGCTCAGGTAGACAGCCATGTTAGCTCTGCTTGAGCTAATATTCTAAAAATAACAATATGGACACTGCAGCATTGGTGGCCGCACAAGCCCATCTGACCCCCTGGATCTGTATTCTGATAGCTAGCCTGTGCCACTGCCCCAACATTCACATTGCTATTTGCAGTGTGCTAGCTCAAGCTGAGCTAGTGTATGTCTGTCTACCCAGGCTGGGAGGCACTTTCCCAGCTGCAGTGTAGACATTCCCTTAGTCGTAATGGATCTCAGAGCAAGACAGCATTTCCTGATACTGATAATGCATTTCATTGTATTTGTTGTTTGATTTGTAAAATGTGGCAATCACTGGGGTTTCTGGGCACATGTCATTATGCAGAGATGATCCCACTACCCCATGTTATATCACCTGGGACCAAGCCCGCTCTTCAACTCCTGTTTTTACAATGGGAAAAACAATTACAAGAGGACATGACTTGCAGAGCAGAGAGAAGTTTTACATAAAATAATTTCACTTAATATGTACAATACATGGGATAGCTCAGTGGTTTGAGCATTGGCCTACTAAACCCAGGGTTGTTGTGAGTTCAATCCTTGAGGGGGCCATTTAGGGATCTGGGGCAAAAATCTGTCTGGGGATTGGTCCTGCTTTGAGCAGGGGGTTAGACTAGATGACCTCCTGAGGTCCCTTCCAACCCTGATATTCTATGAAAAGGGTCTGGTTGTGGGAGAGAGCCTCAGTATGATATGTTCAAGAGAAAACTAGATGATATTTTTGATTGAAAGATACACCTGTATAACATCACTAACCTCAGGATAGAGTTACTCCTGATTTACATCAGGGTAAGGTGGAAAAGAACCAGGCCCACAGAGTGCAGACATCATAAATAAATAAAAAGAGTGATGAAAAGTAGCAGGGCAATGAATTAAAGGCAAACAGAGCCTGTCTCTCTTTCTGAGTACTTGGGATTGTATTTTCTCATGTAAGAAAAAAAATGACTGTTAAATGCACTGTTTCGATAAATGCTTATGAAGAGAGCGGTTACTTGTTGGTGTTAGTGTCAAATTTTCTTTCTTCACCTTTTCAGCAAATTTCTGAAAACCTTTAGCATATAAGGTGTTGATTTGCAATGTACAGCAGGTAATTACCAGGCTTTCTTCACACTTTTAGCAACACCTCCTACTCCTTGGCCTTATTTCACTAGGCTGGGTGTTAGTTTTTTGTCAAGTGCCTTTCCTGTGCCAACCTATGGCTGCAGATACCTCCAGGAATCCCTTTAGTACAGTGGTCTTCAGTTACTTCTCAGGAGCAAGATGGTGCAGTGGTGTTTGTGCTCTGCAAGCCTGTTACATCTGGAGACATGGCTTCAAATTCCTTCATTCTCTTACAGCTGTAAAGGAGTTGGTTGGCATTTGTCCACGTGACAAAAACATTACTGGTCAGCCAAATTTGCCATCTCTGGCATAATGCGAGTATAGTGCTGTGCAAGCCTCCCTTCAACCTCAGTCCTTATCCGAGACATCCTTTTTTTCTCCGGCCTCTCTTAAACAAAAACTAGCTGAAAAGTGGAATAGCAGAGATGTTTAGGGCAGTGGGAGAGCTTGCACAGTGTCTGCCTGCACTATACATAGCTTTCAGAAGCACTAACTTAACTCACAGGATTAGAGTATAAAATAATTTGTCCCTTCTCTTGCTATACTGTGACTATTTCTGCAGGCCTACCCGTATCGCACTCATGCAGGCAAAACTCGCATTGACACCAATGGGAGTTTTGCATAATAGTAAGTATGGGATCACCTGTTGTCCTGTGGACTTGTTAGCATTTTTCCCATTTGTCTGATTTATATAATAGTACATTCTGTTTCTCTTTTTGGCAGTTCTAAACATACAGGTTAGAATCTCCAAACACCATACAAGCCTTGGCTAAAGGAAGAAGTAAAATTGAGTTAAGGTTTAAGGCTGGATTACGGCTTTAGGAGTGTACAACTGCAGCTTAACCAGTAGGTTGCTCCCTTTTTTTCAAGGCCCCTCCATATTTGTTGGGCCAAATTCTCTGCCTTAATAGTTTAGTCTGAGTCAAAGTCACCGTGGATTTGCATTTTCAAAAGATGGGATTTATGATGCAGGATCAGACCACTGTTCCATCAAGCCTGTAATTCTGTTGTCTAAGGGCTTGTCTACACTGGCACTTTACAGCGCTGCAACTTTCTCGCTCAGGGGTGTGAAAAAACACCACCCTGAGCACTGCAAGTTTCAGTCCTGTAAAGCGCCAGTGTAGACAATGCTCCCAGCGCTGGTAGCTATCCCCCTCGTGGAGGTGGGGTTTTTTTTAGAGCGCTGGGAGAGCTCTCTCCAGCGCTATGCTGCAACTGCACAAGCCACGTTAAAGCGCTGCCAGTGAAGACGCGCCCTTAGAAGACTGAAGCAGAACGTGCATTTAACTTTTCTACTATTTAAACATTCTCATTAATTACCTCCTCTGTTTTCCTTCTTGGTGGTCTCAAGGCATGCATGCAGATGCTTTGTTTCTTTTGGAACATATCCTATCTTTCTGCATCATCACAGTTGGCCTTGATTGCAGTGAGTCCATTGTGGTTCTACAGTGCGGGAGGGGTGAGGAAGGGAGGCAGCCGGTAGAGAATCTACACAGAGGTACAGGAGAAAGGGCATGAAAATGGATGTGGAGGTCCTATTTAAATTGCTTGAAAATGGGGTCCTAATTTTTTGTTATCTTTTTCTGTGTAAGCCTTCTGCCAGGTGGTTAATGGCTGTGAAAAGAGTAGGTTTAATATATTTAGGGTCTCTCTTAAAACATAAATAAGCTGGATTGATGCCTCCTCCAGAAACCTGGTAAACTAAACGCATCTGAGACTGTGTACAAACAAGGGGATCTCTATTAAGGGAAAGGGAACACAGTCATAGCCTTGGGAAAACACAGCGACAGAATTTATATGCAAATAAAAGGTCAAATACCCTCCTTCTTCTGGTAACTTTCACAAGCAAAAAAAAACCTCCGGGAATGCAACTGCCGAACCAAAAAAAAAAAAAGGTGCCCGGAAAGCTGCCCCTGAAATTGTGCTGCCCCAAGCTCGTGCTTGGTTTGCTGGTGCCTAGAGCCGGCCCTGACAATAGTCTATCTCCCTTCACACCTGCTGGTGAGAATGTCCCACCAAAATCCAAGTTTATATATAGTTATTGTGACCTCACAAGCGTCGCTAGGGGAATTGTGGGTAAATAGCCTATGCAAATGAACATCTCTATGGCAGCACATTTAATCAATAAATGGAATTGAGAGGGTTTTCCGCCTCTGGCTTCTAGTTATAGGACTTACATCTGTAACTATCAAAAGAAGTTTCTCTCAACAAAGCTGTCATTTATATTATCAATATATTCCTTCTGCAAGGGGTATTTTGATGTTCCATTCAGTCAGTTAATAATTGGGTAGCTAAATCACCCATTATTATTACCATTGTAGCAAATTATTTTGTAACTTCATTTCTAACATGTTGATCTCTTAACATGGTAAAGTCTTCATATGATTTTTATCTGGAGGCTTCTAGTATAATCTTAAAATGAAATTAAAATTTAGCACTAACAATGCTTATCATCACTCATATCATGCCTTATAAAGTGCCCTACAGATGTCTCCCAACAGTCTCATAAGGTAGGTGAGAAGTATTTCTTTGTTAATGTGGGGAAACTGAGAAAGCGGTTAATCGACTTGTCCGAAGTTGCAGAACTGGGATAGAACTCAGGAATCCTAGTCATGGACCAGGACACCACCATGCTAGGCTCTATACAGACACCATTGTCTCCTAATACTCATGCTGGAATATATTTTAGAAGGGCACACAGAAATATTATAGAAATACAGCAGTGGTTGCTTTGTTTGTTCATTTTTATTGGCAATTTTGAAGATGTCATAAGCCACTAGTTCAGAATAGCTAGTTTTACCATGTTTAGGTCTTCTAAATTTTTATGGGTGCCATTTCTTTCTCACTCAGTAGGATCAGTAAGAGTTGGGAGTGCTCAGCACCTGGCAAGATTGGCTGCTTTGTTTACGGCTTTTCCAGTTACTATTTCTGACCCAGATTATCATCCTCACCTCCACACACAGGGAGGTACCCTCTGGGTCCAGTGCAAGGCTCTAGTGAGAAGCCCAAGTCTCCTACTGGCAAAAGGTGCTGGGATTTCTACTGGGGCCCTATCCCTGGATCCATCTTTTATATCAGCCTTTGTGTAGTAGGCATCGGATAAATTCAAAGTCTAGCCCCCTCTAGCTCCTGGAAGGAGGGAAAGTGTTTTTTCTCTGTTCACCCATTTTGAGAGCCTTCTTTTAGAAGTGCCTTTGGGTGTTATGGGATTGCGCGGGGGGGGGGGGGGGAAACACACATCTCCACCAGCTTCTGCCACAGCCTCTTGGTTGCTACAAGGGAGAGGAAGAAAGAAGTTTCTGCTATTCTACTAGCCCTCAGCCTACATTTCTTTGCCTCTTCTGCCATAAAAATCTCCAGTGCCAACCTCTGCTGCTCACCGTTCTATGCATGATTCACAACTTGCCCACAGGTTTCTAAATGGTGGGAGCAAAGCTACCCCAAATCTTATGGACTTTACTTTATTGCTGCTTGGCAAAATGGTGACAGGCAGAAGAGGCATAGGAACTGTCTGCAGACTCAGTCTGGAAGATTACATTTGGAATGTTCTCCTCACAACCATGAAGGCTAGGAACTTTTTTTCTTTTAATGAAAGTTTAAATTGTGTAGAAGCTGAAGGCATAAGCCCCCACACTTGCCATGGAGTGATTTGCATTTGGCAAATGGGTGTGTTTTTTCTAAGCATTGGAATAATTATTTTCTTCCTTGGTTCTATTTACTAGCTTTCTACAAGGGCTATTGGGACCTTGTTATCACACAACCTAAGAAGATGCCTATCTTAGCTTCCTTTCTGAGAACTGTCATTTGGACAGAATTATCCAGTGCCGGGTGATTACAATCAGGAATAGCAGTGCAGATGAATTCTTTTGTAATATACCATTTTAAAGTTGGCGAAAATGCTTTAAAGCTCTGCATTGTTAACTTACCCCTGTAAATAAAAATGTAGGAAAAGTATTTGAATGTTTAGGATGAGAAAAACTAGAGAATAATGTTTCAGTTGCCTGAGCTCACTATACTATTTCCTTTACCCAACTTGAAAAACTTGATTGTGCTGTGCTGTGTCACATTGAATTATATTGTGTCTGGCAACAACACTCATCTATTCACCTTCCTTTCAACCTGAATATTGCTATACAAAAACAACTCTATACCTGTCATCCTGTCATCAAGCTAAATATTCACCTTTCTTTTGTGTCTCTACCAGTTACCTGAAGGCCCATTATTTGCATGTACATTGTTCAGTTAGCCAAATAAATAAAAAATAAAAACCCTACTGTTAGGGTCAATCATTTAAAGTATTAATCTTTAATGGGCTTTAACATTATTTAATGGAACAGTGAACAATAAAGGAATTATACTTTAGTGTCTGTGGGTTTTGTAATATTCCAATATATGCCAGTCCAGAAAGAAACTTGGATTAGGAAAAAAAGCTTAATAAAGTGCTGTATTGGTTACAGTTTGTGCTCCATGATAAACTTGTCGGATTTTGTCTCAAAAAGTTGTAGTCTAAAGACAATGTGACTGCTGTGACCTTGCATCTTGAGTGTGACTGGCATTTTAAGGGTTATTTCCTTAAATTTAAACAATACCTTTCTGCAATGCAAATAGTTAATTTAATGCTGTTATTTTATTTTGACTAATTTTATTTCCACACAGAAAAGTTGAAAATTTGCCAATGATTAGTTATAAAGCACCTAATGTCTGGTTTACTTCTAGAGGATTATAGTGATTGCACACGTATTTTTAGCAATACATTTGAAGGGACTAGAAAAATAACTTGCGTTGTAAGAATATGGATCTCACTTTACATATTTCATAGCAAAAATTATGAGCCTGAGAGAGTCCTTCAAGTGGAAGAGATTAAAACCATTAGACAGTTCCAAATTGGTGTGACTGGCTTAAAGCCTCTGTGGAATAATGAATGTCTTTGAACCTGAAGGGGAATTACCAACAGACATTTGGTCAGATTTTGATATCATTACCACCAGTGTAAATCATTAGTGACTTAAATGAAGTCAATGGAGTTACTCGGGAGTTACACCTCTGCAAATGAGAGCAGAATCTAGCTCATCTCTTCAGGATTTGAGAGATTTTTGAAATGCTTAAAGTAAGATGCAAACACTGCCAAGGAGGATTTCTCCTGTGTAGCAAAACAAACTGAGAAAGAGCAACACCTTCCCACAAGGGGTCTTCTCCAGCTTTGAGCAATACCTAGATCCTGGTGTCACACACAATAAGAGAGTCTTCATGTGTTGGGAGATGAGGTTAAGCCCAGATCTATTCTGGAAACTTAAGACCAGGTCTTCACTTAAAAAATAGGTGTGGTTTTAATATTGAGATTGCTTTCTCATTGTAAATCCTAGTGGAGTCAAGGCACTGTACTTTTTACCTAGATGTAAAGTATCAGAGGGGTAGCCATGTTAGTCTGAACCTGTAAAAAGCAACAGAGGGTCCTGTGGTACCTTTAAGACTAACAGAAGTATTGGGAGCATAAGCTTTCGTGGGTAAGAACCTCACTTCTTCAGATGTCTTGCATCTGAAGAAGTGAGGTTCTTACCCACGAAAGCTTATGCTCCCAATACTTCTGTTAGTCTTAAAGGTGCCACAGGACCCTCTGTTGCTTTTTACCTAGATGTAGTTAGTCAAGGCCTATGCTCTTACATCTAAAGTTTGTGACACAAGTGGAGCAATTAGGTAATAATGCAATCCACAAAAGCCAGCACACTAGGCAGGCAGCTGTCTATGCTAGCCAATGGGGGATACCAATGAGAGGAGCATGTGCTATGCCCTTCCTCTCTCTTTGAGATAAGCACCTAAGTCCAGACTGCAGGAAGGTACCTATTGCTTCTAACCATCCATGAAAGGGAACCCATACTGGAGTCAGGAGGCTCAGGGTATGGCTACACTGCAATTAAAAACCCATGGGTGGCATGTGCCAGCTGATTCAAGCTCTCAGGTCTCAAACTGAGGGGCTGTTTAATTGCAGTGTAGATTGGCTGAGGCTGCAGCCAAGCCTGAATGTCTACACAATTAAATAGCTCTTAGTCTGAGCCCTGTGAGTTCAAGTCATCTGCAATGGGCCAGCCGCAGGTGCGTAACTGCAATGTAGACATATCCTCAGGCACCTATGGCCTTTCTTGCAGGAATGCGTTAGGTGCCTGCTGCACGCCACACAAAACAGCTGGAGGAGGAAATGGTGGTGCTCACCTTATAACTTTTAGACCAGTAGTTAGAGTACTCACCTGGGATGTGGAAGAGGTTCAGTTTCCCTCCCTCCCTCCAAGGGAGAAAGGATTTGAACAGGGGTCTCCCACCACTCAGGAGCGTTCTCTAACCACTGAGCTATGCGATGTTCTGATGTAGGGCTTCCTCAGTCTCTCCTGTTCTAGCTGTTCCACTGTGGATAAATAATTGGAGCAGGGGGACAGTACCCACTGTACCCTAAACATTAGGGTAGAGAATCACCCCCTGCCTCCTCGGGCCCAATGACTATTTAAGTATTTATTCACACCTGAACGGTCATTGGGACAAGACAGAGAAGAGACATCATGGATTGCTTTGGGGCCTAGGTGGGAGACAGGTGTCCAGACACCTAGAGGGAGGCAGCAGTGCACATGCAGAAACATAGGTGCTGAGGGAACTTTTACCCTGAAAACTTAGGCACGGAGTGAGTTAAGGGACCTACAGGGTTCAGCAGGAGTTTTGTGGATAGCAGTGGAGCCTAAAACTGTGCCTTAAGTGCCTAAACCTGAGATTTAGGCACCTAGGTCTGGGGTCTAAGTATCTAAGTACCTTTGTGGATTCAGTGATGACTGGGCCTGATGACTGGCCTGTCAACTTTATAAACCCAGTTCTGGTGAGAGGGTTGTTTTTTTCCTTTCCCATTCCTCCAGCATTAAACACCACTCCATTAGCTTCTCTTCCTCATCACGTGTCCAGCGTCTATCACTTTTCTGACTTCTTCCCATCTATCCTTCCCTTTCTCTCTGCTCCTCCATTTTCCTCTCCTCACAATCACCTCATTCTCAGTGACTTCCACTTCTACTAAAATGTAGCAAAGTCAGTGCAGTGAACAAAACTAATGATGTAGGTCATTGAAATAAGTGATGGGGATGTGTATCCGAGATATAAAAATAAGCGGTGGGTTGAAAGGGAGGACATGGAGAGAAGGGGAAGGAAGCAGGAGGCATATTTAGAGTCAGAGGAAGTGAAAGATAATATACTTGGGGCTAAGGAAAACAGTCCCATCTAAGGAATTTTTTTTTTGGAACATCACTACAGTTGAAACTGCAAATATCAGTACAGAGAATGAATGAAAATGGAATAACCCGGAATATACTGAACAGACAGTTGTGGAATAAAAAGAAAATGAGAGAAAAAAACAGTCTGCATTTGTGTAGGCTTCCCTCATCACTCTTCATAGAAGTTGTGTTGGATTGGGATGGATTTACCTCTACTGTGGGCTATTTTCAATGTACATTCCTATTTAATGAATTCTTATTTATCTAACTTTGTCAAATGTGCCCATTAAGTAGGCACATACATATGTTTATGCCCTGTAGGTGCATTTGTCTTTACACATGCATATAATTGTAGCACTGTCTAGAAATGGACCATCCTGCCCCCATCATCAATAAAATCCTAATGCTTCTTATCCCAACTCATACCAACCTCCTGGGGAAAATCCTAAGGAATAGATCTTGAAGTGAAGGCTCATTTGGGCTAAGGAATATTAGCTTAAAAAGAGTTAGTTATTGTTTCTTTGTGAAAGTTTTGAAATGTTGGAACTAAAAGATTTCCAAAATTCTTCAACTGGAATTACTTTTAAGGAACTCAGACCCTGATCCAACAAAGTGCTTAAACATATGTTTAACTTTAAGTATGTGAATGGTCTCACTAAAGTCGCTGGTGTGAAATTGGAACAATACCCTGGAGAATCAGGCCCTTTGATTCTGTGCTGAAAACTGCTTTGTGGCAGGACTTTTTTGTTGTTCATGCATTTGCTGTATTTTTCCTGCGTCAAAGTCCCATCAGCACTGGGCCCCTTCTTGTTCCCTTGATCCATTATGCTGTAGTCCACCTCCAAATTGTTGTCCTCAGCCATTTCATCCGTTGTTTCAGATTGGAACTTGTCAGTGCTGTGTCATGTTAAAAAGAAATCATCCAGCTGCTGCTTTGGCCACCTTCCTCCTTTCATTTGCACCTTTCAGTGAACATACTACCTTCTACCATATGCACCTGTACATTGAAAGAGCCAGAATTTACCATAGCATTTTGATAGAGTCCAAAATGCCACACAAGTTACAGTGCCCACATAATGTGATAAGATTGATATTTAATAAACCATTATTGTTATTCCTTTTTAGCAACTCTAACAATTCTGCTAAGTCAAACTATTTTCACTGGATGGCTGAAAGGAAAAGATGTGGCCTAGAGACTATTTCTTTGCCAAATTACAAATTTCTGCCTTGTCTTGTTTAGGCACAAGAACTGTTAATAGAAAAGTTGCAATTTCTTATTTCATTCTGGAAATTTTTTTTTATTCACTCCATTTTCAAAAACTGCAGAGGCATTTTTGCTTAACATTTCTTTTCAAGTGTCCTCATGGAGAGAGCAGACCTGGAAAATATCTGCCAAAAAGGTAAAAGCTTAGCAAAGTAATAAACACCTGAAAAAGGCCTTTGGAATAGAAAATTTAGTAGACTACTCAGTGCTCACTCCAGCTGTAATTTCAACCTTAACTCTTAGGACCTGCTTGTGGGCCCCTTATTTATATGAGTGGACAGTTACGCAGATAGGTAGTCAGTGGGGCTACTCCTGTGAATAACTGCTCCCCCAGGTGAATAAGATGGGGGAGGCAGCATAATGTAGCCTTTAATGAAGTTTTATTTATTGGAGAATATATTTATTGGGGCAGGTATACACACAGCTCTCATTTTTTAAAAAATGAGGGCACACCTAAACATGGGACAAGGGCTACCCAAATATAAGTCCTTTCAGTTACAAGGAAAATTGTGAATTTAAGATACCAAGGGTGGAACTCCTGGTCTTGTTCAAGTTAATGGAAGTTTTGCAATGTACTTCAGTGAAGCCAGGGTTTACCCAATATGTATATGGGAAGAGAAAACTCCTGGGAGCAGCACAAGTAGTGTGTTTAAAGACTACTTAAAAATATGGGATTGTAACTACATTTTAGGGGGTTCCTTTCTTAGGTAACAGAAAGTTAGATAACCTTTGGACAGATCAAAGCCTACTGCCTTTTGAGCTAGTGTGAGACTATTGTTTATTTGTTATTTGTATTATACTAGTGCCTTGCAGCACGAGTCATGGAACAGGATTCCCTGGAACTAGGTGCTGTACAAACAGGGCCTTACAAGCTAAGGATAAGATAAGAGACAGCAGATGGAGACAGACAGATGGGGAAGTACAATTAAACAATGAGACCATATTGGTCAGCATGGTATGTGGTGGTCTTGGCACACTTGCAGCCTCACTGTTGTCAAGTTTTTTATAGACCTGACAGCAAAAGAGTTTTCAGGAGGAATTTGAAGGTGGATAATGAGGTAGCTTTGTCGATGTTTATGGAAAGTGCCTCCAAACCGTGTGGGACAGCATGGGGAAAAGCACAAAGATATTTGTTGAAAATGTGGTAGTGGAAACTGGCATGACAGGCTGATTGGAGGTGAGCACTGACAGCTCAGAAGGAATTGAGAGATACTGGTAGGTCAGAGAATGACAGTGAAGGTGATGGTATCTACTCCACTACCTAGGGACACTACTGCTGCAGACTAAAATATTCAACACAATTTCTCTTCCTGAGCATCCAGTAGTTTACTCTCAAAAGAAAGAAAAGCCCTATTAATTTTAAAAATGCCACATTTTTTTACACTGAAAGACTCCCCACAGCTCTGATTTTATTTTATTTCTGTAATATATTTTTTCCCAAAGCAATTAAGTTGAAGTCATGGCTTGTTCAACCTTTCTTCTTGTTTAGCTGGAATTTCTTTTCTGTTGCTGATGTTGGGGTTTTTTCATATAAGGCTTGATTGTGCAATCCTTAAACCACATTGATGTAATCCTTACCCACATAAAGAGTCCCTTTAATTAAGCCATGGTACTGTCCCAAATTGATGTGTCAATAGAAGAGGCTTTAGAGCAAACTGGTAAACTAAACAGAAATAAGTCACCAAGCCTAGATGGTATTTGCCCAAGAATTCCAAAGGAACTCAAATATAAAATTGCCGAACTATTAACTGTACTATATAACCTGTCGCTGAAATCAGCCTCTGTAGCAGATGACTGGAAGGTAGCTAAATGCTCATTTTCTAAAAAAGTGCTCCAGAAGGGATCCTGGCAATTACAGGGCAGTGAGCCTAACTTCAGTACCAGGTAAATTGGCAGAAACTATAGTAAAGAACAGTATTATCAGACACACAGATAAGCATGGAGTGTTGAGGAAGAGTCAACCTGGCTTTTGTAAAGGCAAATCATGCCTCACAGTCTGTTAGAATTCTTTGAGGGAATCAACAAGCATGTGGATAATTGGGATCCAGTCGATAAAGTGTACTTAGACTTTCAGAAAGCCTTTGACAAGGTCTCTCACCAAAGGCTGTTAAGGAAACTAAGTAACTCTGGGATAAGAGGGAAGGTTGTTTTATGGATCAGTAACTGGTTGAAAGGAAACAAAGGTAAGAATGAACAGTCAGTTTTCACAATGGAGAGGTGAACAATGGGGTCCCCCAAGGATCTGTACTGGGACCTCTGCTGTTTGACATATTCATTAATGATCTGGAAACAGTGAAAAGTGAGGTGGCAAAGTTTGCAGACAATAAAAATTATTGAAGATATGTAAGTCCAACGCAGCCTGTGAGAAGTTACAGAGGGATATCACAAAATTGGTTGACTGGGCAACACAATTACAGATGAAATTCAACATTGATAGGTGCAAAGTAATGCACATTGGAAAAAATAATCCCAGCTATAGATGTACAATGATGGGTTCTAAATGAGCTTTAACCACCCAAGAAAGAGATCTTGGCATTCCCATGGATAGTTCTGTGAAAACTTCTGCTGAATGCGCAGCAGTGACCAAAAATGCTAACAGTATATTAGGAACTATTAGGAAAATGGTAGAAAATAAGACAGAAAACATGATGACACTATGTCCATGGTGCGTCCACACTTTGAATATTGTGTCAGGTTCTGATTGCCCCATCTCAAAAAGGATATAATGGAAGAGGAAAAGTTTCAGAGAAGGGTAACACAGACAATTAAGCATATGGAACAGTTTCCATATAAGGAGAGACTAAAAAAGATTAGTGCTGTTCAGCTTAGAAAAAAGATGACTAATGGGAACGATGACATTATAGAGGTTTATAAAATCATGAATGGTGTAGAAAAAATGATTAGAGAAGTATTATTTACCCTTTCAAACAACACAAAAAACAGAGGTTACCTGATGATAGGCAGCAGGTTTAATACAAACAGTAGGAATTACTTTTGTCACACAACTAACCTGTGGAACTCATTGTCATGGGATGCTGTGATGGTCAGAAGTATAACGGGGTTCAAACTGGATACATTAATGGAGGATAGGTCCATCAATAGGTATTAGCCAAGATGGTCAGGGACACAACCCCATGCTTGGAGTGACCCTAAATCTCTGACTGCCAGAAGCCAAGAGTAGAAGACAGAAGTGGATCACTCCATAATTGTCATGTTGTGTACACTCCCCCTGAAGCTCTGGTATGGGCCACTGTTGGATACTGGGCAAGATGGACTAAGGTCTGACCCAGTATAGCCGTTCTTATGTACTTACGTGAGTAAGAGTTGCACAGTTCTGCTCATAATGAACAAAATATGGACTAAAACAGATAAACCCTCAAATATTCACAGGGACATATGTTTTTATATGTTTTTAATATTTTTATATTCTATAGACTGGAGTGCAGAAATGTTGGGAAGTGGACATCAGGAATTTTGTTTTTACGGTTTTTCTTGTTCAGCTTATTTGTGATTTTGCTCCCTATTATTGGGGAAGCAAACGCAGAGCCCCTTCCCAAAGGGTCTGAAGGATATCATGCTGCTAACTGAAAAAAATCTTATATTATCCCTGTATACATGTTTGACTAAATAAACAACCTGTAAATTGACTTGTAACAGCTGCCATGCGTCTTTAGACAATAGAAATAGCTAAGTCAAAATTCTTAAAGGACAGATTGTTGCAGGACAACAACAATAACAACAGAATGTATTCAAATAGAAATGACTACATTTTTCTAATTGGACATCTATCATTTGTGTGTCATCAACCTCAGTCTTTTGTGAACTATTAATACTAGAAAATTATACTGTGGTTGATAAACGTAAGTGTTATGTTCCTTTAATTGCCTACCAGATTTGTTGTTGTATTTTTTATTGGCCAAAGTTGAGTGATCCATTAAATGTATGTATGTATTTATAATATGTACCTTATAGCCTTATCTGTATTGCTACTGTGAATTAATGAGTTATTTTTTTCTCTTCATGTAGTTTTCCCTACACAAAATGGAAATGTTGCTATAGTGACTGGAGGTGCTAAAGGAATTGGTTATCATACTGTGAAGCATTTGGCAAGACTTGGCATGCACGTTATAATAGGTACTGTCATTATTTTGTCAATACAAATGTATATTGTGCCTCCGGGACTAAAATCTTAAAGAAATATCTGTCCATCAGTATAACTAAAAAGATGCCTGGTTGTTACGGAGCCAAATCCTGACAAGCCTTATGTTATTTAAAATGTTTATTACGGCAGTGCCTTGGGCTGACCAAGAGTGGAGCCCCATGGTGCTAGGCCCTGTACAAACACAGAGTGGTAGATGGTCCCTGTTCCAAAGAGCTTACACAAATCTCTTTTGTAGGAGTTCTAATGCTTAGTCCCTCTGAATATTTGGCCCATAGTTTATGTTGGAAGCGTTTTTAAGAACTAGTACTGGAATCCTTTCATGCAAAAAGCAGCCAGTGTGAACATATATATAAAAACACACACTTGAGCCCGGTAATTTGAAATACATTTTACAGTGGGCACACTTTAAAATGTTCTTTTTACTGATTTTTAGGCAAAGCACTACTGTTATGAGCAGGTATTCCCCCTACTTAGGATGTGGAAGACTGTAAAACTTTTTTAAGGTGTCCATTCTACATTAGGAGGAAATATTATGAAAAATTTAAAGGTATTTTTTAGTGTATGGGGGGTGGTTCATGTTTTGTCCCGTATAATGTAACTCAAAAGAAGTTAGAAAAATTGTTCTAAGCAAAGCAAACATTGAATTATCCACACATAAAAATATTAGTGAAGATTTTGAGTCATCTTTCACTCCAATTCTGAGGTTTTCTTGGATTTTTTTTTAATTATATAATGTTTAAAACACTACAGTATATTACCTAATCTTTTCCTGTTGCTAACCCACTAGCTTTTAATTTAAAAGAATGTAATTTAGAGCTATTCTAAGATTACTCTATTTGTGTTTAATTATACTTCAGCAATCCAGAAATTTAACTTTATTCACAAGGAAAATATGACTATATTAAGAGTGAAAAGCTACTAGCAGCGGTGGATCAGTCTGTTCTCAGTCATGCAGGTGGGAATGCAGAGTACCTCCATTAACATTAAAGGAGTTACTCTGGCTTAGCACAGGTGTAATGCAGAGAAGAACCTAGTAGTATATGTTTTAAAAGTCACATCAAAATCAAGCAACTGAAAACACAACCAGGTGCTACTGTATTTTGCTAATGCTGTCACTATTACTATTGCACTCAAAGTATCTTTATGTATTTTTAAGGTGAACTGCAAAAACTTTACTCAAAAAAACCCAGTCCCTGTGTCATTTTTTCTCCCCTTTCTTTAGGAAACGTACAAACACACTTTTGGTTTTGTTTTCAAAATAATTGTATATCATTTAAGGTAGAAATGATGAGAATTATTTCAATCAAGTGCAATATCTGAGCCAAACCCTGACCCAAGCACAGAGCCGAATCAGAGCTTCACAGCCTGGATAGGTTCTGCATCCATGGAGCCCTCCAGAAGGGAGAGGCCCCCTCAGCAGACTCAGCAGTCACTCTGGCAGGTGAGCCTCTGGCAGTGCAGCGACATTTCTGCACAGAGGCAGGAGGAGAGGGGGCAATGCATCTACCCCTGGTGCCTGGCCAAAGAAAGAGTCAGAGGACCAGTTGGCCCCCCTCACAGAAATGTATGTGACAGCTGCAAAGGAAGCTATTGACTGGTAACAAGTAGAGTCCATCATGTGCTGACTTACCATGGTGATGGAGGTAATGTAAGAACCTCAACAGAATCCCAGGAGTCGGTGCTGAAACTACGGGTGATGGGGCTGCTGCTGCTCCACCTGGCTTGAAGTGGTTTCCATCATATCCAGGGTTTACAGTTTGGTTCAATGGCTCTCAGCACCTCCATTATACAAATTATTCCAGCACCTCTACCCCCCAGGGCAATCAGCGCAGGAACACAGTAGCAAGCTCTTCAGTAGCTTCCATTCACCAGATATGCTTTTTGAGCCCTCAGGTTCCCTGCACAGGGGAGATAGAGAGGTATGGCTCTTGTCACTGTCATTTTCTCTTATCCTGTTGTCCCTCCTCATCAGGAGATTTAAAGCAAATTCCAATTCTGATTTCCTGTCTTTATTCCCCAATTTTAATCTATAACGGCTACTCCACCTTCTGCAGCAAACTGGCGTTCTGCACAATTTGTTAATTTCTTTTGGGGATAGAGAAATCTGTAGAGGTTAAAAGAGAGACATGAACACTAGATAGTGCGGAGAAAAACTTGACACCCGTGTAGTCAATGAGGGTTTTGCCATTGGCTTCAATGACTCCAGGATTTCACCCCAGACTTTGATACTAAAATACTTAATTATTGGATATGATTCTCAATATATCTGTGACCACAAAGAAGCTTTTCCACATACTTCCACTGTTGATGCAAGAGCCTTCCCCTCTTCTGTAGTTCCTGCTGTCTGGAACAGCTGTCATGTATGTCATGGCCTTATTATGGGCTGCCATCTGCTCCCATTAAAGTAAATAGCAAAAGTCCTAATGCCTTCCATGGGAGCAGACTTTGGCCATATCTATATTACCAGCATTACTATACTGGTATAATTCCCAATTTGGACATTGTTATTTGGAATAATACTGTTAATGCAAAAATTCAGCTACACTGAAAAAAAGGTTGCTGTAATTCTGAATAAGAGTATTTACACAGTGAGCTATATGGTATAAGTATAGTGGTGTAGTTCATCTCATGTGAAAACTCAATATAATGTAATATGACACCATTGAGAGGGTTATCTGCAGCAGGAATTATATCTCTGGATCTAAAAGCATGAGCTAAAAGACCCAATTTTGTCACCTTAAAGGTTGTAGGGATTCATAAACCTCTATGTGGTCCAGCCACTAGGAGACAGAACCACATTGGGTATTCTATTCTGCAGTCGAGTGGTGTGATGGAAGCAGGGGTTTACATACCTGAACTAGCTTTCATCGCATGGCAGCTGCTCGACCATGTACCCAGGGTTCCATGTGTGTAGTGCTAGCTCGAGCAGCCACCTATGATGCTGGGCTTCCCTACTATTGTTAGAAATTAGGTCAACTCAAATTGTGAGCTGGAGTTTAGACTGATTCAAAGCTTGTGTGCTTTAAGACCTGCCATGCCCCCTGGGTGTTCCAGCTTTAGAATGAATAAAGAAATATTTTGCTGTGCATGTGTTAAAAATTCTGACTTTAAACATTCAGAACTTCGTTGGTCTCTTCCTTAAATCTCAGTGAGTTAATAAAACAAGCCTAGCATAGTGATTCTAATTTGAGCTGTTACTTATGTGAAAAAAAGTCCATTTAGCATATATGGGGAACAGTTGGGCATTTTTCCCCACCCGTGTCCTTCCATCCAACTCATATACGCTTTCACACCCATAATTCAAAACAAAACTGAACCAACTTTGTTCAGACCAGGGGCATAAGTAGCGGTAACTCTAAAACACCACCCCTTGTAGCACTTAAATGAGACATCACACACAGTAAATCGTGTAGCTCTGTGATTCCTCCCTCTCCTTTCTTACACGAGGAGCGAACAGTTACCAGTTCTGACACTTGAATTATCACTAGGCTTCTGAGTTAGCTCCTTACTGACAGGAATTGGGCAGTTCAAACTACTCAGAGCTATTGTTCCAGATTCTCTGTAAGCATCTCTTCATCAGTTACACGAGTCACATTTTTAAAGTTTTCTTCATAACCATTACATCTGTAAACTGAACTATTTAATGGAAGCTGAGATTCTGGATCATAATACCAGTTTCAGAGAAGCGCTAGGATGCCGCAGATCAGCTCAATCTTAGCCCGGGTTCAAACTTGCAGAACATTCCATTTACTGAGTCCAAGCATGGAAAACTTTAGATCAAAAAGAATTTGTATCCAAAAATTATGAGCAACTGAAAAAAGGGGTTTTAGAATGGAAGTTAGAACTCGCCTTACCTGTGACAGGCACTAGTTACTGAATAACTGCCATAATATGGGCTTGCTGTTCTAGTTTGGAATTACAAATATCTACTTTTGAATTTCCCCCTTTGTAAGGGCTGGTGGTACTAAAAGTGGCAAATTTTGATTTGAGTGGCAATATCTAATATAAAAGCTCTCATTCTTCACAGCTTTGCACCGTCAGTGAAAAGTGAGTATAAAGCACAAAAGTTCTGATTTGGCAGCATTCTGTGCACGCTGGGCACAGCTGAAAATGCAAGGTAGTGGAAAATCAGGCCCATACTGTGCTTCTTTTGAAGTGTAATCATACTATAAATACACTTAATCTGTTGGAGCCTCAAATTTTGTTACAGATTAATAAAATTCCACTGAGAAACCCAGCACTTACTTGAAACCCCTTCAAGTCCAGCTGCAACTGTGAGAAAGCAAATATCTTTGTCACCTCTTTCTGTTTTGTTTGGTTTCCAATTTTCAGGTGAGACTCCTTATGCTCTAAATCAGTCCATTCTAATACAGTATGTCAAAATCACAAAGGTGACTTTAGAAGGATAATTAAATCCTATCTAGAGAGTGCAGTTTTTCATTTTCAAAGATAGTTTGATTTAATTTTAATTACAGAAAATTGATGTACGACACTGTGAGTATGTCTACACTACCTGCTGGATCGGCTGGCAGCAATCGATCCAGTGGGGATCGATTTATTGTGTCTAGTCTAGATGCGATAAATCGACCTCCGAGCCCTCTCCCGTCAACTCCTGTACTCCAGTGCTGCGAGAGGCGAAAGCAGAGTTGACGGGGGAGCGGCAGCAGTCGACTCACCACGGTAAGTCGATCTAAGTACATCGACTTCAGCTACGTTATTCACATAGCTGAAGTTGCGTAACTTAGATTGATCCTCCCTCCCCACCCCCCCGTGTAGACCAGGGCTAAGTCTCCTCTCACTCTAGATTGTTGCTGAGAGATATTTGAGTTCTAATATGTGCAGGAAACCATTTCTCTTCCTAAGTGAGGAATATTTTGTTAGGATGGTATGCACGTTAGAGTTATAGTTGAGCAGTATTTCATACTTGAGAGCTTGTTTTCTAATTCTCTTATGAGTGCTGAAAAGCATATAGTGGATTGCCTAGTAATGATCTCACTTTAATATTTTACTACAGTAGTTGCACTACAGTGAAGGCTACAAGAGGTTCAGCTATCATCCTCTATTTTTACACACACACAACCTTCCAAATCATTCACATGTTTGCTGAAATTTCCCCAGCTTAGTCTGTTTAAAGACAATTAAAAAGCAAAACCTGAGCAAAGCCCCTATTCCTTTGTTTGGTTAGGGATAGCTCTATTGTTTTGTCCCTAGTCAAACAGAGCAAAACGTGTACTGAGTGTAAAACCATCAATTGTGTGTATTACAAGTCAAGAGGTGGAATGTCTTCTCTGCACTGCCCTGTTCTAGTCAATTTAAGTGTACCTGGTATACTTTTTTTGGAACGTCCTGGTTCCATTTCATTTCTGCATTTCTTTTTGTCGGTAGTCAGGAAATTCTCCAACTTGCCATCTTTGGTAACAACATTTCTTTTTTATTCCAGGCAATCTTAAGCTTTGCAGGTTGTGACATCATATTTGAAATATTTTAAGTTTCCTTTTTTCACCCAGAAATAGTTTTTCCCATTGTGAGAGCTGTTCAAGAAAGAAAATAGTTTTATAGGGCTGTCGATTATTCCCAGTTAACTACAAAAATTAATAGCGATTAAAAAAATTAATCACAATTAATCGCAGTTTTAATTGCACTATTAAACAATAGAATACCAATTGAAATGCATTAAATATTTTGGATGTTATTCTACATTTTCATATATATTGTATTCTGTGTTGTAACTGAAATCAAAGTATATTATTTTTATTATAAATATTTGCATTGTAAAAATGATAAACAAAAGAAATAGTATTTTTCAGTTCCCCTCATACAAGTACTATAATGCCATCTCTTTGTCGTGAAAGTGCAACTTACAAATGTAGATTATTTTTTTGTTACATAACTGCAATCAAAAACAAAACAATGTAAAACTTCAGAGCCTACAAGTCCACTCAGTCCTACTTCTTGTTTAGCCAATCTCTAAGACAAACAAGTTTGTTTACATTTACAGGGAGATAATGCTTCTCGCTTCTTATTTACAATATCACCAGAAAGTGAGAACAGGCATTTGCATGGCACTTTTGTAGCCGGCATTACAAAGTATTTACATGCCAGATATGCTAAACCAGGGGTCGGCAACGTTCGGCACGCGGCTCGCCAGGGTAAGCACCCTGGCGGGCCGGGCCAGTTTTATTTACCTGCTGACGCGGCAGGTTCGGCCGATCGCGGCCCCCACTGGCCGCGGTTCGCCATCCCGGACCAATGGGGACGGCGAGAAATGGCGCGGGCAAGCGATGTGCTGGCGATGTAGTGTCTTGTGATGATACTACAACAGTGCCATGAGAATGCTGTTCTCACTTTCAGGTGACATTGTAAACAAGAAGTGGGCAGCATTATCTCCTGCAAATGTAAACAAACTTGTTTGTCTGAGTGATTGGCTGAACAAGAAATAGGACTGAGTGGACTTGCAGGCGCTAAAATTCTACACTGTTTTCTTTTTGAATGCAGTTTTCTTTTCACATAATTCTACATTTGTAAGTTCAACTTTCATGATAAAGAAATTGCACTACAGTATTTGTATTAGGTGAATTGAAAAATACTATTTGTTTTGTTTTTTTACAGTACAAATACTTTTAATTAAAAATAAATATAAAGTGACCACATATACTTTGTATTCTGTGTTGTAATTGAAATCAATAGATTTGAAAATGTAGAAAACATCCACAAATATTTTAATAAAAGGTATCCTATTATTGTGTAACAGTGGGATTAATTTTTTTAATCACTTGACAGCCCTAATTTTTTATTTTGGTTACCTTTTTCTACAGCCAGGTGAATAATTAATTCCCTATGTTTACAAAGTACAAATCTAGCTAGAAAATACCCCAGTCTTTCATTTGGATCAGTCAGTCCTCTCTGTAAATGGTGAACATGATTGAAAATTATCCTTTTTGAGACATTCCAAATAAATTAAAAAAAATTCCAAAAAGCATACATTTATACATGAGATTCCAGCCAGTAGGAGCTGTTTCATTTGCAAAGAGTGATGCTGAATGCAGGTTAAGTTGAAGAAGTGGAACTTTATTAAACCCTGTACACTGGTCTCTCCATGTGACTGAGTTGTTTTCAGCCTAACTCCATGGCATTCCCTGTGTCCACTGGTGTGCCGTCACTAACAGCCCCTCCAGGGAACATGGGCCCTCTGACTTCAGTTCCACTGATCATGATACATCATCCCTATTTTACAAACATTTTAATATAAACTTTTAAAACAAATTATTGATGCCCAGACCTCAATCCGTTTTCCTTCGGCCAGAAGTTGCTAACGTATAGCCAAGTTGGAGTCTCATCTTTACCACAAACTTAGTTGTTTACATTTTCTTGGAGATAATTTGGTCTCCTCAAAAGGCGACCACCCTGGGAATTACCTGTCTCCTCCTTCCTTGTCTCTGAATAATTCTCTGTTCTGTGATGATCTCTCTATCTCAGTAGGCTCTCTGGCTGTTGTGTTTACTGGCTTGTAATAGCCTCCTGTTCCTTTGGATCACTTGTCCCTCTTACTTATCTTATATGATCTGATGCCACTGCACCCCTTCAGGATCTTTTAGCTGACTCTTTCTGGTGTCTCTCTAATGGCTGAATCCTCACAGGGATGCCTGTCTCTAGGGCTGGTAGGTCCTTAGCTGACCTGTCGTACTCTAGTGCCTGCATTCTCTGATTGTTGGACATCTCTTCTCAGTGGTGTCTCCATCCTTCTGGTTGCAACAGACCTCCTCTCATTGACAGCAGGGTTTTAGTTCTTCATCCCATCAGTGCCTGTCCCTGACTGTTTTGGGACCCTTCTGATAGGGTATTTCTGTGTGCCAAAAATGTTAACAAGGGGTCTGAACCAGAAGAAACAGCCTTATGTAACAGCCTGTTAGCTGTTTTCACAATTGAGTCAACTGGTGGGGAGGAGGTATGGTGGTCAAATTCCCATTTGCATGCAAATTACTTGGAATTTTTCTGAGGCAAATTGGGAGCTGTTGTTGGTGAATACCGTGTTCAGAATGCCATATCTTGCAAAGTGGGCCCTCAGTTTGACTTGCTTCTTGTATCAGGCAGGGCACTGACATCCCTAAAATTTGAATAGCAGTTCACTGTAATCAAGTACTGCTTTTCATTGAAGGTAAAAAAGTCTGCTTCCACCTTTTTCCATGGTAAAGTGGGCCACTTATGTGGTAAGAGTTTCTTTCTGCTGGCATTTATCACATGACTGTCAGGCATCACTCATCTATCAGGGAGCAGAGTTGTGTATTTGTTCTCACCCAGTAAACACATTCTAGGGCACATTTAAGTCAGCTGTCAATACCCAGGTGCGTGACATGTATTTTTCGCATGAGGTCCTTATGTAATGAGGTGGAGACAACAGCTCTTTTTTCACAAAATATGATTGCATCCTGCACTCTCAGCTAATCTTTAATGTGAAAAAATAGTTCTGCTCCTACCAGTACTTGGCTTAGGTAGAATTGCTGTCTTTACTGCCTGTAGTTGGGAGTCCTTTTCCATAGACTATTTGATTTTCATCAGTTTCAATGTTAAAACTGGGAGACAGTACAGCATGTTAAAGGATTCAGTGTCCTAATCTTCACCTCCCAACTCGCTGATGCTGTTCAGGGTGTTAGCTAACACCACTACCCATCTAGGAACAATGCTGGGTGAGACTTCTCCGGACCATCTTTTGTGCTGGCCTTATGCATATTGGCATGTGCAGCTATCTATAGCAACCAAATGGTGTTGCAAGTGTTGTCATCATGCTGAACTCTGTCCCAGTTTCTGTGACCAAACCCATTCCTCATATCAGACTGTCAAGATTCTGGCTTTGGAAAGTTCTGACAAGATATCATCATGGATAGTGGCATCTTTCCAATGCCTGGGTCTATGCAGATGCACAATTTGACTGATGGCTTCTTTGCCACCACCATGGTACTATGATACCCTTGCTCTGCAGACTTTCAAACTCCTTTTGTACTCCCTAGTGCCACTGGAATTTTCCTTCATGGTAAGCACACAGGTCCCAACTTGGGATCTGTTTCCAGTCACAACTTTTCTTTGAGGCACCTGTTGCATTTGAAAACATCCCTCCTATACTTTTAAAATGATCTACACTGTCTTGTTGCACTGCCGCTATAAAATTCTGAGTCTGTACCCTGATCAGATCCATGACTTGTATGGATGTATTCTCCAAGAAGGGTGTGTGGAGCTTACCATCCATCACCACAAACTTCTGTAGGTACCATCTGCTATTGTTTGGGTTAGTTATTATTGGATCACATTTTTCTATGGGTTGCATTATGCACTCATTGTACGTTATTAGATTGTGCCTGCTCTTTATAATGAATGTGTTCGAGTCCAATTAATTCTGGGGAATCACACTGCAAGAGGTTCCATGATCCTGGAATTGTGCAGGATATTTTCCCTCAAAGCATTGTGCATGCATGGAGGTTGGTATTGTACCCTTGTTGCTTTCCTGTCAGGACTTGATATGCTCTTAGAGTCCTGGTATCCTAGGGCTGGGCACTTCTCCTTCACCCACTCATGTTGTTTCCCACAGTAAATGCATCTCACTATGGATGTGGAACCCTGGCCACCTGCTCTTCTTTGCTGTTGTCTTTCTGTACATAGTACTGGGGGTGTTGTGCCTCCTAGGGCTTCCATCCTTTCTCTTGAGGCTTCTGTTGCACACCCAATGTCTAAGTATCTATCTGATGTGAGACTGCCTTCCCGGAGCAGCTGCTCCTTCAGGTGCTGATCCCAAGTGCTGCAAACTGTCCTGTCCTACATTAGGGAATCTACCAAGTCCCCAAAATTGCATGTAGCAGCCACTGTGCACAAGGCTGTAAAAGAGGGGCCTGTTCCCTTCCCTTCAGGGTCATCTCTAGTGAAAAGCCTGTGCCATGCTGTAGAATCGTTCTACTTTAGGGAGCAATGGGTCCCCAGGGCTCCTAGCATTGCTGTGGGGCTTGAGGCAGTAGTGAGCTTCAGAGTGCTGCAGCCCTCTCAGCCTTTTTCCTGCTGCTGTTGTCCTCCTGCATGGCTAGGTCTGTGTACAGCTCCAACTCCTCCTTCCACTGGGTCCATTGCTAGGCTAGGTTTGAGCCTGAAAAATTCAGGGTCTCTGAGGGGACTTCAGACTGAATTCCATGGCTCATGCTGCCAGCTGCTGCCCTGCAGAGAACTCACAGCTCAGAATGTGCTACCATGTTTCCCTCACAAAGAGTGAAGCTGAATGCAGGTTAAGTTGAACAAGTGAAACGTTATTAAATCTTGGGGACTGCTCTGTCCATGTTGCTGAGTTCCAGCCTAACTCCCCATATTCCACTGATGTCCTGTCAATAACAGTCCCTCCAGGGAACATAAGTCCTCTGACTCGAGTTCCACTGATTATGATGCAAAGATAGAAGCAGCCCAAATGGGGATTGTTGCACTGAGGGGGAAGGAGTAAAATGGGGCCCAGCTGGAGGCACCCCTTTCTTCCACTGTCCCCCAGAACTCAGCACAGTGTAGGGGAGACACCACCACTTTGGGGGCATTAGGACCCAGATGATGCCTCCTCTTCCTCCCCATGTGATCTGCAAGAGCAGACCCCTCCCCATCAGAGATTCAAGCAGGCAGGAGCAGAAGCAGCCTTTGGAGATTCAGAGAACTTTCTACAGTTTAGACTGGACTTCCTGTGCCTTATGCTGATTGACTGTTTGTTCCAACCCTTCCTCTCCCCATTGCTTACAGTCTCTTCACCTCAACTTCACTCCACATCTGCCCCTCCTGTCCTGTCTTCCCCTGCCCTGTCCCCATCACCTTAATTCCCTTCCTTTTTATTTCCATTTAGCTGATCCCCTCTTAAGAATGCCTTGCACTGTCCCCCCCAAAAATAGAACTAACATGCAGTTTACTGCTATCACAGTGCTCACTCTGCTTGTGTGTTCTAACTCTTTCCCCATTCTGTGTCTGTCTTGTCTATTTAGACTGCAAGTTCTTCAGGGCCGGGAGAATCTACTACAGGGGTCGGCAACCTCTGGCATGCAGCCAGCACATCCCTTGGCCCGCGCCGCTTCCCGCAGCCCCCATTGGCCTGGAGCGGCGAACCGCGGCCAGTGGGAGCCGCGATTGGCCGAACCTGCGGACGCGGCAGGTAAACAAACTGGCCCGGTCCGCCAGGGTGCTTACCCGGACGAGCCGCATGCCAGAGGTTGCCGACCCCTGATCTACTACTCTGTATTTGTGTAGTGCCTAGCACCATGGGGTCCCACTCTTGCTTGGCCCTAAGGCACTACCATAATAAATGTGTTTTAATAATAATAAATAAAACATTAGTTCAGAACCCTCTGAAATACCTGGATAATGCATCTGGAGTACCAATAATGCATAAAATCATTCAACTGTGTTGAATTACTAAAACCAGATTTTGTTTCACTTAATTAAACTGAATAAAATGTGTTGCTCTGTGGTAAGTCCCACTGAAACCATTGAAACGGCCTTCAGAGTGAGGTTCTTCTCAATGTAAGGTGGCAGAATCTAATCCAAAGCCCATTGGGTTATGTAACCAAATGGTTTGACATGCAGTGTTTATATATGTAAATGAAGACTAGGGGAATATTTTTAACTAAGTTTATACTCTAGCTTTATTATTTGCTTTATACATTATTAGCTGTAGTGTTTCACTGAGAAATAGAATTTTTCATCCCACTTCAATCATGTCTTATTTTATGCATTTATTCAGTCAAATTTGCATGACTAGTTTTATTTTTTGGACTTGATTGCAGAAAGTATCTTTGCTAAATCAATCTCACCTGAATTTATTTCATTATTTACATGGTGCAAAGTAGAAGAAATAAGTCAGAAAAGAGACAGACCAGCTTTGCATACATTATTCTATGACCAGCTGTATTTTTTTTATTCCCTCTAAATATTATGCATTTAGCAGAGAAAGGAGAAGTGGGGAAAGTGTTTAAGTAGCTCAGTAGTCTAAGTTCCCAAGCCAGTTGTTATTTCTTCTAAGCAACTTTTCTCAAAGTTCTTTCAATGGATATGAACATGCCAGACTCTCACAAGCTTTTTGAATCTAGGGTAGGCAGTTCTTATCAAGTGAAGGCTGCTCACCCCCAAATTCTCATGGCTAAATTCAGAAGTGGTGAAAGTGAGTGCAATTATATTGAGTCAATGGGGGAAAAAAATCCAGGAAGGGGATTCTACTGTGGGTCACAAAAGTTTGAAGAGGTCATTTACGAACGTGTTAAAACATTACATTGTGACTGTTTATACCATGTCTGAATTTAGTCCTCATACCATATACTCTCTCAGGTCTTAAAAGTCTCACTCTCTAGTTCAGAATACTACATCTGTTTTAGCATTGTGCATCTTTCTGTATTTGAATGCCAGCCCTGTTTGTGACGCACAACATTCTCTCCCGTTTGGATTTTCAATAACCTGACTCTGCCAAAATAAATATACTTTACTTCCTCAGTTTCTTTGTTGGGCATCATCTTTTAAGGCCTGATCCAAATCCCATTGAAATCAGTGAGAGGCTTTGTCTTGACTTCAGAGGGCTTTGGATTGGTCTCTTGGTTAGTAAAACAAAATCTTGAACAGCATCTTTTACATGCCTTTTCACTCCAGTTTTTCACTCCAGCTATCTGTATGATGTCTGCTACATTGCTGCTTTTCTTTCCTTCTGTAACCGTTTACAGTATCAGTCAGATACAGTATATGTTGATTCATTCTGGAATGTATAGAATTAGGGCCAGATGCTGCTCCCATTGAAGTTCCATGAAAATTTTGCCATTGACAACAACGGAAGCAGGATCAGGCACTTACCGAGCAAATTCCTTGTTGCTGAGTGGTCTAAATTGACCTCCGTTGTCTACCTCAAAGGCTCAATATTTGGAGTGACTGACAAGATATTGCCGTGGAAAAATTATAGACTGTTTGAATCAGCTTTGGGTTTGTTTGTTTGTTTGTTTGTTTAACACAAAGCACAGTGCTAAGTCCTTTTTAGCTTTTGTTTTTAATAGTTTTATCTTTTGCATTCTTTGTTTTTTGGAGAGCACTTAGACACTTGACATTTTATCCTTCTCCTTGTGGCAGCTCAATTTTTGGCTCTGTCACTGACCTTGGGCAACTCACTTGCCTCTCTGTGCCTTTGGTTCCCCGAATCCCCACCCACTCTTTGTCTGTCATGTCTATTTAGATTGTAAGCTCTTTAGAATAGGGCCTGTCTCTTACTAGGAGACTGTACAGATTCTAATGCAATGGGGCCCCGATCATATCTCTCTTATTTAGATGCTACCATAATACAAATAAAAATAATAAACATTGACATTATCGGTCATATTGAATTTTAATGCAGATTAATCTTTAATTAGACATTTAAAACCTATTTTGTTGCAGACATACATGTTTTCTCTGAAATTGTATAGGGTGTTTTTAAAATTCTGTTGAAAGGATATTATACTCCATTATATTCTGTGGTTGCTTATCTTGATTTCTATGGAGCCCTTTGAAAATTTAAAAAACTTCTTTGTTTTCATCCTTATTATTACATTTTATAGGACATTTCAATAAGGATATTTCAAATGGTGCTTAAGAGTGTTATGACCTTTCCTTTCTTTGAGTATCAACATTCCTGGTGACTTCAACACAGCTTTGAGAGTGTAACCTGTTTGAAGAGTCTGCAGTGAGAGGATGCAACATATTTTGTATTTTTGTCTAGGTCCTACATAAAACAGATGATGGACTGTGTGTGTGATTCTTAAATATTGATTGGTGACTTTTAAAAATAAAATCAGAATTTACTGCCACATTAGAACATTTTAAATTTGTGCTCAGTAGTAGCTGTTCTCCTTTGTGTGCACTGCTCACTTTACTTGTGGGTTACAGAACTACTTGCTGGACAGCAGTACAATACAAGGAACTGGGATGTGTTCCTGGCTCTGGATGGGAACTGTGGTCCAGTGTTTAAAGCAGGAGACTGAAAGTTAGGACTCTTAGCTACTAATTATTTGATGATGACGCTTTGCATTTACATATAGGACTCATTCAATTGTGGATTTTAACGAGCTTTCTAAAGGTGAGCATGCAGGAGTAGATCTGTTTTGCAAACACAATAGCCAAGCACATACATTTGGCATGTTCATTCTAGGAGGCAGCATGTTTAAGTAGATGAGATTCAGGTACACATGAAGTCTACTCCCAGTTCTGCTCAAAGTGATCATGTGAAACCTTTCAAAATCTAGTTAACATTTTTTAAATAAGGGAGCATTTTATCTACTTGTGTGTTAAGGTAGAAGTATGAGGCCTGCCTCTATAATAAGGGTTATAAGTGAGCAGAATATTGAAACTAGTCCATGGAAAAAGTGAGACAAGAATTCATTGTCTGGTTCCCACCCCAATGGATCTTCCAAACAGTATTTCAGTGGAGCTGCTGCTTACTGTCTTTAACCCTTTGTAGTTGTTTGGTGACAATGAAGGAGTATCACTGGCTATTAGCCAGGATGGGCAGGGATGGTGACCCTAGCCTCTGTTTGCCAGAAGCTGGGAATAGGCGACAGGGGATGGATCATTTGATGATCCTAAGGCAGAGATCAAGCATGGAAAATTTCAGAGCAAATGGTTAGTTTGTCACAGTAAAAGCAACTGAAACAAGAGATTAAAATGGAATGTGTTTATCAACTTTGACTATAAATGCTCTATTGCTTTGCCCCTAATAAGTGAGGAATCACTCATCTCTTTAAATAAAATCAGAGGTGTAGATTACTCTTAAAATATTATTGTATCTTTTTCTGATACATTACTTGGAACATTTCATAAGGATTTTGTCACTTATCCAGTGTCTTTATTCACCCCTAAAGCATTTGCTTTGCAAAATTCATTTCAAAAGCCTCCAGCACACAAACAGCTCTGGTCAAGGCAATTTTTAATTTTATGATGCTCCTAGCTCCTAGACTCATGTTTTCAAACTCCCTCTTACGCTAATATGGAAACAGTTTTGAAGCAGCTATTTAGTAAAATGATTCTTTTGTCCCAATGGTCTTGAATTAAAATATGCAAATAAGATAAACTGAGCTCGTTTGGAGGGTCCTGAGCTTTAATGAGGAACCATTAATATAACAGTGAAAATAATGTGAATTACAATTTGTTGTGCAACGCAAGTTCTTTGAAAAATAAATGAACATACTGAGAGTTAAATCAAGTCACTGGGGAGGTTTTAATATGCATGTTCACTGGGTGATAAATGCTGAATGAAAGGAGGATCAGATGGGACCCTCACAGGGCTTGCCACAGAAGTCAGTTTTTAACATAACTGTATCTAGCACTGTGACACATTGATTTTTGAAACCCCACTGTAGGAAATCACTTAAGCTGAAAGAGTGAGGAAAGTTGATTCCTTGCCCATAGCGGCTTTGTGCAGAGTTCCACAGACATGGCAGTTTCACTGTAGGCTTTGTTCTTTGACACTGCATCTATTTCCAGAAATTAGGATCAAGCTGAATGTTTGTGTGTCATAAAACCCCAGATGGATTTTGCAGAAAAACAAATACTACAAATGAGTGTTTCTTTGCTTTGTTTCCAAATGGTTAGTATGAGGAGGTCAAAAAGGAATTGAAAAGCTGATCTACTCTGTACATACATGTCTTCCCATTAACCGTTTTAAATGGCAAAATTGCCTGTTTCAACTGCTTTCATATAAATAGTGAGTCCTTCCATTTCATGAACCCATCCATTTGTCACCTCCAGACAGAATATTGTAACTCCCTGTACCTGGGGCTAAATGCGGAAGCAACACAGAGGCTCCAGCTTCTGCAGAATGCATTAGCCTACCCCCTCAGTGGCCTGGGTGACTTCACCCCTGTGCTGGTCTGATCCCTCCAATCACTCTTGGACAATGCCGTTTATACAATCCAGAATGAAGTGTAATGAGGTCCCAGAGATAAAATGTTCTCTCTCAAGGGCGTACAGGGAGTTCCCAGATGAAATCAGACTAATCCAGAGTCTGATTGAACTGTTCGGCATGCCACAACAAACTCCTGTGTGAAAGATCTCTCCCTTCATAACCAGAAAGAGAAAGGAACAAATGCATGGAAGACAAATAAGCAAAATAAATACATAAATAACCTAATAAACAATAACAAATCAAAAAAGGGGGAAGAAAAATAAAGCCTTCCTTATCACCCAGGCTTATAAAAACCCAGGCTGTCTTTCTATAACTAGAGGCGGCAGAATACTTTTTATCGTTCATTAGGGGGTTTACTATGTGCATCTAATTTACCTAGGAAGGACTCAGATGCTGTGATGAAGGGTGCTATAGAAAATCTCTGTATCTGTTGATGGATAGACAGAATGGTAAATTCGGCTTTCAAAATTAAAACTGTTACCAAGCACAGTATTTTCTGTTGTTGTTCCAAAGCCAGCATTGTTACAAAGCAACTGCCAAACAATGAATACTATCCAATTGTTAACTAGATTGTCTACTGTAGTTCAATGACATGAGGGCAGAGTCTCTTCTCTATCTTTGATGTCTACACTTATTTTCTATTAATGCTAGTAAGAACTGTGCCTATGCACTGAGTCAGATGGACTGGACATTTTAGTGAGTATCCACCAAAATACTCAATGAAATCCCATCAGTTCTTTTTCATTTTGGAAAAAGAAATGCTATGCAGTCCAAGCTTATTGCTTTATGATTGTTTCAGACTCTGTTTCTGAAATGTGCTTTACTTGAATCACCAGATTTGGTTTTAGCTGCAGCTGCTCAAGCATGTGGCTGTCCAGCCTTCATGCAATAACTAGAAGAGACAAAACAGTCCAGTCATGTGTGAATAGCAATGTGTTTGTATGGTGCTTTTTGAAACCTCTGTTAGTGTGATTGCAATAAATAATTCTCTTTCACTTCAAGCTTGTTGTTTGCTTTCTGATTGTGGCATTTTACATTGTGGTTAACCTATACTTGTGGGATGACTGGGTACTCAACAGTCTTTAAGATGATTGCATTATTAATTCTGCATTTTCTTGATGATGACAGCTGGAAACGATGAACGTGAAGGCCAAGAAGCAGTGAGGAAAATAAAAGAAGAAACTGTGAATGAAAAAGGTACGATACTGTATGCATTTGTAAAACAGCTGCTGTTTATACCTCATGGCAATTTTCTTCCTGAGTTACAGATTAATCCTTTTCCATGGTATTTATGTGCAAAGAAATGAGTATGTGTGATCGTGTGCTCTTGAAGTGTTGCATTTTGGGAAATGAGTTCCTGAATCATCCTGTCTGATTTTATGTAAAGATACATTTAGAAAATTGCTTGACTATATAATCCTTGGATGTTACAACAGAACTGGCTGTGGGTTCTGCAGAGCCGTGTGTGTGTGTGTGTGTGTGTGTGTGTGTGTGTGTGTGTGAGTGAGAGAGTTTGATGACTGGGCAGAAGATCATGACACTAGTAATTTTGGTTTAAAGAAAGGATGATATGTAGTTTATAGTGAGTGTGCTCTTGTCTTTGTCACTGATGGGCTTTAAATCTCTTCTTTTGTGGTGTGGGAAATCCCAGCAAAAAGGTGTGTTTGGGAAGAGAGTGCTAACAGTGCAGGGTTATAAGATGTGTGGGTTCCTGTCCAGCCCTGCTCACTTGGCACATGACTAGAGCTTGCAAACATTAGTAACAAAATTCTGTTTTAAAAACAAACTTTCAAGGTAAGCAACAAAAACTGCCAGGTGATACAGTGCAAAGTAGCAGCTAGCACTTGAGGAGAATATAGGCTTAGAGTTCTAGCCTGAGAGTATATTGATTCTCTGATCTCAACAACTGTGTGCCTTTAAAATGCCTAGATATGTCAAAGAAAAGAGAGTTTGTCAGTTGTGCCCTGGGTTGCTTTAATACTGCAGTTTGAACCATAATAAATCCATCTTATGCAAAGTGTTTGATCTGTATGAGTCAGAATCCTTGAAACCTCACTAGTAGAAACAATTTTTCTACATTCCAACACACAATCTAATTGATTGGCTGGTAGAACTTGATAGTGTTGATTCATTATAATTTTTTAAACCTCTTAAAAAAGACCTCTTAGTTTTCAAACCTTCAACTGGTTGAATTAAGTTCTACTTTACCCAAAGGAGACCCTGGTATAGTCTGAGCGCTAGTCTGTTTAAAAAAGAGAAGATTGGATTTGTGTGGACACAGCTTTATTACGGCTGGAAGCAAAGTCTAACTGCTTCACCATGAAATTTAGGATTACTTTAGCCATGTGCTTTTGAATCTGTTGAATGAGTGATGGAGTAGGGCTGTAAGAAAAGGAAAGTGGCTTTATTTCTGAGAAAAGTCATGTAGCAAACTCTGTTCCCTGGCAATTCTAGTTTGCAATTTATTCTCTAGGCCATTGCCTCAGTTAGTTTTATGTTCTGAAATCACTGGGTGTAGTTCTTCCAAAGTAATTTGTGGTGACTCACTGTCACTACTTTGATGTATAATCTCGTGTCCAAAAATGCTGCACAGATACTGGAGTGTTGAACTCCACCCTATTGAGGACCTTCATGGCTTCTGCTAAAAGCTGATTCTGCTTTTGATGCATCTTTAATATTTACTGTTGTGATGATTGAAAAAAAACAAAAACTTTCATTAAGGTTTATCTTTTGATTTTTTTTTAAAAAGGGCACCCATCATTGCCTCGGGATGCATCATAAATTAACAGTCAGAATCATAAAAGGAATAGGAGTACTTGTGGCACCTTAGAGACTAACACATTTATTTAAGCATAAGCTTTCGTGGGCTATAGCCTACTTCATCGGATGCATGTAGTGGAAAATACAGTAGGAAGATATATAAAGGATATATAAAGGAATAGGGTAATTGCTATCTTCTCTAAACATTTTCCTGGAAGTTTCATTTCTGAGAAAGATCAAATCATTTTGACTAAGTTATATTGGTCAATTTACACCCCATTTGAATGATCCAGATCTCTTATCCCATTTATGCAATCATAGAAATTCTTAGGACCTTGAACTCACTTAACCTTCTGAATTAAGGAAGCTCTGATTTTGGGTGATAAACTGTTTCAACCTACACTTGGTAGAACCAATAGTTTCAGTAAGCTGAGGCTGTACCTAATGATGATATATATCAAGTCTGGCCTATATTACAGTTCTAATGATTAAGAGGCATCAGTAAATTTAGATCCTGATTGGTCAGTATCTGAAAAGACTATAGAAAATTATTAATTTAATTTTGAAAATATGACCTAGTTTGGAGAGGATTTTTATGTATAGCTACTCTATGTTGTACAAGTAGAAGGAACAAAAGGTAGAACCCCGTTCCTGGTGAAGGGGGCAGGGGGAACACCATTAGAATTGAAGATGAATGGAAAGAGAGAAATCCTGGCCCCAGTGAAATCAATGGTAAAACTCCCATTGACTTCAATTGGGTCAGGATTTCACTTGAAATATATATTGAAAATGTTTTCTTGGACTTGTGCTTATTTTTCCTCTTCATGATAAAGGATGGTATTTTTTAAAGTTAGAAATATCAAAAATGTCAAGTCCAATCTTCTTTGGTTTTGCTGGAAGACTTCTGGGAAGGCTCAAGAATGTTTACTGTAAAAGCCAGAATTATGTCAAAATTGTAGTAGGGGGAAGGAATTATTATTATTTATTCTTTATATTATCGTACAGCCTAGGAGCACCTGTGATGGACCAGGACCCCATTGTGCTAGACACTGTACAAACATAGCATAGCCAATGGTCCCTGCTCCAAAGCGCTTAGCATCTAAATAGACAAGATAGATCCAGGGTAGGGGACGGTGTCTAATAAGCAAGCAGAGTGACAATGTGATGGCAGCAACCAGCATGTTATTCCATGTATTTTTTAAAACTTTTTTTCCTCTTTAGGTGGGTATATGTAGGAGGGGTAAGAGGGAAGGGATCGCAGGAAAGAAAAGGGAAGGGATTGCAGACATTGACGGGAAGGGTGGCGGGGAGAAGATAGCAGGGCAGGGGAGAAGAGGGTAAGAGGGGCAGCTGTGGAGTGACAGTGAGGTGAAGAGATTGTGAGGTAGGGGCAAGGGTTGAAGCAAACTTCCAATCAGCATAGGGCAGCGAAAGTTCAGTCAAAATGCTAGAACATTCTCCCAAGGATAAAGGTCCCTGCTTTGGCTGCTCCTGCCCCTACCGGCTGGAATCTCTGTCTGGCTCCTCATTGTGGCTTTCTCCTAACACCACATGTTGGAGAGGAGAGGAGGGAAGGGAAGGCAGTGTGTGGATCCTAGTGCCCCCAGAATATGTGTGCGGGGGGTAGGAGAGGGTCTCCCAGGCACAGTTTGCTCCACCTGGTTTGTACCACATCGACAGTATGCTCAGCATCTGAGTCACTGGAGCAGTCTATCTGCTGCTTCAGGAAGACAACACTTTACTGGTTCATGTTCAGTTCATAGTGGGAAATTTATCTTACCAACCATAAGACTGGAATTTTTTAAAAATTGATTTTGTATTATTATTTTAAAAAATATTTATATTGCAGTAGCAACCAGAGCTCACAATCAGTACTTGGGCTCCATTTTGCTGGGTGCTGTAGAAACACATACAACGATATGGTTCTTGCTCCAGAAAGCTAAGATCAGGAACTAAGGAAAACTTTCAGTCTTCAGACACTGATGTCTTAGGCCTCCCCTTTTCCCCCCACCCCCACCACCCCATTTTTTCAGGGAAAAGTTCCCATATGAACTGATGTGACAGCACCATCTTGGCCAGCACACCAGAAACTGAGCTGGGGAGCTCCAGAGCTAAAAATACAAGTCTCTACAGCTTGACTCACAAGCTAAGGCTCTCTAGATAGGACTGTAGAAGTCTCATATCCTTTGCAGATTGGGCACAGAGGCACCTGTAACACGCAACACACACGCACGAGTGGGTTACATGGGCAATTAGATTTTTCAAGATCTGATGTAAATCCAGAGTAACTCACTTGATGTCAGTGAAGTTACCTCAGATTTACCTGAGTGCAAGTGAGAGCAGAATTTGACCCAATCATTTTGCTGTTTATGCTATCTGTGAATTTGGCCATTTGATTTCAACTGAAGTATTTTGTGAGTAGGATTCGATCCTATTAGTATGCCAGCTTTTCAAAAGATGAAATTTGAGACCTATTTATCCACTCCATAATGATAATCATTACTATCCTGATAATCTTCTGCATAATTAACTTTCAAGCACTTTTAGTGGCATATATGCACTAAGCAGATAAAGTCTAATGAATGTATTGCTTAGAAAAAAGTTTCATTAAAAGGGAGCTGTTCCCATTTAGGATAATTTATAATGACTTTTAAGGAAGAACATTTCAAGATTTATTGCTAAACAGATAAAGAAGATGTTTGAACAAAAGCCACATTGTAGTGACATGAGCATGAATTAGGACTGGTAGGTTGGGAATGTCTTAATTTCAGCCAATAATATGCATGAATGCCGTCTATTTGCTTTCCTAGATGTCAAATTCGAATGACTAGGAAATATTTCTCTCTCGTTAGCAGGCGATCTTAAAGGATTTCCCTCTGAAATAGTGGAAGAGGTTGGGGTGGTAAGAGATGTGACTGGAATTTATCAAAGAAATTCTCAGTTGTGGAAATTCCCTTCCTAAATAGAATTTTATCATGAGTCTAATCTATTAATACAGGGAAAAATTTGCCTCTGGCAATTGCATGGTGTAAGGAGGGAGCCTGGAGCCTTCTCCTGTCCCACTGTGTACAGCCACAGAGACTGCTGTCTCCTAGCATTTTAGGAGTGCATGTGATACCAAAGAGGAGAAAGAGGAGGAGAGGCTGGTCAGATGCATGCAGACCACAACATCTTAAGGAGAGATGAAGATACAGAGCTCCCCCTGGTGTGGTGCATGTTCACCCAACCCCGACTGATTGTGAATGATGCAATGTGGTGCATGGCTGTTACTTAGCAGTCTGCTGCATCTTTTGACAGTGATAGAGAGCACCTCTTCGCTATCTGTGCTGTGGCTTTCTTGCTACTCATCAATTCTGTTTATAATCTGTGTTTCAAATAGAAGTCCAATTAATTCTGTGGATTTAGTGTGCCATGTGTTATGATCATGTTTTAATTTGAATTAGTTGTCACAGTAAATGTTGGAAAAGATTAATCACAAACCTCTCCTTTTCAAGCTGTTTGTGATTAATGTGGTTTTACACCTAATTTTCCCCCTAACTTTTACATTTTCCCCCTTGAGCTTAGTTGTTGTAACTCCAGGTCCCACACTGTGTTTATGAAGGCCTTCCCTTGGTATTATGCTAAGTAAAAGAATTCATGTTTATGCATAAGCTTTTGATAATTTTCAATTCCATCTCCATTCATGAATACAAATGGAGCACGAAAAGAGCTTTTGTTGATATTTATATATTAGTTTAATTCTTATATATCTTTGTACTCAACAGGTCAAAGCCCATTTCATTTACACAGATATAAACCCAGAGAGACCGGGTTAGTAGAGTTGCTCTATATTTTTGCTGGCATCAACAAGAGCAGAATTTGTGCCAAAGACTTCTAAATTCCCACAGATCACTCAAGAATGTGCATTTAGGCTATGTCTACACTAGGAGCTAAAGGAGCGATTCCCTCATGCTAGATCTCATTGAGCTACTGCGCTGTGGTAGCACGGACAATGGCGCAGGCTAGCCGTGCCGAGTACACACACCCCTGAACTCCATGGGCATGTGGTTGGGGTGGATAGCCTGTGCCACCACTCACTGCTGCCATGCTACACTATTATTTTTAGCATGCTATTCCAATGAGAGCTAATGAGAGAATGTCTATGCAAACTAGGGAATCCCATCCCTAGCTCCGAGTGTAGCCGTAGCTTTACATATCATTCAGTGCTGGTAATTGCATGTAAATGTGAATCAATATATTTGCATTCTCACACAGTTAGAACATCAGTGTGGTGATTTCTAGCCTAGTGCTGGATTTTTTCAACCATATAACTACTAATATTAACAATACAAGTAAACATTTTAGCAAACATGTCCAATTAGTTACTATGAAATATTCTGATCCAGCAAAACCTCTAACAGGTTAAGCTTATATGTAAGTCTTTGTAGAAGCTTGGCCAAAAAATGTATGATGCTTAGAACCCCTGTAAAGTTGAAAGAACTATGGATGGGGCTCTGTACTTGACCCCTGATGCCACTGACCCTTCAGTTGAAGAGCCCTTGATCTGTCAGGCAGGGAAATAAATAAAAAGAACTTCTGATAATAATAGCACCATTGGGTGGGCCGAATGACAAACAAATCAATTTTTCCTGCCTTACTTCCATTTTACATAATACTGTAACATGAAAATATGTTTACAGTCAACAAGTATGTTTCTTTGTATGCGTTTGTTGCTTGCTTTTTAATTTTAAATGCATCAATTTTTTAGGGAGTGTTTGAAGCCATTTAAAATAACTGAGAATTTTCTGTTTTTTCCATGAGCCTTTTAACTTCTTAGAAATTAAGATGTGACGTTAATAGGATGGCAGTTCAAACACTAATAGAATTACCCATATGGTTCATAGAGAGAAAAACGAGCTATAGATCTGGAGAAAGAGATAAAGGCAACATCTTTCAAATATAAAATGTATTCATAATGCAGACAGCAGCTATAGCCATCAGTTTCTATAATTCCCATTTCCATTGGAAATGTGAAATGGAATTCATTAGCAAGCTATACTGTAAATAAACCTGATTTTCTTTTATGTATTTTTTCCTAACTGATACTTGGAAACAACAAAACAAACTCAGATAAATAAACACAGTTATAGCTTTAGGCAGAGAAACAAAGTCCTTTCAGATATTTAGAAATTATTTTCTTATCCTAAATCATTGTGATGGGGTGGACTAGTTTTGGATGCCCCCTGCTGGAGGCCTCATGTCCCTGCCTCACCCTGCCCCAGAAAAGAGCAGAGGAGAAGTCCTCCAGGTGGCCTAGAGTGGCTGCAGAGAAGCAACCAATCAGAGGGGCTGCTGGAGTGACCAATCAAGGGCCATATAAAAGGAAGCAGTAGAAGCAGAGCAATCAGTTGCTGCCTGGAGCTTTCAGAGGGAGACGGGATGCATGGCTTGCTGGAAGGGCAGCAGGACCAAGGACAGCTCGCTGCAGGCAGGACTGAGCCCAGGAAAGGTTGCTGAAGATAGGGTGCCTGGTTGACTGGAAGATCATCAGGACCATGGACAGGTCAGTGTGGGCAGGCTGATCCCAGGGAACTAAGCCCAGAACCTAGCCTGACCGGGTGACAGTACCATGATGGGCCCTGCTGGTCTGGTTGAAGACTGAGCCCAGGGAAGGCTGCCGAAAGGACACCAACTGAGGGTACCAAGATGGGCCACTGTTGGGCTGTTAAAGAAGGCAGTGCCTTCAGGGGGAAGCCTTGGTGCTATGGCTCCATAGCAGGGCTGTGAGAAAGACCTAGAGATTGTATACCTCAGAAGGGGGGACAGTGTTTGTGACTCAGCCAGAGGACTGAACCACTGAAGACCTGCCAAAAGAACCACTGGCTGGGGTGCGGGGGGCACTCGCAAGAGGCAGGTGCCAATGCCGTTACAATCACATAAAGCTTTGTGTGGATATTAGAGGCTAATAATGTCCTAATGGAGCCAGACCTTGGTGTTTAGAATTTCATTGATCACACTGTTCTATTAGAGATGGACTGGGGGAAAGGAATTTAAAAATGAAATAATCTCTGCAAGACTTGAGAATTCTTCTGTTTCACTCTTCACACATTTTGGTCCTCTTTTCCATCTTCATAGACCTGGTGTCATGCAGGTGACCTTCCCGCTGATGGAAATGGGGCTGGATTTCATACCCTCCAAAGTTTGTCACTCTTTTTGGAGGCACTGGAAGCTCCCACAAGAGAACAATGTGAGATACTCCAGACCTGCCAGTTCAGAAGGAGATCTTTGTAGGGTGCTGAAAGATAGAGAAAGAAAAAAGGCAATTTTGTTGTGTTTTTTTCCCTTCCAGCTCTCTTCCAAGGGCTGTTTTATATAGACCTGTCTTCCATGGGTTGTACACAGGGCTTGAAAAGTTCACTTGTTCATAACAAATAGGAAGCTTTCCTGAGCAAATGCCTTCAACTTCTG